>NW_021703778.1:9450543-9914254 GCF_005190385.1 Monodon monoceros
CGGGGGGGGGGGGGGCCCGGGGGGCCGGGGCCGGGTGGCCCGGGGCGCCCGGGCCGTGGGCCCCCGAAAGGGAAAAACCAACAAAGGGAGAGGCCCCCAAAAAAAAAAAAAAAAAAAAAAAAAAAAAGATAAAATGAATATTGAAGTTATAGACTTAAAAAGAAAAGGAAAGACAAAGAAAAAGAAATCAAGATGGTATGACATGATAATTCACATAAAAATGCGGGGTAGCCTTATGAGTCTTATTGAGGCAGAACCCCTTCTAGACTACATAATTACATTATGTGGAACAAGCACCTTCCATCGAGATGGCTAATTCCTCACCAGAATTTATGCCACTGTCTTGTCAAGAGGTTTCTTCATTCCACCACACAGCAAATAACCAGAGACGTAAATTGCTCCACATGGGTGGTCATTCAAAATCAATAGAATCTTTTGCCCATCCTGACTTGTAGACTCAATCCAATAGATGCTCCCTCAAGAGTGAAAGCACGTTTGAGTGGCAAAATTAGCACTCTAAACTCTGTGGGAAAATAAAGGGTTCTCCCCTTGAAACATTGCATAATACAAATCTGATTCATTCGTAGACAAAACAGAAATACTAAGCAAAAGCATTCAAAGCCGAGTTTTTTTCCTATCTTATTCTCAGCACAGGCAAACACATAAGCTCTGGCACTAACCTAATAACTTTCACCCAGAGGCTTACAATATATCTTACTGTGTTACAAAAGAACAGCAGACATAGTCCACAGACTGTCAAATCTCTGGTGCAGAACAAACAGGGCTATGATTGTGCTCCATAAAATAAAATAGTGCCCAAGGAATGAACTCAGCAGAGGTGACTGCCAGTGCAAATCTGTAAAAAGCCTCAGGAAGCAGAAGTCCAAAGCTATTGTTTTATTGGGGTTGGGTATCTTGGGAGATTAGAACTGAAAGCATGAGTAACTTTTAAAATATCAGAAAACAGATTGTGTTGTTCTAATATTTCGATAAAGTTATTTATAAAAAAGTGTGCTTGTTTCTGTGCTTGATGCAAACCTTGGAGTGAGTGTTTATTAATAACTGAGTAGTTCCCTGAGAAGTACGAGAATTTAGAAAGCTTCTTTTCAATTGAGAATTACTCAAAAATGTTGATACTCCTAACATACTCCAACCAAACCTGTGTTGAAACATGGAATGCTCACCTATGGAAACAACGCTTCTCTTGACACAAATGGGGTGAGTCGGTCAAGTCTTTTGACAGCAAATGCTTGGCTATGAAGCCCACCATAATTAAATTACATTTCTGTGAGATATCTAATCAATATTTCTAAAGCTGACACTAATTTAAATTTTTATCTAAGTCAAGCAACTTGTAAAATCTTTTCCATGGTGACCATATTGTATAAACAAGGAAGAGGGTCTACACTGGTCAACTCAGACAACTGGCATCCTTTTTGTGTTTTCTCTGATAGTTTGTTTCACCTTTGTGTCTTTAATGTAATTTTTTCCTGTCATTAACAAAGGTTTTAATTCTCAAGGACTGAAACCCTGTCTTCTGTCTTCTCAGTGTTTTTATTTTTTCCCTCCAGCACACAGGGAATAATCCATACATAGTTAATTAAGGATTATATAAATTGAAACCTCATAGTAACTTTTGGTGTAATTAATTTTTAAAATTTCTTTCTTCAGAACACTAATGAATAAAAATGATTTGCCTATATTTAGAGAAGAAGGCAGAAAACCATGTAAAACCAATATAGCAAAGCATAATTAATTCATACTCATTGTTAGGAGGAATGCCCAGGTTGAATGCATAGGAAATGTGAATTATGGAATATTTTCAAAAATGTATAGTATTAGTTCTTTCAATTACATGCTGTATTTTAAATCAGGTAACCAAATAGCACCAACTTCATATTTTTAAGGGAGATGGATAGAATGTTTTGTAAAATAACATAACATGAGGGTCCCATAGGCTTAGACACCATCTCTCTTTAATATGCTAAATATTAACCAGCATTACTCTCTTGCCCTTTGCAAGCTCTGCTGTCAGCATGCCAGTACACCACATTCTGCAAACCAGTTTTTGTGTGTAGTAAAGAAAGCAAATTATTTTGCAAATCAGTGCTAAGTTTTTTGTTTTTAACCACTTGTAGGAGAGAAAAGAAGATGAAAGGCAACAATCAAAGGTCAGCAAACTTTTCCTGTAAAGAGCCAGCTAGTAAATATTTCAGGCTCAGAGTCTCTGTTCAAACTGCTCAATTCTGCTGGAAATGAATGAGCTGTATTCCAATAACATTTTATTTATGGATGCTGAAATTTGAATTTCATATAATTTTCGCGTTCCTTGAAATAGAATGCTTTTGATTGGTTTTGACCATTAAAAAATGTAAAAAACGTCCTTAGCTTATAGGCCATACAAAACATGAGGTGACCTGGATTTGGCTCGTAGGCCTAAGTTTGCCAACAGATTTCAATGCCCTCGTAGAGGTACGCATAAAATTCTACCACGTTAGAAACAAAAAAGGCAACAAAGGCACAAAGACGACGAAAGGAAGGACTGAAAAAATATTGAAGATGGCATTGAGTGGTTAAATATATATGTGCAAATCAGACCTGCTGAGTTTTATTTTGCTAACATTCATGTATCCAAGATTTTTTCTTTTTTTTTATGAAGATGATAAACACCTTTTTACCAGAAGTTGTAATCTTACTGAACTGTTTTGATTCCCTAGGAAACAACAATAAGCAAAATGTTTCTAATATATTTAGCTTTTTAAAAATCAAAAATAATTGCCTATCTAATACATCTTTCTGGAAACTTGAGTGAAACTCACTTCAATGGGGGAAAACATCAATTTGTTTTCACTCTGCGACCAGGACTCAGATCTTAAGTGCGGGCAGAACAAATTGGGATAAGGTACATCTCTGTACCAAGAGATGTTCAGGGCTGCCCAGGGGCAATGACTTTCCTTATCTGCTTTTTGGGGCCTTACTTTATAGGAACAGCAGATAAGACACTTCAGATATCCTTATGGTTGATCTTATATGCCTATCCTTTCTTTGATATCTTTAATCATTTTAAACATGTTTATTTTGTAGCTTCAAAGAGCTTTATTGTTTGAAGTTCTTGGAAGACAATGCTGCTGTTTACTGTGTTTTCTCATGGTATATCACCCATTCGTAGTTTTCATACCTTTCCCATTGTAAGTTCATCTTCAGTGGCATTTTGTCTGTGGAATTCTCCTTCAACCCAACCTGAGGAAGTAAGGCTTACTCTTGCCTTCAGGGGTTATCATGAGGCAGGAGACAAATGGGCCCCAGGTGGAACAGCTGGAATTGTCCTCTGTGGACAGATACTCCAAACTAGCAGGAGCGAGAGAAGAGGTGAGCCCTATCCAGATAAAAGATAGAGATCACATATCTCATTCTCAAGGTCAAGGAGACCTTCCCAACTACACATAAGCAGAAAGGCTCCTCAGAGGTCAAAAGAGAGGGGACATCACCCCATAGTAAGTGCTATCAACCTACCCATAGGTCTCTTTGCTAGAATCCATCTTGGCTAAGAGATGCACGTGCACACAAGGGAGGACCCTGAGATGTACCAAATACGGACTCAGAACCAGGCAAAGCAAAATGATTGGCCAAAGGAAACCCAGAAGAAATGCCCCACATAAGTGATTCAAGCTACCATGCAGCCACGACTCTGTCTCTGAGCCCACCTGTGTATCTATCCACATGTACTCTTTTTCCTCCTAATAAACACTTTACTTGCTTCCCTACTTTCTGTCTCTATGTGGAAATTCATTTCTACACAGCTGACGGGTCAGGGCCTTGTCACTGGCCACTGGTCTCTCACTGCTCTGAGAGGATTCAGTGCTCTCACTGCTGTGGCCTGACCTCAATCTCTGGTCCGGAACTGAAATCCTGCTTCAAGCCGCTGCAGGCAGAGGGCACCTGAGATCAATCCCTGACCTAGAACCATGTTTAATTATCTCTCAGCTTTGGGCCTCCAAGAGAGTGAGGGGTATATAAATTGGAAACCACGGCCATAGGAAGCAAAGGCAGTAACTCCAAACTCTCAGCAAAAGCTTTTTTTTTTAAAAAAATTAATTAATTAATTAATTTATTTTTGGCTGTGTTGGGTCTTTGTTGCTGCACGCGGGCTTTCCCTAGTTGTGGCAAGTGGGGCTACTCTTCGTTGCAGTGCGCGGGCTTCTCATTGCAGTGGCTTCTCTTGTTGCAGAGCATGAGCTCTAGGTGCGTGGGCTTCAGTAGTTGTGGCACGTGGGCTCAGTAGTTGTGGCGCACGGGCTTAGCTGCTCCACGTCATGTGGGATCTTCCCGGACCAGGGCTCAAACCCGTGTCCCCTGCATTGGCAGGTGGATTCTTAACCACTGCGCCACCAGGGAAGTCCCAGAAGTTTTTTTTTTTTAACTCCACTTACTACATAGAATAGGATGAGCTTCTTCCGTTTTCCCTTGTGTCCCTGGGAGAATTTTTCCAGTGCACAGTTTGACAGATGTTTAAGCCTTCAGAGGTCCTGGCTTTGTGCAAGGATATGAATTCAACCCAGGGGGTCCAAGGCCCTGTCTCCTGCTCTGGATGTCTCCTGGGTCCCAATGACTAGCAAATCTTGCCAAAGTGGTTGCTTTTGCCTTGGCTTGTTATTCTCTATTTTATACTTTCCAGGCTTGCTATCTCATGGCCCATGAGGATTTTTGTTTATTTTTCTTGGGGACTTAGCCACACATTTAAAAGAATTTTTAAATTTTAATTTAATAGTTTATGTAGATTTTCTAAATATTTTAGCAGGAGCTGTTTTGGGTTATCTGTACTCTAAGTGTCCTCCTCAGATGAGCAAAATCTCTTGGGTGCTCCTTAGAAATGCAGAATCGCAGGCCCTACCCAAGACCTGATGAATCAGAAAATGCATTTTAACAAGACCCCCTCAAGTAATTTAAAGTTCAAGGAGCACATTGCCAAATAATGCTTAAGTCTGATCATAGATATTCACCACAAAACCCAGTGATGTCCGCCCATCACCTGCATTGATGTTTGGGTCTGACGTGTCTGTCTGTAAGCTCTGTCCCTCTGCTGGAGCTGCGTCCTTCCACTCTCACTCTGCCTCAGCCTCCAAGGTACAGCACAAAGGCTGCTTCCTATGGGGTGCCCTTCCCACTGCCAAGTTAGTGCCCTAGTACCTTCTCCCACAAGCTACATTCATTACATATTGCATGTACAATAATTCCTTCTCCAGCCACCTGTAAGATAAGGACTGCCTTTCCTCCAGCACTGAGCTGGCCACATTGCAGAATCTGATAAACCTATAAGTAAAATGGTATTTCATCATTCAGTGAATTTAAATGACGATCTATTGAGTCAAACAATATAGAGCAGGATCATGGAAAATGATGCATAGAATAGCCTCAAATTAGCTGATCCTCTATAATTATAGAGAATAATTACTATTACTTTGTCAATCCACTCACGTCCTACAACAAAATCCAGGGAAGTTACCTCTGAGCTTCATATGTGCTTAATATGTATTTACTTAAAAATATTTTTAACCTTTTTTTTTGACATACATTTGAAAAGGTGTGAAGTGCTGGTGTGGATGAGCTGAACTAATGCTGCTTCCGCATTGTTCTAGTTTAATACAGATTGACAGGCGTGTGCATCTTTGGGCCAGAAGTTTCCAGTTCATGAGCATCCCACATCCTCTGCTGTGTCTCCAAGAAGACCCTCTGTTTAACAAGTCCCCGTCCAGCTGCATTTTTCCAAGAACAGGATCTGAAGAGCATGGTAAGCATTCCTTCTTCCTTCCTCCCTTCCTTCCTCCCTTCCTTCCTCCCTTTCTTTTTCTTTCTTTCTTTCTTTCTTTCCTTCTTTCTTTCCTTCCTTCCTTCCTTCTTTCTTTCTTTCTTTCTTTCCTTCTTTCCTTCCTTCTTTCTTTCTTTCTTTCTTTCTTTCTTTCTTTCTTGCTTGTTTGCTTCTAAACCCTCCCAGAAAAGTTTTCTGCATTGTTCTCTAATTTGTATTATTGCTTTTCATCAGTGTATTGATTTTGCTTTTAACTTTCACTGAAAATGAAGTTGGACATTGCTAGCTGTGAGCTTCTGTCATCCGTGCAGCGCTCAATTATATTTTAGTGACTGTTTTGCAATGAGGTAATATTCCTGTTTCCCTCCTCTGGGGAAACGGACTCTCCGATTTTCAGAGCCCAGCTATCTCACAATGGAGTTGCTTCCTCTCATTGCCCTTATCCTGTCACCCCGTTTTCACTGCACTGGTCAGCATTCTAACTCCGTGTGCCAAGGCAAACAAGTAACACTTCAGAATTCCCAGCAGCTCTAGCCTAATCACCCGACAGCCACCAAATTCGAGAAATGCCATTCACCAGACAGAGCATCTCACTTTTTCTTTCTTTCTTTAATTTCCTGAAGGTCTTTGGCAGTTCAGTCTGGAAAAGTCAAAGCTCTTTACCCAAAAGACATTTAGTCATTTTAAACTCCCCTTTCAGATGGTCTCCAGCAAGAAATGGAACAGAGGTGGGAGGCGGGGAGAGGGCTCTGAGTCCAGCTGTTGGAAGCAATCTTGGCTAGGAGAAGGATTTCTAATCCCACTGCTGCACACTGGGAACGCTGGAGCGGTCAGCGTCAGTGGGGCAGTTCCACAGAAGGCCAAATACCTGACTGCCAGCTGAGAACTCCACATCGTCCTTTCTCCCTGGAGCAGGATCCCTTCTGCAGGGGCTGGGATTTATACAACAGGAGGCGCTGCTTCCTCGACTTACCTCGCTGCTGCCCGCCCCCCGGCAGCCTCATGCCTCAGATCTGGGAACCCACTGAAAACCCTGTTATGTGAGCCTTTGGATTTGGATTCAGGGGCCTTCCATCGTCTTCCCTCCGTGATGTGCAGGGTACTCTTTCTGAAAGGCAGATTAGACGGTCAACCACTGTGACTACATTCGACTCAAAGCCCAAGAGATCCCTATTAAGAAACCCTCAGAGGCTTTGGGGGAGTGACCAGGGCATTGTTGTTGCCTGTTTTTTCCCTGAAGCCTAGACCAGTGGCTGGGCCCTTCTGAGCCTGGTGCTGCCCGGCTGGTGAGGGACCCCGCCAAACCCCGAGGAGTGACATGCTACGTCTCCTAAGCCCAGCCTTCCCTATTTTATTGTGCAGTTAGGGTTGTGAGGGTTTATCGTGCAGTTGGGGATGTGAGGGCTTCAGTTTCTGCATTCTGCTTCTTCTATCACCTGCTTTCACTCTCACAGCTGCAATAGCCAACATCTCAGATGGGAGTCTCCGGGGCGAACCCGAGCATACAGAGGAAGAGCTGTTTGACCGACAGCCAGGATGCCTGAGCGTCTTCCAGCGGAGAGGCACCTCTTTAGCTGAATGTTACACAGCCAGCAACAGATGTAAAACTCATCTCTTCCCCCCAGGGTCCAACAAAAGAGCAAACCCCCCAGAAGCCGCGCTGCATTTTCACCCAGCCCAGCGCGAATAGGCTGAGGGCTAAACGGAGAATGTCTTTCCCATTTGTCTTCTCCCCTAACCTCTCTGACAGGGGAGAGATCACTCCTCCACCTCGGCAGAGGCAGAGAGAAAAAAGGGAAAGATGGTACTTTATCTGGCAAGTTCTGCTTACAGCCAAATGGCTCCCACTTCAAGAACTTTAAGAAGAGCATTTATTGAGCACCACTTATTTATCCATCAGACATTGATTAGGCATTTGCTATGTGCCAGGCAGCGTGCCTCATGGGATGTTTCTAAGACTTCATATGATTTTTAAATCTAATCCTCATAAGAACCCTCTGTTCTTGACTTGGGCAAGGATGGTTCTAAGCTCCATTGTTCCAGGTGAGGAAACTAAGGTTGTTGCAGGCCACACAGTCAGTGTGTGACAGAGCAAACATTTGAAGCCAGTTATGTTTTGATTTAAAGTCTGTGCAATTTATAGCTCACCGAGATGCTCTTACAGAATGATGTCAAAAAATCCAGGTTACTGTTTCACTGAGTTGTAATGTCAGTTAAATACTAAAATCACGATGGTGACATAATCCAAAGAAAAACTTGTTGGGAGGGTCATGGGCTGTTATTGGCTCAATAATTACCTTCTCAGTATTAGATATAAAAATAAAAGAATGAAAAGGAAACTCTATTAACAACGTTTGTCATGTATTGAGCAGTCTTGCTGCTTCCGTGATAACTTGGAAGGACCAAGGACATAGCCTCATACATGACAATAAAATCGCATCATGAAAAAGGACAATCACAACTTGACTCTTTTGGATCCTAAAAATATGAATATTTCTAATTCTACGGGTACTTATTTATGAAAACTTGATACATAGTTTTAAAATCTTTAACTGAACACAACATAAAATACTCATTTCATTAACCAAATAGTTAATGAGAACCTACTCCACATTAGAGCTATGGTTGGCCTTGGAAATACAGAGATTAAAGATACCCTTGGTACCCTGAGGGGAATGATAACTTACAAAAGCCTTAACAACAAATTTACTTTCAGTGGTCTTTAATAAATGTGCTCCAGTTGGGTCTTTTTTGTCACAAACACTTTGACCCTTGGCAATTCAAGGTAGCATGGTGGAAGGGCTGTCACACTGGGGTTTTGGACTGTGACCTCAAACCTCACTAGCCTTCCATAAATGGCAACGGTTCTAAACCTAAAAGTAAGTCTCTTTATATCTTCAGATCATAGTTTCCTTATCTATAAATTGAGAGGTGTGGTTGATAGGTATGCCCTCTTGGGGCTCTGGTATCTATAATTCTTTGAACCTATATTTTGAAGAGTCGGATTCACCCCTAGGTGATACTGGAGACTGTGCCACGATCAGTTACCAACGTCAGGGAAAGAAAAGTAAGTTAAGACTAATTTTTCTATTGCAGCTACTATTCCTACCAGATAATAGAATTTATTCCTTCCTCTCTGCCCATTATACCTCCACAAGGCTGTTAACCAGACTTCAATTTGACAGGTTTAAAATTCCATCTCATTTCTTGTTCACCCTAAGCTCAAGTAGCTAATGAGCAGAAAAATGACCAGAAGACGGGAAAGAGGATAAAAAAAACAAATGACAAGGCTGATAACAAAGACTGTGACAGCTGAGAACTCAGTGCCACTTGTTGACCTTCTCAGGGAGCTTCCTGAATAAATACATATGGTTTAATTTTTTAACAAGATTTATTTTTCAAGACCCTCACCCACCTGGATAGAAAAAAAAAAAGGTGAAATGTGATCCTTTATTAAGATGGTTTCAGACATTCAAAATCAGAAGAAAAGAAGATGAAGCATAAAGAAAAATCCGGGCACTTTTTAGAAAGACAACAGATAGGGAAGGCTCATGCCGAGTCCGTTTCCTGGCAGGAACTCAACCTTCTGTCCTCTGTGACAGTCCCAGGTACAGCCCTGAAGGTGGCTCCTGTCAGTGACATCCAGAGCATCCTCGGTGGGCATGTGGACCCCTTGGAGCCTCCCTGCCGCTGGCGCCGCTCTCGGCAGCTGCCCCATCACCCGTAGCACTGCCACATGGTGCCCCACTGGTCGCAGTTATCAGCTCTCTGAGCACGTGTCCTTCACTCTAATTGTCATTTGGTCCACAACATCCTGAAACTGTAATTCTTCACAATGCAATTCTCCCTGAATCTGCTCGCCCTTTGCAGGGTGGCTCTTTAAGAACCTGGAATGTTAGAACGCTAGCTCTGGGAAGAGGCTGGAGATCTACTTATTTTTCACATTCCACCCCAAGCCCTATCAACCCTTAACATGCATACACACACACACACACACACACACACACGCATGCATGCACACACACAATTTTTTTCCATGAGGAAGCTGAGCTTCCGAGACACAAAGCACTTTGACTCAGTCAGTGCGCTGGTCCCTCAGTGTTCAGCCCACAATGTGCATCTCCTGGAGATGCGGCCTCCTCACTCAACAGAATTCCACTAGGGAGGCGCGTGGCGCTACACAGCATCACACTCCTTGCCCCTCGCCCTTCACTCTTATGTTGCTGGAAAGAAGCAACCACACCCTCACACTTGCCACAGCACATCTTCCAGGGAAAAGTGGAGTCTGGGTGGTCACTTCCTAAAGGCCACGTCTCAACCTGGATGTTAAAGGACAAAGAGTGATAGAAAGAGCATGGTACGGACATGGAGAACAGACCGGTGGTTGCCAAGGGGGAGGGGGTTTGGGGAGGGATGGAATGGGACGTTGGAGTTAGTAAATGTAAACTATTATATATGTAGGATGGATAAACAGCAAGGTCCTACTGTATAGCACAGAGAACTAGATTCAATATCCTATGATAAACCATAATGGAAAAGAATATTACAAAAAGAATGTATATACATGTATAACTGAATCACTTCGCTGTACAGCAGTAATCAACACAACATTGTAAATCAACTATATTTCAATTAAAAAAGCGTGGTACTGGGCAACAGCAGGTTGTCACTACTACTGTTGATCTGATAACTTTATATGAGTCATGCAAACATCTTCGTGTTCTAAGGCTAAACTTGGTATATGAAAATCATTTGTAAAAGTGAACATGTTGGGAAGAGTGGATTAATTAAGCAAAACTCCCCTTTTCTGTCTCTCTAACACCCCCATTCCAGGAGGAGCAAAAAGCAGATGTGGAAACAAGTTCAAGGTACAGTCCTGAGTGCTGTACCATCCCCAAGCTAGTTATGCAAACTAATTCCGAAAGGGACCCAGAATTGTAGAAAAAGAAAGTGTGTTTTTTAATCATACCAGTTTGTCAAATGCAGTCTAACCATCATCTGGATTTGTACAGCTCTTTACAGCTTTACCAAGAGGTTTTTCATTAATGAATTGCAGTCACAGCATTATTCAGTGAATCTGGGCTTGAAACCAGGTCTTCTAACTCTTATTCTAGTACCCTTATCAGTTCATCAGTATCTAAAAATTGTGTGGGAAACTGAAATAGATTATAAAATAGGAAGGGTGTCCGTGTGAATTTAGGACTGTAGTTTTTGAGTAGCCCAAGCACAATGTTAATAGCTGAAGAGACCTTCTACTACTAGGAAGTCAACACCACACTTTACACAGAGATAAATGGAAGACTGGGTGGGAAAACGACTTTCTCAAGTTCACAAAGAAATCTGATGTCACATCCTTGGCTGGAATTCAGATACCCAGATGCCCGGACTATATCCATCCCGGGCACATGCACATCCTCCTGCAGGCACACAGGTCCCTGATTTAATCAGACTCCCTGATTTAATCAGACTCTCTCCAACCAGGAAGGGGCGTCTTGGCCAACTCATCTTTTTTTTTTTTTAAGTTGTTTTTTTTTTTTGATGTGGATCAATTTTAAAGTCTTTATTGAATTTGTTACAATATTGCTTCTGTTTTATGTTTTGGTTTTATGGCCACGAGGTATGTGGGATCTTAGCTCCCCAACCAGGGATCAAACCCACACCCCCTGCATTGGAAGGCAAAGTCTTAACCACTGGACCACCAGGGAAGTCCCTTGGCCAACTCATCTTGAGGTTACCGTTTTCCTTACCAGTAATAGACAAGTACACTGGCATGCAATATAATTCGGGCCAAGAAGGAGGGAGAGGAAATGTGATGTGGAGCTTCTGGGTAAAGTTTCCTCACAAGGACATAGGATAGAGACACAAGATAGAGGTAGCGCTTTCTTCTGTCTCTGGATGTTAGAGTGAATGTGATGCCTGGAACTGCTACAGCCAGGTTGCAATCCTGAGGAACCTGCCTTAGGATGAAATCAACTTAAGAAATAAATTAACCACGCATTATTTAAATTTAGAGCTCTGTCTAAGCAACATAATACATTCTTATTATTTTAAATCACTTTGAATTGTAGTGTTAGGCATGGTGCTTAAATAATCTATAGAAGGATAAAACATCTGGATGGGTGGATGGATGGATGGATGATGGATGGATATATGGATTACAATAATTGCACAACTATAACCATCTATTATTTAATCTTCATGATAATCCAGAGTGGAAATCATTTTTAGGTACATATGACACAAAAGGAAATTTAGGCTCAGAGAAGTTAGATGAATTGCCCAAGGTTATTGAGTGGCATAACAGAATCAAACCCACACTACATGACACAAAGCCCATGTATTCTACTGCTCCCAAATACTACCATTTAGAGATATGGGGAGTGTCTGAATAGGAACAAATTGTTTCGATCTCAAAGTCTAATGGTACAAATAGTTATTTCCTAACAGAAGCAAAGGTGACTAACTAGAGAATGGCTTGTGAACTCTCTCAACTAAATTAGAACTAATTTCTCTATTTATGGGGAAGTCACCCAACAGTTCAACAGGAGAGATAACTAGGGCGACCACTATCGTCTAATTCAGGACACTTTTAAGAGTGGAGAGACAAACGATTAATCATTAAACCATCACAACATGCATATACCCAGATGGTTTTGGGTTAAGCGGGATCTATGGTCAACCTGGAGGAAGCCAGGGAGAGCACCCCAAGCCTCCCTTTCTGCTAGAAACATCATCATAAAGGAAAACACATGGAATGGTGAGAAATGTCTCATCAGTTCCCTGTGTAACTGAATCACTCTATTCCTATACCCTTTCCTATTCTATTTAATAATTTCTCCTGAAATTGAGAGGGAAAAAAAATACAGCTCAGGAATTTGGGGTGACTTGAGGATTGGAAGCAAATAGCTCCAGGCCTCCAGCTAGAGAAGCAGTAATAATGGAGCTTATCATTTTGCCAACTGACAGAGAAGAACAATGTCAGAGAGGGGAAACTGTGCCATGAAAAATTGAAATAAAGAAGAAAACAAAATAGAGAGAAAATACAAAAGAGCTGGTCCTGAAAGAGAGCTGGTATCCAGGAGTGTGTTTTACTTGCCCTATTTCACCATAACCCTGGGATACTTTTAATTACTTGGCTCTTTTACAAACAGCGCCTGACTATTTTGTCAGAGGGTCAAGGATAACAGCGGGACCTGCCCTTTCCTTGTGCTTAAAGGGACACCACCCCATATACGTTCAGGGACATCCAACCTGGAAGGGCTGTCAAGAAGGACACGCATTTTTCCTGGCCAATCTTTCCCCCAAAAAAGCCTCTCCCAGAGACTGTGCTTGCTAAACCCATGAGAAAAGTTGGTACCATCAGACACTGTCTAATAACCCAGAATAAGATTTTGTCTGAGGTGCAGCAAATGCCTAGTTGATCTCATATTTAGTACTCACACTGAGACATGCCCAGACAATGGAATTCGAGGACGAAAAAAGGAAAACCAATGAATAAAACACTGGTGATAAAAAAATTGAATTTTGGAGAGAAATAAGACATGATTTTTTCTTTTGCCTTTTTCACACCCAGTTCAGGACTTATGCCCTTTTGCTTAAATGTCGTTAATTACACTTCCCCCCACTAACCCATTAAATTAAAACATTCATTTAATAAGCTCCACTAAGATTTAATCTGACAGCTAATTAAAAGGATGCTCATGTAGAAACAAACAGCCTGTTTCTACATAAGAATAAAAAAATCCTGTCCACAGTAGGGTTAAAAGGAATGATCATTTTCATATTTGTTACTTCTTCTTTAAATTTTATATTTTGCTTGTCTCCTTAACTGTAAATCTTTAAGATTGCATAACCCTAATTAAGAAAAATAAAAAGCAAATTGAGAGCCAGTATTCACAGAGGAATGCTGTTGGCTAAAGCCCCAGATATTTTTTGTATCTCCAGTGAATTGCTTGTAAAACTTCCAGGAAGTTTGGGAAAACTTTGCATTGACATCACTCAGCAAACTTGGAAAAGCTTTCAGGGGGAAGAGTGGAGGCCAAGCGGACCGTCTGGGGTACTGATCCTGTGATATTTGTAGATCCAGTTAATGCTGATGAATTTTGCAGAAATCTTCATTCTCTCCTTGATATCTACATTTCTAGTCTCTTTATTGAGGAATAATTTAATCCTATTTTGTTTTATCTTTGCTCCAGATTTTCTCCGTTCTCAGTTTCCTTGTTTATCTTTGTCAGAATAAATATTTTTGTATTATGATATGGAAAAGCAAAGAAACGAAATTTTAGGTTTATTTTACTTTCAATTGTAAGAATATATTGTCAGCTAACAGCACTGATAGGTTTATACATGAAAATACTGTGAATTACTTTTTATATTTAAAATTATTATGTTTGGGGGGGCCTATTTTAATTTGAAAAGGAAGTCATTTTGAATCACCCTTTTACCTGGATGTTTGTTTTTCTCTCCTATAGCTCCATTTTAATGGCACAGATTCATGTCGTATTTCACAAGAAACCTTCTAGAATTTTATAATAATCTTATAGATTAATTTAAATGGATAAGCTGTTAGAATAATATATTGATCTACAGAAAAATATGTTAGTGAAATAGAGAAAAAAGGTGGTCTCCTTTAAAATAGTACTTTTAAATGTGGGCCTCACAGAGAAATACTGTATTAGTAAGAATATATTTGGGAGGAAAAACATGTGAACTAAAAAAATACTGAGCATTTACACATTACAGTGTTCACTACTATATATATTTGGTCAAAGACTTTCTTTTGTAACAGCTTTATTGAAATATGTCACATATCACACAATTAAACTGTGCAATTCAGAGGAGTTTTTTTATGTGCACATATACACAGCTATGTGAGCCATCGTCAGAGCCAAATTTAGAATATTTTCAATACATTAAAAAGAAATTCCATGCCTTTAGTTATGTACCTCATCTCCTGTCCTTCCTCCCACTCCTGGTCCTAGGCAGCCACTAGTCTACATTCTGTCTCTGTAGAGTTGCCTATCCTGGACATTTTGTCTCCGTAGAATCAGGTAATATGTGGTCTTTTATGCCTGCCTGGCTTCTTTCACTTAGCATAGTGTTTTCAAGGGTCATCCATGATGTGGTATGCGTTGGTACTTCATTCCTTAGAAAGGCTGAGTGAAAGACTTTCTCAATATCTACATTTGAATTATTTAAGCCTCTATTAAATGGCTTAAAATAAAATTCTGATGAGCATCTTTTCATCTTGGGATACAGTGGTTCTTCAAAAAATACACTGTTTTAAAATTTTTAACATTCTAAATTTTTCTGTATCTTGCTAATTCTTTCTTTAAAAAATATAATGTGTAAGTCAAGTAAGAGAGCTTCTCATTCTGAAGTCAATGGGCAAATAACTAAGTGTTCAGTAAAAATATACATGACTGTTCAATCGGGTTGGAATATAACAGGTAAGATTTATTGTAGATATTCTGAGAGTAAACTTTAACAACTGAAAGGATTCCAAGCGTGTTTTATGTTCTTACCTGAAAGTTATTCTTTATTGAAATGTTTTCATGTGAAATGCTTAGCGCTATGCCTGCCACACAATGTGAAAAGCTCTTTACATATTCATATTATTTGAATGCTAATGCTTATTTAATCTGCACTTTTAGCATTAGATGTCAATCTCTCCCCCAGTTTACAGATTGGGGAACAGAGACTTGAGAACTTTCTGGAAGGTTCTCAAGATCACACAACTAGCAAGCAGCAGAGCCTAGATTCAAACCTAGAGCCTTATTTCACATCCTAGTTTCAAAACCCCAGAATCTAAGTTTTTGTTCTCCAAGATTTTACTATGAAAAATTTCTAATATATAGAACGGTTGAAAGAATTTTAGAGAGGATCCTAGCCACCTAGGTTCTGCAATTCACTTTATACACTATTTGGTTTATCACACCTCTATCCATTTACCCGTCCCTCTGGCCATCCACCAGTCCATATTATTTTTTTAATGAATTTCATAGTCCAAGTTCTGGCATCAGACAGCTCAATGCATAAGTCATGTCTCACCTATTTATAGTCTCTTAGGCTATGTCTCCATTTCCTCATCTGTGAAGTGGAAATCATAAGAGTGCTAGGGAAGATTGTTTGTAACCTTGGTCACGATACTCCTCCTGGACCTGTGCCCCACTGATATGTGATTTTACAAGTTCTCCCATCCCGAGGTGGAGTCAATTTCCGTCCCCTTGAGTCGGGCTGGCCTTGTGACTTGCTTTAGGCCATAGACAAGCAGAAGAAATGATCGTGTGTGCCCTCTCTGAACGTAGACTTCAAGAATCTTTTATTTACTCACTCTTTCTCTTAGAAACCTGCCCCGCTGAAAACCAGACACCACACGGAGCCGAGACAACACAGCTGAGGCCATTCCAGACCAGCCAGCCCCCAAATGACCCGGCAGCTGACCAGAGGCTCATGAAGGAGCCTGAGGGACGCGAAGGATCACCCAACGTTTCCAGCTTGAATTGCAAACCCACAGAGAGTCATGAGCTAAACAAATGGTGATTGTTTTAAGCCAGCAAGTTTGGGGGTGGAACACAATAGAAAACTGATTCAAGAATCTATTTCACAGATACACTGTAAGGACTAAAAAAGATAATACATATAAAATGCTTTGAGCTGTGTCGGCCATGTAGGAAATTATCCGTAATCATGAATAGTAGCATCGTCACCATTTAGGCAGTTTATTGTAAACTGCTATAATTTTTTAATGGCGACTCTGAGATCCACTTTCTCCCTGACTGCAAGGTTTTTCCCTCTCTTCTTTCTTAGAGATACATCATGAGCTGGCTCAAATGTCACATCCTTGGATAAAACTCCTTTGCGTTACCTACCAACTTATCTTTGTCCTGTCTTAAGTACTCTGTTTATCTCACTCATCCCATACTCTACTATGTGCATCGTATTAGTGTCTCCCCCAGAATCCAGGGTGTATCTCATTCACATTTGTGACCTCAGCAATAGCATAGTATTCAGTTCATGTATATTGAATAAATGGATAAAAATAAAAGCATAAAAATCTATGTTTTATACCAGGAGCTCAAAGTCAATATTTGGTGTCCTTATTCTGTTCATACGGCATGTCACTTTAATCAGTTCATTTCTATTGACATTCAAAATGAATACCTTTTTCAAATTAGTGACATGTCAATTCCACCTCCATTTTGCCTGTATAAATACATCACAGCCTATCTAAAACTTTCATCAGAGCCCACTCATACTTTAAATTGCTTTAAGCTACTTATCTGAGAAACTTATGCCATAATACTTAATATTTACAATTGAAGGCCTTGATGGAACAATGTGTGAATATATTCATGTGTTGTTAAATGAAGCTGTTCATTCATGTTCAGGCAAAAACTGATTTATTTACAGTTAGACCTGGTCTTTCCTCTCTGAAGATGAAGACACCTTGGTAATTTAGTAAATATTTATTGGTAACAAAATTAGTAAAGAAGAACTACAGCCTAAGTTGTGAAAGTTCTGGGGAAGAAAAACATTATAATTACGAATGACGTACAACTCTTCTGTCTTGTCAGCTCGTCCATATCATCTGCCTCGACTTCCCTTCCCTTCCCCCACTCTGATGGTCACGTGTAACCAGGCGGCACAGTGGGGCCTAGAAAACATTTCCAAAGAAGTAATTAGGTCGGGGGAGGAAAGGTAAAGGGCAAATTTAACTAAGGACTTCTGAAAGTAAGTTTGTAACACCTCTTCTGCGTAATATGTGTGCAGAAGTCACGTTTCATCTCTGTGATTCAAAGTACACTTTGGATGACTCATGAGATGAGTAGACAGCAGAAATCTGGGGCAGCAGGTGTACCTCCAGCATTTGGGTCTGGGCTCTCCCGGGGGCCTGGGTAACCTTGACTCTTCTGTGGCTCCGTTTCATGAAGTCACTTGTCTGGCTACTCTTGCTGATCCTGTAGAACATTCTGCGTATTACATTCCCCCAAAACACTTATCCAAATATATATATATATATATTTTGAAATAAATTTATTTATTTATGGCTGTGTTGGGTCTTCGTTTCTGTGCGAGGGCTTTCTCCAGTTGCGGCGAGCGGGGGCCACTCTTCACCGCGGTGAGTGGGCCTCTCACTGTCACGGCCTCTCCCGTCGAGGTGCACAGGCTCCAGATGCGCAGGCTCAGTAGTTGTGGCTCACAGGCCTAGTTGCTCTGCGGCATGTGGGATCTTCCCAGACCAGGGCTCGAACCCGTGTCCCCTGCATTGGCAGGCAGATTCCCAACCACTGCGCCACCAGGGAAACCCTATCCAAATATTCTTGATTGAGCAGGGTTTTCCCCTAACACCCTTGCTCACCCCATCAATGTACCAGTAGGACTGTAATTGTTGGTCTCTGCTAGTAAAGCAAGAGATTTTGGTGGTTGTTTGTTTTGTTTTCTGTTTTTTCGTTTTTGTTTCCCTAACTCTTATCCAACACCTCAAGCAGAACATTATTTGGTAAATCATGGGGAGATGAACGAGTGAGGAATAGTTAATAATCCAAAGCTTTGTGCTAAGCTTTGTGAGGGATCCCAAGTGTTTCTATACACTCAGGAACGCAAAATCTGGTTGGGGAGATAGGATATGCGCGTACATAAAATCATATAGCTTCGTACATACGTCTCACTTGACTTTCTTTGTGTCTACCCAGCGCGTTGCCTAGGATCTTACTGTTTCAATCCAGCTTTGATAAGGAGATAATAACATACTGTTAAGTTTTAGGAGATATTTAGATTTAATTGGTTCTAAAACTGCTGTCAAGATCTGCAGGCTATATCTAAATGTACAAATTAATTATTTAACTGGGTTCACTTTATTTTTAAAGCAGGTTATTGATTGGTAAGTTAGTCAATAAAGTCAATGTGGTTACAGCAGGTAGCAAGTCTCGTGGGCAATACACAACTCCTGTTTCCTGCTCACAACAATAAAAAGTGGGTAGATAAGCATTACCTGCCAAAGCTAGAAAAAAGAATATGTCTCCAAGAAAATTTCCCATCTATACTTTTTTATGTTTTTTACCATTTTATACAATTTTGACCTTTTTTTTTTTTTGCGGTACGCGGGCCTCTCACTTCTGTGGCCTCTCCCATCGCGGAGCACAGGCTCCGGACGCGCAGCCCCAGCGGCCATGGCTCATGGGCCCAGCCACTCCGCGGCATGTGGGATCCTCCCGGACAGGGGCACGAACCCGTGCCCCCCACACCGGCAGGTGGACCCTCAACCACTGCGCCACCAGGGAAGCCCCGACCATTTTTAAGTGTACAATTTGGTGGCATTAAGTACATTCACAATGTTGTGTGATCATTACCATTATCCTTCTCCAGAACATTTTCATTGTCCCAAACTGAAACTCATTATTAAACAATAACTTTCCATCCCTTCCTCCCTCCAGCCCCTGGCAACCACCATTCTACTTTGTCTCTCTAAATTCTCCTATTCTAGATACTTCATATAATTATCTAGAATCATATAATATTTGTTCTTTTGTGTCTGGCTTATTGCAGTTAACATGTGTCTTCAAGGTTTATCCATGGTTGTAGCATGTGCCAAATTACATTCCTCTTTAAAGCTGAAAAATACTCCATTGTGTGCATAGACTACATTTGTTTATCCACTCTTCTGTGGATAGACGTGCAGGTTGTTTTCACCTTTTGGCTTTTGTGAATAATGCTGCTGAACATTGAACATTGCTGTGCAAGTGTATGTTTGAATCCCTGCTTTCAATATTTGGGGGTATATACCTAGGAGTGGAATTGCTGGATTCCACAGTAATTCTGTGTTTAACTTTTTGACAATGTACCATACTGTTTTCTACAGTGGCTACATCACTTAACACTCCTACCAGCAATGCACAAGTGTTCCAATTTCTCCACATCTTCCCCAGCACTGTATATTCCTCATTTTTTACTTATAATTGCCATTCTTATGGATGTGAAGTGGTATCTCATTGTGTTTTTGATTTGCATTTCCCTTCTGGCTAGTGATGTTGAGTATCTTTTCATGTACTTATTGATCATTTGTATATCTTCTTTGGAGAAATGTCTATTCAGATCTTGGGCTATTTTTTAATTGGGTTGTTCGGTTTTTTGCTGTTGTTGAGCTGTAGGAGTTCTTTACATATCCTGGATATTAACACCATATCAGATATGTGATTTGCAAATATTCTCTCCCATTCTGTGGGATGTCTTTTCACCCTGTTGGCAGTGCCCTTTGATGTCCTAAATGTGTAATTTTTTTTTTTGCCGTACGTGGGCCTCACTGCTGTGGCCTCTCCCGTCGCAGAGCACAGGCTCCGGACGCGCAGGCCCAGCAACCATGGCTCACGGGCCCAGCCGCTCCACGGCATGCGGGATCCTCCCAGACCGGGGCACGAACCCGTGTCCCCTGCATCGGCAGGCGGACTCCCAACCACTGAGCCACCAGGGAAACCCCTAAATGTGTAATTTTGATGGAGTCCCACTTACCCAGTTTTTCTTTTGTTGTCTATGTTTTTGTTGTCATATGCAAGAAATTATTTCTAAATCCAATGTCATAGATATTGTCCCCTATGATTTCTTCTAAGAGTTTTACAGTGTTTGGTTCTTATGTTTGAATCTTTGGTCCATTTTGAACTAATTGTTGTATATAATGTAAGGTAAACATTCAATTTTATTCTTTTGTATGTAGATACCCAGTTTTCCCAGTACCATTTGCTGAAAAGACTGTTCTTTCTTCATTGAATGGTAGGTCTTGGCAGCCTCATTGCAAATCATTCGACCATACATATGAGAGTTTATTTCTGGACTCTCTAGTCTATCTATATCTTTTTTTTTTTTTTTTACTATTTTCTATGTACCCAAGAACTACATATACTGGTACTATGCACTGTGGAAGACAGCTATTCTATCTGTATCATTTTTTACTGTTTTATGTGTACCAAGAAACTACATATACTAATACTATGCATTACGGAAAAGAGATAATCAAATAGAGAAGAGTTAGAACCTTAAAAAGATGCAGAGCTAGTGAAGTGGTGAGCAGAGGGTGTCTGTTACTTTTTGCTCAGGAGAATAACTAGAATAGAATCAGTTATATTTCATGGACTGGAAACAGTAGAGAAGAGACTGTCAACATGAATGACTCTATAAGAATCTATAGAGAGTTGCCAAGTATCCAACATTTGTATTGAAGAGCTGAATTCATTACTCTTCCTAGAGTACTTTTAAAAGTTTTTCAAGGACAATTACACATCCAAAAATTATTCCCGTACTCTTTTCTGCCATTCGCTTCCTACATTGTTCTACATCATGAGGCCTCTTGTCCTGCCTGGTCATGAGCATCTCCAATGAAAATAAAATACACATGGAAGGAGCTACACGAAACTTAAACCATCCTTACATGCCTTTATTTCTCTTCCCACCACCAATATTTTCATCTACTATATCACTTAAACAGTTATAAATGTGGAGACAAGAAAGCACAATTTTATTCAGTCTAGCACAGCTCATTTCACATTGAATCTTCAAGGCTATCATCTGAGAAGAAGACGGAATCCTTCAGCGTTCCCCTTGATAGAGAAATTCTGACTCAATATATTCATTGATGTCCTCTCTGATTGGCCACTCAGACTGGGACCAGTCGTCTGGCTAGGTTTCTGCTCAAGATCGTAATGGTTATCCACAACATCCTTCTCTCCGTGGCCTGAGCGTTTCCTACCTAAATAATCAGCACTTGTCAAACACTAATGGCAACTTCACCCTTGTCCACTCGTTCACAGGCACTCACACTCATAACAATTGTTAACCTTCATGTCTTACCATACACTTTTCTACGCTTCAGAAGAATTTCTCCAACATTTCCCATCCAAAGCTATTGTTCAAAGCCCGCAGGTGGCTTGGCACTCACCACACAGTGGAATTCTAGATTCCTCATCTCACTTCCTTCCCTTGAATGCACTCTTGACCTAGCCCTGGGCAGACAGCTCTTCAAGGCTGGGATTGAGCTCCTCTTTGGCACAATCTCATCCATTGTGCTTGGCCCGAGATGTCTCTGTCCTTATATACATATTAAATAAAAGCAAGACAATGACTGTTCTTTCCTCCGGAGGGAAAGGGATGTTTTTCACTATTTACTTTCACCTTCCTCTCTTTTCATTTACACATTTCAACTTTAATTTTGAAAGTAATTGAAAAACATACATGTACAAATGACATCGAATTTTCTGCACATTGTTCTAGTGGCTTAAAGACAAATTCTGCTTTCTATTACACTCTGGCAGATCATCGGCCATGCTGCTTTGGATACTTAGAAAAATACTTTGGAAAAAAAACAGAAAAAAAAACCATTAAAAATGAAATGTAACTTGTTCTAGCACAGTCCGTGAGCACTCCATACATCCTCACAAGACCTGTGCATTAGCTGTTGCAAGTAGGGTAAAAGCAAAATTTTGAGGTGTGGTGTTCATTTTGTTCACTACAAAGAAAGGAGCACAGGTCCAAACTGAGGGAGGAAAATGTGAGCATTGTGAAATGTCATATCTTCCTGCCCCTGGGAGATTTATTTATTGGAAATTATATTGCAAGGAAAAAAGCCTAAATAAATTAAGTCCCTAGTTATTATGTCACATGTAACTGCATCGTAGAATAGAGCCACAATTTTGCAGTTATGTAAACTAAGCTGTCAAGCACTTGTTATTTTAAAGCTGGAACCAGGCAGCTCCCCTGACAGCCCTGTGGTCCCAGCTCCCAGCCTGATTCATGGCTGGCGCTGAGACACAGGAAGTTCGTGTCTGCTATAATCTAAACACCGTGAAAATGGAACAGAAGAAGCAATGCAGAAAGGTAAAAACAAGCTAAACCCCATAACCCAGACAAGAACCATGTAACACACTTGGAGGAAGAAGGAAAATGTAAGCCAGTGAACTACAGCAACAGTGTACAGTTAGGGAGACCCAGGACCAGTCCAGGATTTGCAGGTCCCAGTGCAAATGAAAATGAAGTGCTCCCTGTTCAAAAATGGTTAAGAATTTCCAGACAGGGACAGCAGAGCATTAAACCAAATGTGAGGGCCTCTACAAGTAGGGCCCCGTGTGACTGCAAAGGTCACGAACCGTGCAGCTGGCCCTAGGGGTACCTTTGCAATGAGATGGCATTGCCGCTGATAGAGGGAAACAATGTCCGTCATCCGTATTTTGCTCTAACAGTATCATGCATTTAAAATGTAAATACTGGGACTTCCCTGGTGGCGCAGTGGTTAAGAATCCGCCTGCCAATGCAGGGGACATGGGTTCGAGCCTTGGTCCGGAAAGATCCCACATGCCGTGGAGCAACTAAGCCCGTGCACCACATCTACTGAAGCCTGTGCTCTAGAGCCCGCGAGCCACAACTACTGAGCCCGTGTGCCACAACTACTGAAGCCCCCACGCCTAGAGCCTGTGCTCCACAACAAGAGAAGCCACAGCAATGAGAAGCCCGTGCACTGCAACAAAGAGCAGCTAGAGAAGGCCCGCGTGCAGCAACTTAGACCCAACGCAGCCAAAAATAAATAAATTAATAAAAACTAAAAAAAAATTTCTTAAAATGTAAATACCTAATGATACGCATTCTATACATTTTAAGGTATTTTTAAAAACATGTGGTTGTATAGCAAATGTTTACAGTTTAATTCTTTCCATATTTTTCTCCTCAGACACAGTAATCTGAATAGTACCTCAATTCAACAGCAGTAAAATCTGGACTTATTATTTAACTGGGAATCGAGACAGTGTTCACGGCTCCAGAAACAGCCGCTGGGGGAATAGGAATATTTAACATACACTGCTATAAATCTGTTTGATTTTTTGCTTGGGGGGGGGAGTTTGACCATTCCTACCCTAAATAAAGCTAAGCTCTGATTTATTTCTTATAACAACAACAACAAAAATGTATATTTAGCTGTCCATACTCCTTGTTGAAGAGGAAATTACACTTTACTGTTATTATTACTCTGTACAAACAAAGAAAAGGGGCAAAACCTTGTCTTCCATCCAAAGCAAGAATTTACCAAAGAGAAAAGCAAATTACAGAGGCAGCAGATTTGAGCAGCAGTCTGATCTTCAAAGCATCTTTCTTTTTAGCAAGAAGGTGAGTGTTTGGCACTTTGGGGGCCCTCTGTGCAGCTCAGCAAAGAGCAGAGACGGGGTGCCTCTCAAGAAGCTCACGGGAATAGTAACGTTATCTGCCATAATTCGCACACCAGAGGCCCTGTCAACAGTCAGTGGTGGGCCATTCTGTTTAAACTGAAGTAATTAAATCTCTCTGCTCCCATAAAAGTAAAGTAAAATAAAAATACAACTGCCTGCTCCAGGTCAGTGGAATTACACTGAGTGGAGGTAAATTTTAACTTCATGGTGCAAGTGTTAAATTATTGCCCTCTAAGCTGACTGCCAATTCTGCATGAAATCTCACCACATTTTAATAATTTGTCTTTTGTTTAGTAGGATGGAGAGAGACTTAGAAATAGCACATGTGTTATGATTTGGAAAGAGATTTTATGTACAATTAGGGTCCTGAGAACCACAATAGCATAACCACATTCAGGTTTCCTAATTGGACCAAGAGGAAACTATCATTTCTGAAATAATTCGGGGGCCTTAACCTTTGTTCAACTCCTGTAAAACACTTGGAATTATTTTGAGAGTGTCTGCTTAGTTTCAAGATTTCAATTTAATTCGAAAACCGTGCATTTTAGAGACGTGCATCTCCATTAATATGTAAAGCTGGTTAATGATCGGTGTCTTTCATTACATTGTGAAACTGTGAAGAAAATTGTCCTTTATAAATGATTCTATGTGACGGTTTTTGAGATTGTTTTTAATATAATCTGGACAGAACCTCACTCTGCCAAAACTCAGAGCCAAGTAAGCATCAATTGGGAAATTATTTCTGCACAACTCATCAATAAAAAGCTGACCATTTAGGAAAAGTCATTTTTTGAAACATTAATAAAAGTCTCATAAGTTCTTACTGATGGGCATCGAAAGAGTCTCAAATATTTCTCATTATTTTTGCGTACCTAACTAGTACACAAAAACTAACTAGTGAAATCAAAATGTTAGATATCTTTAAATGAAGATAGTGGAAAAATTGCTTTAGTTTGTTTTAATCAATATTTTATATCTTGCAAAGCACTATGACTGCTGTGTGCAAAATCGATGATTCAATACATCTCTTGTACTTCAATTGATTTGCCGCTGTTAGACATTCTGCATAGCTATTAACGTAAAATGGAATTAAAATAGAATGCTGTGCAGTCAGACCTGAATAATCTATACATAGTTTATCCCACACCCCAGGGTATGTGAAAAGACCACTCAGGGAGTGAATCAGCCTGACGTGCTCTATATGCTATTGACTTGCTGAATTCCAAATTCTTTAACCTGGATAAAAATAGCATTTTCAAACTGACTTATATTGGAGAGGTCCAGCTACATCCAAATCAATAAATCCTTAGAGACAGAAGAATGCATATTAACCAGATAGAGCATGGTATGCAAGGCAGAGGTGAATATATATGCGTGTGTGTATATATATATACACATATAAAGAATATATACATACATATACATATAAAGAATAAAGATCCAGATAACCAGAATTGAATTTACAGAATCTTTGTAATTGGAATCGGAAGAAAATACCCTGAGTATTAGGAGTAGAGGTGACAAGTGAAACCTGTTAAATTAGTTCAGAGGAAAATGTACTCAACTGTATGATGAATTTAATCACCAGGAGTTTTACGTTTTTAAGCACAGAATAATAACCAATGTTTATTTCAGATTTCCAAGCTATATCCTGACAGAAGCTTCCATGTTTCATATATGTCGATTTTAATCATTTTCTTATTTACTGTAAGATTTTCTCTGAATTATCTTCATTGCCTTTGATTTTAGGAAATTCAAAGATAAAAGCTTAGAATGGTTGTAATCTTAAATTTGGTTTCGATGCCTTAATTCCCTAGAACAAATCATCCCCATTCTTTAGTTCCTCACAATGAAATAGGACCTACAGAATACAAACACAAACATACATATATATGCATAGGTATGTATGTTTTATATCTATGTATCTCTACAGGCACATATGTATATCGACATATTTATACATATATTTCAAATACATATTCATCCAAGGTTTACTAAGGAAACAAATTTAAAACTCAAAGATCCAGAAGAAATTCCAGGAAATCTTTTGACCCTACCATTTTCTCTTCGTATTTAATTTTAATTTTTTAAAATTAAGTATAGTTGATTTACAACGTTGTATTGTAAACAACTGGTGCACACTGCTGTACACTGGTGGACAGCAAAGTCATTCAGTTTTTTATACATGTCTTTTAGGATATATATATATCTTTTAAGAATCTTTTTAGAATTCTTTTGCATTATACTTTATTACAAGATATTGAATATAGTTCCCTGTGCTATACAGTAGGACCTTGTTGTTTATCCATTTTATGTATAGCAGTTTATACCTACTAATCCCAAACTCCTAATATATTCCTCCTCCCCACCTCCCCACCCTCTTTCCCCTTTGGTAACCATAAATTTGTTTTTTATGTCTGTGCGTCTGTTTCTGTTCTGTAAGTTCATTTGTATCATTTTTTAGATTCCACGTGTAAGTGATATATGATATTTGATATGATATATTTGACGTATTCTTTCTCTACCTGACTTACTTCTCTTAGTATGATAATCTCTAGGTCTATCCATGTTGCTACAAATGCCATTATTTCATTCCTTTTTATGGTTGAGTAATATTCCATTGTATGTGTGTACCACATCCTCCCTATCCATTCATCTGTTGGTGGACTGGACCCTACCATTTTCTTTAAGTAAGTCACTTTCTCGAATAATTTCAAAAGAGATGATATACAGTTAGTGATTGTCAAAGCTGCATGATGTACTTGCAGTTTAATTGTTCCATTCTTTTTTTTTTAATTAATTAATTAGTTAATTTATTTTTGGCCACATTGGGTCTTTGTTGCTGCGTGCAGTCTTTCTCTAGTTGCGGTGAGCGGGGGCTACTCTTCGTTGTGGTGTACGGGCTTCTCATCACTGTGGCTTCTTTTGTTGTGGAGCCCGGGCTCTAGCACACAGCCTTCAGTAGTTGCGGCACGCGAGCTCAGTAGTTGTGGTGCATGGGCTCTAGAGCCCAGGCTCAGTAGTTGTGGTGCACGGGCTTAGTTGCTCCGTGGCATGTGGGATCTTCCCGGACCAGGGCCTGAACCTGTGTCCTCTGCATTGGCAGGCGGATTCTTAACCACTGCACCACCAGGGAAGTTCCCTAATTGTTCTATTCTTTCTACAAATGTGCATGTTTTAAAATGTTCACCAAAAAAAAAAAAAAATTGTTAAATGTAAGAAATGGCAGGCTATGTTGTTACTAGGTGCTTTTTTGTGTTTTGCTTTTGCTAAGTGTTTCTCTTAATTCAAAATAGGAGATACCACAATTTACATTGCATATGGATAATCCTTGGTATATAATTTAAGCACAATTTGGCAATCAAAGCTGTTGATGTTGATATTTGGACTAACGCCAAGAATTAATTCTGCAAAATATTTTGTTATTATGACATTCATGGGGGTCACTGTTTCATACACCAAAATCAGTTGAGAAGAAGTGTATACTGCAGTTATTTGACTATACTTTATCCAGTCTAAGATGCCATCAACTAACTACAAAGTACACCATTATTTTATGGATCACTAAGAAAGAAGAACTCTGCCAATTAAACTATTGAAAATCCTCTTATTCCCTTATACAGTATTTTATTTGACTTTACTTACATTGTATTTTATTAAAAATTCTTTTAGGATTATTTAGACATTGTGTTTATCATGTAGCACTCTTGAGCACACATAAAAATGAAAATATGAACAAAAAATTCGTGAAAGTATTCCTAGAAATTTTTTACCTCCTTGTTTGATTAGGCGTCGTCCGTGTATGATTTTACACACAATCTCAAATTCCAGCCCATGAAGAGCCGTGATGAGACAGTATTTCTTGGGATTGCTCTGTGATTGTCTTCAGGATTTTCTTCCAAGCTGCTGACGTCATTCTTCAAGTTTGCGTGCAAGTATCTGTGTGTATGTTCTACATATATGGTTTTATCTCTCTCCAACTTTTTAAGTTGAAAATGATAAAGCCTACAAGAAAGTTAAAAAGAATTATACAATGAATCCTTGAAAATCCTGATATACTGCATACATTGCACAGTTGCTTTGTCTTTCTCCACCTAGATTTTGATGGACCATTTGAATTGGAGTCGTACATCAGGACATGTCACCCCTTAGTATTTTAGATAAGAACATTGTCCAACATAACCACAATACCATTATCCAATCTAAGAAAATTTACGTTAAATCAGTAATACATGCAATCTGTACTTAAGCTTCCCTGACTGTCCCCAAAAGGTCTTTTGTAGCTTTCTGTTCCCCTGATCCAAGATCCAATCAAGTTGATAATTATATTTGTGAGTCTCTTCTAATCTGGGATAATTTCCCACGTTCTATGCATGTGTGTGTCATTCACTTTGTTGAAAAGACCAAGCCTGTCTTCTTATAGTATGTCTCACATTGCAGATTTGCCTAAAGGTTTCCTCATGATTATAATCTGGGTAAACATTTTTGGTAAAATGCTGCATAGATGATGTTGTATGTGTCTAACTGCATCACATCAGGAGACAAATAGTGCCAGTTTGTTCCACTTTTAGTATTGCTGGGCTTAATTACTTGGTTAATCAAATGGGTACTATATCCTCATTATAAAGGTAATATTGCCCTTAAAATTCATAACTCTCTAATGAGAGATACTCTAAGACCTTGTCAATATCTCATTCCCTCAACAATCTATTACATAATGGTTTTATTACTCATTAATATCCTCTGCTTAAATCAATTATTACCTTAGAAGTTAGAAACCATCCTGCAAGTTGTGATACAGGAGCTTTCTAAATCTTACCAAAAAATATCAACAAAGGTCAACCGTTAGGATTCACATTATTTCCAATAGTCTCTAAATGGTATTATCAACCAAGTTATTAGAAGGTTTCGATTGTCCAGTCTGTCACCAAGAATAACAAGCAAGTCTGTACTTTCACAGGCCATGACAACTACCATATGAATTTGTCTGGCCAACAGAGGTGGTGAGGTGCCATCAACTATATGAAACGTCCTCACTGCAGAGATGGTACAATGTGGGGAAAGCAAAGAATTCATCTCAGAATGAATGAAATAGGGCAATTCTGATTTTAACCAAGTAGTGTGACTATTACATTGTTTTCTAAATACTTTAAAAAATGTCACAAAAGGTAGTATCACCAAAAAAAGAGATGAATTAGTGAACTGATACATTAGATGAATTAGTGAATGAGTGACTGGAATGTGTGCTCTAAGAAGTACATGCGTGGTATAAAAAGTCAAATATGTTGTTACGGAAATTCAATCAAGCTAATGATTGAGGATTTAACACATGCTCTAGAAAAGGCTGCCCATGAAGATAACACCCAGACAGGGATTAGCACGCAGAAAGTTTATTAGGAAGGATTTGGAAGAGAGAAGGATACCACAACAGCCTGAGTGTGTTACAGACACAACAAAGTCCTCAGCAGAGCCCTCTGGTTGCTCTGAGGCTGTGTGGTCCTTCAAAATGGACCCGAGTTGAAAGGAGTTTGCTGAGATGTTTGACCCCTGACTGCACCAGTCACTGAATGCAGATTGCCCCGTGGGGGTGGGGCATGACCTTGGGAAAGGTGGCTTTCCTCTGTCAAGGGCGGTTTCTAGACAGGCCTGACAGCAAAGGGAATTAGTGTTTTAGTTCTGAGGGGGACCTGGGTGGCACATCACCACATCCATTGCCATATGGTTGGACACTACAGGTATAAGTATTTTTGGAGCAAGTGGATTTGAATTGCATATAAACATATGTAAGAGGGATTTATACTTAATAGATTGCTTGTAGATTATTTGATTTTGCCAATTTTAAATATCACAAGTCAAAAAACGTTTCATCAAAAAACATAATGAGTGATACCATACTATATAAAAATCAAACTTTAAGTTTTTATCTAATAGTTTTGATACACATTATAAAACACTGATAATGTCATTCCTATTATAGATACATTAACGCACTACATTGTCTAATATTATGGTGTATATATAAGAGAAAAACCTTTACACTTGTTTGGCTATTAGTTAGTTTCCTTCAAGTTTGGACTCCTGGTATCCAGTTTGTCTGTTTGTTTGTTTAATGGATTTGTTAAGTCAAATATCTCCTACAGGATGGATTAAGCATAGTTACTACAAAGTGTTGTAACCGAAGTTAGATATGTTTTCAAAACCAAGTTATGGATAATTTGGTGAGTATTCACTGATTTTCATCTACCTTAAGAACACAAAAGTATAAAAGTACAATTAAATTAAGCTACAGGTGTAGACAGTTTCCAGTTTTATTTGGTCATCCTGAGTGCATTCATTTATTTAGTAAACCTTTTCTTTAAATACACTCTGGCCAGATGCTAAGCAGTGAATATACAGTAAGGACTAAACTTAAAGAGATCGAGCTTGACCAAAAAAAAAAAAAAAAAAAAGCAATAATGAAGAAAATTAGTTAGATCATCGGTACCGTGGCAGTGGGTTATAGAAACACAAAAAGGAAGCATCAAAATCAGCCTAGAGGTTGAATGAAGGCTTCCCAAGGTATTAACATCCTAAAAAGAGTAGGAGTTGGTCATACAATGAAGGGGAGAGGGGGAGGCAGAGGGAAGACCTTATGCAGATAATAGGCATTTATAAAGCATTTACTATGTATGCATTATATCATTAACCATCCAAACAACTCTGTTGATCATAGATCAATATCCTCTGATTGCCTTATTTTCTAGATGAGGCTGTGGAGACTTCGAGAAGACAAGGGCACATGTAAGTAACAGAGGTAGCGTTTGCACCGATAGGAAAGAGGTATGAAAGCAATCTCTTAATTGTATTAAGAGAGCTGCCGGCTTTTTAGGTCTGGTGACACAAGAGAGAATATGAGAAGATCAGGAAATGAAATCCAAAGACAGTTTGAAGCCAAATCATGAAGCCTCCATGTGGAGTTACTGAGTTCGAACTTCACCCTGAGAGACGGATGACAAGGTTAGATTTGTGTTCTAGAAAGGCTCTCTGATATCACTGTAAAGAACACATAAAGGTGGTTGTGAGGCTGTTGCAGAATTCTGAGCTGTAAGCAGTAAGTGCTGGAACTAAAGCAGCTGGCAGAGGTAAGAAGAGAGGGGACAGATTTGGAAATAATTCAGTTGTGAAATCAACAGCACCTCATGTCCAGCTGGCAAAAGAGAAAGTTATAGGACAGAGTCTACCTAACTCCCAGGTTTCTAGCTTGGAAGTTGAGTAGATGGATGTATTCACTAGATAAACCTAAACACCAACAGAGTTTGCCAAAAAAAAAAAAAAAAAAAGATTCTTTAAACTTTAAATTATTACAACATTAAAATAACAGAATTTTGCCTAGAATATCAGTGTTACTTTTTCTCAAGGTCTTGTGACATGATTTAAACCTGAGCCCAGAGCTCCTGTGTCTGTTGCTCTATCTCTTCCCATGCTTCCATAAATTGCAGACCTTACTTCTTTGTTTTCTTCCCATCTTCCCCCTTTTTTATGATGTTTGAAGAGTTGGAGGGGACTTTTCTGACAAATCACCTCTCCTTGGGTATTAGTTATCTATGACAGTGAAAAATTCTTCCTGAAACCAAAAGCTTGCATAACAATGGACATTTATTATCTTCTATCATTTCTGTGACTCATGAATTTGGGAGCAGCTTAGGTAAATGGTCTGGCTTGGCTTTTCTCATAAGGTTGCTATCAAAATGTTGGCCAGGGCTGTAGTCATCAGAAGGCTTAACTAGGGCTGGAGAATCTGCTTCCAGGATGGTGCACTCACATGGCTGTTGGCAAGAGGCCTAGGTTCCTCGCCATGTGAGTCTCTTCATAGAGCTGCTTGACATGGTGTCCTTGTGACATGGCAGTTGGCTCCCCCCAGGGCAAGTGATCCAAGAAGCCACAACGCCTTTTCTAAACCAGTCTTGGAAGTCACACACCATTACTTCCACACTCTACTCCTTAGAAGTGAATCACTGCATCCAGTCCACACTCAAGGGAAAGGGAGATTATGGATTTTAGTTAATAACAGAGGATCAATATGGCTCATGGATTGTAACAGAAGTACCAACACTAATGCAAGATGTCAAATACAGAAGAAACTGGGGATGGAGAGGGGAGGTTTTGTGGAAACTCTCTGTGCTTTTTGCTCAGTTTATTTTTCCGTATAACTAATAACGCCTTAAAAAATAAAATGTAAGAATTTTTTAAAAAGGAAATTAGAGACAGTGGTAAAATAGACAATTAAATTTTGTATAGCAAGGGAATAAATGTCAAATATAAGAAAAATAAAAGGGAAGGAGGGAAAGAAGGAAGGACAAAGGAAAGAAGGAAGGTATACACATAGTCAGCTATTAAAATAATTTTTTCATTGAATTTTATTTTACTTATTTATTTTTATACAGCAGGTTCTTATTAGTCATCCATTTTATACATATTAGTGTATGTATGTCAATCCCAATCTCCCAATTCATCACACCACCACCCCACCCACCGGCTGCTTTCCCCCCTTGTTGTCCATACGTTTGTTCTCTACATCTGTGTCTCTATTTCTGCCCTGCAAACCAGTTCATCTGTACCATTTTTCTAGGTTCCACATATATGCGTTAATATACGATACTAGTTTTTCTCTTTCTGACTTACTTCACTCTGTATGACAGTCTCTGGATCCATCCATGTCTCAACAAATGCCCAATTTCATTCCTTTTTATGGCTGAGTATTATTCCATTGTATATATGTACCACATCTTCTTCATTCATTCATCTGTCAATGGGCATTTAGGTTGCTTCCATGTCCTGGCTATTGTAAATAGTGCTGCAGTGAACATTGGGGTGCATGTGTCTTTTTGAATTATGGTTTTCTCTGGGTATATGCCCAGGAGTGGGATTGCTGGGTCATCTGGTAATTCTATTTTTAGTTTTTTAAGGAACCTCCACACTGTTCTCCATAGTGGCTGTATCAATTTACATTCCCACCAACAATGCAAGAGGGTTGACTTTTCTCCACACCCTCTCCAGCATTCGTTGTTTGTAGATTTTCTGTTGATGCCCATTCTAACTGGTGTGAGGTGATAACTCGTAGTTTTGATTTGCATTTCTCTAATTATCAGTGATGTTGAGCAGGTTTTCGTGTGCTCTTGGCCATGTGTGTGTCTTCTTTGGAGAAATGTCTATTTAGGTCTTCTGCGCATTTTTGATTGGATTGTTTGTTTTTTTAATATTAAGCTGCATGAGCTGTTTATATATTTTGGAGATTAATCCTTTGTCCATTGATTCATTTGCAAATATTTTCTCCCATTCTGAGGGCTGTCTTTTCATCTTGTTTGTAGTTTCCTTTGGTTTGCAAAAGCTTTTAAGTTTCATTAGGTCCCATTTGTTTATTTTTGTTTTTATTTCCATTACTCTAGGAGGTGGATCAATAAAGATCTTGCTGTGATTTATGTCAGAGAGTGTTCTCCTATGTTTTCCTCTAAGAGTTTCATAGTGTCCAGTCTTACATTTAGGTCTCTAATCCATTTTGAGTTTATTTTTGTGTATGGTGTTAGGGAGTACTCTAATTTCATGCTTTTACATGTAGCTGTCCAGTTTTCCCAGCACCACTTATTGAAAGGACTGTCTTTTCCCCATTGTATATCCTTGCCTCCTTCGTCATAGATTAGTTGTCTATAGGTGCATGGGTTTACCTCGGGGTTTTCTATCCTGTTCCATTGATCTATATTTCTGTTTTTGTGCCAGTACCATATTGCCTTCATTACTGTAGCTTTGTAGTATAGTCTGAAGTCAGGGAGTCTGATTTCTCTAGCTTCATTTTTTTCCCTCAAGACTGCTTTGGCTATTCGGAGGCTTTTGTGTCTCCATACAAATTTTAAGATTTTTTGTTCTAGTTCTGAAAAAATGCCATTGTTAATTTGATAGGGATTGCATTGAATCTGTAGATTGCTTTGGGTAATACAGTCATTTTAACAATATTGATTCTTCCAATCCAGGAACATGGTATATCTCTCCATCTGTTGGTATCATCTTTAATTTCTTTCATCAGTGTCTTATAGCTTTCTGCATACAGGTCTTTTGTCTCCCTAGGTAGGTTTATTCCTAGGTATTTTATTCTTTTGATTGCAATGGTAAATGGGAGTGTTTCTTAATTTCTCTTTCAGATTTTTCATCATTAGTGTATAGGAATGCAAGAGATTTCTGTGCATTAATTTTGTATCCTGCAACTTTAACAAATTCATTGATTAGCTCTATTAGTTTTCTGCTGGCATCTTTAGGATTCTCTATGTATAGTATCATGTCATCTGCAAACAGTAACAGTTTTACTTCTTCTTTTCCAATTTGTATTCCTTTTATTTCTTTTCCTTCTCTGATTGCTGTGGCTAGGACTTCCAAAACTATGTTGAATAATAGTGGGTTGAGTGGACATCCTTGTCTTGTTCCTGATCTTAGAGGAAATGCTTTCAGTTTTTCACCATTGAGAATGATGTTTGCTGTGGGTTTGTCATATATGGCCTTTACTATGTTGAGGTAAGTTCCCTCTATGCCTACTCTCTGGAGAGTTTTTATGATAAATGGGTTTTGAATTTTGTGAAAAGCTTTTTCTGCATCTATTGTGATGATCGTATGGTTTTTATTCTTCAATTTGTTAATATGGTGTATCACACTGATTGATTTGCATATATTGAAGAATCCTTGCATCACTGGGATAAATCCCACTTGATCATAGGGCATGATCCTTTTAATGTGTTGTTGGATTCTGTTGGCCATTATTTTGTTAAGAAGTTTTTCATCTTTATTTGTCAGTGATATTGGTCTGTAATTTTCTTTTTTTGCAGTATCTTTGTCTGGTTTTGGTGTCATGGTGATGGTGGCCCCATAGAATGGGTTTGGGAGTGTTCCTTCCTCTGCAATTTTTTGGAAGAGTTTGAGAAGTATGGGTGTTAGCTCTTCTCTAAATGTTTGATAGAATTCACCTGTGAAGCCATCTGGTCCTGGACTTTTATTTGTTGGAAGATTTTTTTTTTTTACACCTTTATTGGAGTATAATTGCTTTACAATGGTGTGTTAGTTTCTGCTTTACAACAAAATGAATCAGTTATATATATACATTTGTTCCCGATTTTTAATCACAGTTTCAATTTCATTACCTGTGATTGGTCTGTTCATATTTTCTATTTCTTCCTGGTTCAGTCTTGGAAGGTTTTAACTTTCTAAGTATTTGTCCATTCCTTCCAGGTTGTCCATTTTACTGGCATAGAGTTGCTTGTAGTAGTCTCTTAGGATGCTTTGTATTTCTGCGGTGTCTGTTGTAACTTCTCCTTCTCCTTTCTAATTTTATAATTTGAGTCCTCTCCCTCTTTTTCTTAATGAGTCTGGCTAATGGTTTATCAAATTTGTTTACTACTCAAAGAACCAGCTTTTAGTTTTATTGAACTTTGCTATTGTTTTCTTTGTTTCTATTTCATTTATTTCTGCTCTGATCTTTATGATTTCTTTCCTTCTACTAACTTTTGGTTTTGTTTGTTCTTCTTTGTCTAGTTCCTTAGGTGTAAGGTTAGAGTGTTTATTTGAGATTTTTCTTGTTTCTTGAGGTAGGCTTTTATTGCTATAAACTTCCCTCTTAGAACTGCTTTTGCTGCATCCCATAGGTTTTGGATCCTCGTGTTTTTGTTGTCATTTGTCTCTAGGTATTTTTTGATTTCCTCTTTGATTTCTTCAGTGATCTCTTTGTTATTTAGTAACATATTGTTTAGCCTCCATGTGTTTTGTTTTTTACGTTCTTTTCCCTGTAATTGATTTCTAATCTCATAGCGCTGTGATCAGAAAAGATGCTTGATATGATTTCAATTTTCTTAAATTTACTGAGGTTTGATTTATGACCCATGATGTGATATATCTTGGAGAATGTTCCAGGTGCACACTTGAGAAGAAAGTGTAATCTGCTCTTTTTGGATGGAATGTCCTATAAATATCAATTAAATCTATCTGGTTTATTGTGTCATTTAAAACTTGTGTTTCCTTATTAATTTTCTGTTTGGATGATCTGTCCATTGGTGTAAGTGAGGTGTTAAAGTTCCCCATTATTATTGTGTTATGGTCGATCTCCTCTTTTATAGCTGTTAGCAGTTGCCTTATGTATTGAGGTGCTCCTATGTTGGGTGCATATATATTTTTAATTGTTATATCTTCTTCTTGGATTGATCCCTTGATCATTATGTAGTGTCTTCCTTGTCTCTTGTAACATCCTTTATTTTAAAGTCTATTTTATCTGATATGAGTATAGCTGCTCCTGCTTTCTTTTGATTTCCATTTGCATGGAATATCTTTTTCCATCCCCTCACTTTCAGTCTGTATGTGTCCCTAGGTCTGATGTGGGTCTCTTGTAGACAGCATATATATGGGTCTTGTTTTTGTATCCATTCAGCAAGCCTGTGTCTTTTGGTTGGAGCATTTAATCCATTCACATTTAAGGTAATTATCAATATGTATGATCTTATTACCATTTTCTTTATTGTTATGGGTTTGTTTTTGTAGGTCCTTTCCTTCTCTTGTGTTTCCCACTTAGAGAAGTTCCTTTAGCATTTGTTGTAGAGCTGGTTTGGTGGTGCTGAATTCTCTTAGCTTTTGCTTGTCTGTAAAGCTTTTGATTTCTCCACTGAATCTGAATGAGACCCTTGCCAGGTAGAGTAATCTTGGTTGTAGGTTCTTCTCTTTCATCACTTTAAATATATTATGCCATTCCCTTGTGGCTTGTAGAGTTTCTCCTGAGAAATCAGCTGTTAACCTTATGGGGATTGCCTTGTGCATTATTTGTCTTTTTTCCCTTGTTGCTTTCAATAATTTTTCTTTTTTTAAAATTTTTGTCAATCTGATGACTATGTGTCTTGGCATGTTTCTTCTTGGGTTTATCCTGCTTGGGACTCTCTGTGCTTCCTGGACTTAGGTGGCTATTTCCTTTCTCATGTAAGGGAAGTTTTCAACTATAATCTCTTCAAATATTTTCTTGGGTCCTTTCTCTCTCTTCTCCTTCTGGGACCTCTATAATGCGAATGCTGTTGTGTTTAATGTTGTCCCAGAGGTCTCTTAGGGTGTCTTCATTTCTTTTCATTCTTTTTCTTTACTCTGTTCCACAGCAGTGAATTCCACCATTCTGTCTTCCAGGTCACTTATCTGTTCTTCTGCCTCAGTTATTCTGCTATTGATTCCTTCTAGTGTATTTTTCATTTCAGTTATTGTATTATTAATCTGTGTTTGTTTGTTCTTTAATTCTTCTAGTTGTTTTTTCTTTAATTCTTTTATGTTTTACAAAATGTCTTTGTTAAACATTTCTTGCATCTTCTCGATCTTTGCTTCTATTCTTTTTCTGAGGTCCTGGATCATCTTCACTATCATTAATTATTATGAATTCTTTTTCTGGAAGGTTGCCTGTCTCCACTTTATTTAGTTGTTTTTCTGGGGTTTTATCTTGTTCCTTCATCTGGTACATAGCCCTCTGCCTTTTCATCTTTTTTATCTTTTTGTAAGTGTGGTTTTTGTTCCACAGGCTGCAGGATTGTAGTTCTTCTTGCTTCTGCTGTGTGCCCTCTGGTGGATGAGGCTATCTCAGAGGCTTGTGCAAGTTTCCTGATAGGAGGGACTGGTGGTGGGTAGAGCTGGGTGTTGCTCTGTTGAGCAGAGCTCAGTAAAACTTTAATCCACTTGTCTGCTGATGGGTGGGGCTGGGTTCCCTCCCTGTTGGTTGTTTGGCCTGAGGCGACCCAACACTGGAGTCTACTGGCCCTTTGGTGAGGCTAATGGCAGACTCTGGGAGGGCCCATGCCAAGGAATACTTCCCAGAATTTCTGCTGTCAGTGTCCTTGTCCTCATGGTGAGCCACAGCCACCACCCGCCTCTGCAGTAGACCGTCCAACACTAGCAGGTAGGTCTGGTTCAGTCTCCTATGGGGTCACTGCACCTTCCCCTGGGTCCTGATACACACACTTCTTTGTGTGTGCCCTCCAAGAGTGGAGTCTCTTTTTCCCCAGTCCTGCTGAAGTCCTGCAATCAAATCCCACTAGGCTTTAAAGTCTGATTCTCTAGGAATTCCTCCTCCCTTTGCCGGACCCCCAGGTTGGGAAGCCTGACGTGAGGCTCAGAACCTTCACTCCAGTGGGTGGACTTCTGTGGTATAAGTGTTCTCCAGTTTGTGAGTCACCCACCCAGCAGTTATGGGATTTGATTTTATTGTGATTGCACCCCTCATACCGTCTCATTGTGGCTTCTCCTTTGTCTTTGGATGTGGAGTATCTTTTTTGGTGAGTTCCAGTGTCTTCTTGTCAATGATTGTTCAGCAGTTAGTTGTGTTTCCAGTGCTCTCGCAAGAGGGAATCTTAAAACAATTTTTTTAATTTTTCCCCTTGGCTAATTTCTGCACCATTAACAACAGATTTTGAACATTTCATATCTATTCAATATTTATATATTTGACCAAAATATTATTTTATAAGACACAAGTTATATGGCAAAGACCTCTGAGATCTGAAAGAGATTCCAGTAGACCAGAGGGTGTTTCCATGACTCATGGCCTTGAGCAGCCTTCTATCTCCCATCTTCATAATAAAAGAGAATTACACAACTTTGCAGTTAACAAAGCTGTGTTTGCAGGCACGGGTGTTCAGAAAAGTCCTGTTTCTCCAAGTATGATCTTAACTAGATTAAATTTAAATTTCCTAACCACATCTTCCTAGGATATATCTAAAGGAATTCTTTTTATTAATATGGTTCCCATTTAGAAAACCCTTCTTACTTCAAATTAAATGTTCCATTTCCTGTCTCCCAGTTTCTCAATAAAAGTCATTTGGTTTTTTTTTTTTTTTTTTAGATGGAAGGTAGTGAAAACCCAGGAGCTATGAATTGATAATGTCTCTGTCTAGCACACATAGACATAATTTGCTTCTATGAAGTATTTCTGCTAATTACATAAAATGCAAAGGCTATTTGTTCCTCATCTAAAATATATTTGATTAGATTTCCATCCTCTGCAGGACATTTTTTCATACTAGATATGCATCCTACTTTTCTGGAGCACTCAAAAGAGCTTAATAATTCTCTGCAAACTGAGTTGCCAAAGCTGCACCAGAATTTTGATGTTTCCATTAATAAAAGATATATGCCTGCAGGAGGTACAGATTTGTGATCTCAGGATCCAGAGTTTAGGGGCAAAGGGAAAACGGCTCGCATCTGTACAATGATTAAATGTGTGTTCAGAGAGAGGGACTGTAAAGTGTCTCTACAGAAGTAACAAGACCTATTTGGACATGGGGCCTACCCCTGCAGGGTGTTTTTGATAGCTTTATCTGTGTCAGATGCTGGGGCTCCATCCATTCCCACTTGTCAATATGCCCTGGTAGCTTCAGAGCTGTAAACGGGGAGATGATGGACCACCCCAAGAGGGACCTGCTGGTCGGGACCATTTCACAAGCCCACACAGGGCCCCACTGAAATGCAAGCCCCGAAAAAAAGACAAATCAGAGGTCAGAAAAAAAAATTAAAGGGATGACAATCAAGCCTAAAAATAGAATCTATAACTAGTGAAGAACTGAAACTGCTCTAAAGGAAAATAGGAATAAACATACTTACGACTGATATATTGGTCCTACACATCTGCTTTCTGGAGAGGCTAAGGGGCGAGCACTATGGAAATGGGGCCTGAATACGTAGGACTAGAATCTGGGGATGCGTGTCTCATGAAGGTCTGCTGTGTTTTTGATAGTCATTTAACAAAAACCTGTCAAGTCACAATCCGACCTTTAATTGTTTTAATCAATACATTTTTATTGTGCCTTTTGCATGCATGAGGCATGGACTAGAAATTATTTTCTTTAAAAAAAGAATCAATTGAATACTGAGTTTTTCTTTTTTTTGCAAGTTAAAATGACTTTATTTTTGTTCTTATAAAAACACATGCTAATTATAAATATCTAGAAAAAATACACTAAAAAATAAAATTACTGTCTAGAAATAACCACAGTTGACATTGTACAATATATTATTCTAGTCTTTCAAATATATATAGGAAAACATTATATGTGTCTCTATATAAACATATATAAAATATATATTTAGTGATTTGCTTATAATTTAAGTTATACATATAATTTAAATTTTATACACACACATATTCATATAGTATTAGTTTCTTAGGGCGACCATAATCATCACAATTGTGGGGCTGAAACAACAGAAGTTTATTTTCTCAGTCTGGAGACTAGAAGTCCAACACCAAGATGTGGGCATGTTTGGTTTCTTCTGAGATTTTCTGGCCTTGTAGATGGCTGTCTTCTCACTGTGTCCTCACATCCCTGGGGTTGCTTTGTGCATCCAAATTTCCTTTTGTTACAAGAGGTCAATCAGATTGGATTAATCCAATGGCCTCATTTAACTTAATCACCTCTTTAAAGACCCCCAGTACAGTCACATTCTGGGGTTCCGGGGAGTTAGATCTCAAGTATATGAATTTTGAGGTGATACAGTTCAGCCCAGAATACATACATATGCATTTACAAAGAGAGAGAGAGAGAAATTTCTATTTTCATATAAAAATAAGATCATGCTGTTAGGCGTTCTGTTTTATAATCTGCTTGTTCATTTATATCCATGGACATATTTTTATCAAATCCAGCTGGTATGACTATATAATAGGTCACTGTATGAATTTAAGGTAATTTATTGATGAAACTGCTGTTACTGAACACTTATATTTCTTATGATTACTTAATATATATAAATCTATCTATCTAAACTATATAATAACTATCCTACTATGTACATTTATATGTTTAGAGATTTAACGGGGGAGGATTGTTCCTTAAGAGAAATCCCTACAAAGGAACTTGCTGCATAAACAGTATGCACATGATACTTTTTTTTTTTCAGAGGGCTACCACTGTCTTTTTGTTTTATTAACTGTCCCTCAGCATTTCATTTCTTTTTTTAACATCTTTATTGGAGGATAATTGCTTTACAATGGTGTGTTAGTTTCTGTTTTATAACAAGGTGAATCAGCTATACATAAACATATATACACGTATCACCTCCCTCTTGTGTCTCCCTCCCACCCTCCCTATCCCACCCATCTAGGTGGTCACAAAACACCGAGCTGATCTCCCTGTGCTATGCAGCTGCTTCCCACTAGCTATCTATTTTACATTTGGTAGTGTATAGATGTCCATGTCACTCTCTTCATCCCAGCTTACCCTTCCCACTCCCCGTGTCCTCAAGTCCATTCGGTAGTAGGTCTGCATCTTTATTCCTGTCCTTCCCCTAGGTTCTTCAGAACCTTTTTTTTTGTTTTTGGATTCCATATATATGCGTTAGCATACGGTATTTGTTTTTCCCTCTCTGACTTATTTCACTCTGTATGACAGACTCTAGGTCCATCCACCTCACTACAAATAACTCTGACTTATTTCACTCTGTATGACAGAGTGACTTATTTCACTCTGTATGACAGACTCTAGGTCCATCCACCTCACTACAAATAACTCAATTTTGTTTCTTTTTATGGCTGAGTAATATTCCATTGTATATATGTGCCACATCTTCTTTATCCATTCATCTGTCGATGGACACTGAGATTGCTTCCATGACCTGGCTATTGTAAATAGAGCTGCAATGAACATTGTGGTACATGACTCTTTTTGAAATATGGTTTTCTCAGGGTGCATGCCTAGTAGTGGGATTGCTGGGTCATATGCTAGTTCTATTTGTAGATTTTTAAGGAACCTTCATACTGTTCTCCACAGTGGCTGTATCAATTTACATTCCCACCAACAGTGCAAGAGGGTTCCCTTTTCTCCACACCCTCTCCAGCATTTATTGTTTTTAGAGTTTTTGATGATGGCCATTCTGACTGGTGTGAGGTGATACGTCATTGTAGTTTTGATCTGCATTTCTCTAATGATTAGTGATGTTGAGCATCCCTTCATGTGTTTCTTCACAATATGTATACCTTCTTTGGAGAAATGCCTGTGTAGGTCTTCAGCCCATTTTTGGATTTGGTTGTTTGTTTTTTTGATATTGAGCTACATGAGCTACTTGTAATTTTGGAGATTAATACTTTGTCAGTTGCCTCGTCTGCAAATATTTTCTCCCATTCTGAGGGTTGTCTTTTCTTCTTGTTTATGGTTTCCTTGCTGTGCAAAAGCTTTTTAAGTTTCAATAGGTCCCATTTCTTTATTTTTGTTTTTATTTCCATCTCTCTAGGAGGTGGGTCAAAAAGGATATTGCTGTGATTTATGTCATAGTTTGTTCTGCCTATGTTTTCCTCTAAGAGTTTGATAGTGTCTGGCCTTACATTTACATCTTTAATCCATTTTGAGTTTATTTTTCTGTATGGTGTTAAGAAGTTTTCTAATTTCATTCTTTTACATGTAGCTGTCCAGTTTTCCCAGCACCACTTATTGAAGAGGCTGTCTTTTCTCCATTATATATTCTTGCCTCCTTTATGAAAAATAAGGTGACCATATGTGTGTGGGTTTATCTCTGGGCTTTCTATCCTGATCCATTGATCTATATTTATGTTCTTGTGCCAGTACCATACTTTCTTGATTACTGTTGCTTTGTAGTATAGCCTGAAGTCTGGGAGCCTGATTCCTCTGGCTCCATTTTTCTTTCTCAAGATTGTTTTGGCTATTCAGGGTCTTTTGTGTTTCCATACAAATTGTGAAATTTTTTGTTCTAGTTCTCTGAAAAATGCCATTGTTAGTGTGATAGGGATTGCATTGAATCTGTAGATTACTTTGGGTAGTATAGTCATTTTCATAAGGTTGATTTTTTTCCAATCCAAGAACATGGTATATCTCTCCATCTGTTTGTATCATCTTTAATTTCTTTCATCAGTGTCTTATAGTTTTCTGCATACATGCCTTTTGTCTCCTTAGGTAGGTTTATTCCTAGGTGTTTTATTCTTTTTGTTGCAATGGTAAATGGGAGTGTTTCCTTAATTTCTCTTTCAGATTTTTCATCATTAGTGTATAGGAATGCAAGAGATTTCTGTGCATTAATTTTGTATCCTGCAACTTTAACAAATTCATTGATTAGCTCTAGTAGTTTTCTGGTAGCATCTTTAGGATTCTCTGTGTATATTATCATGTCATCTGCAAACAGTGACAGCTTTACTTCTTCTTTTCCAATTTGGATTCCTTTTATTTCTTTTTCTTCTCTGATTGATGTGGCTAAAACTTCCAAAACTATGTTGAATAATAGTGGTGAGAGTGAACAACCTTGTCTTGTTCCTGATCTTAGAGGAAATGATTTCAGTTTTTCACCATTGAGATTGATGTTGGCTGTGGGTTTGTCATATATGGCCTTTATTATGTTGAGGTAAGTTCCCTCTATGCCTACTTTCTGGAGGGTTTTAATCATAAATCGGTGTTGAATTTTGTCGAAAGATTTTTCTGCATCTATTGAGATGATCATATGGTTTTTCACCTTCAATTTGTTAATATGATGTATCACATTGATTGATTTGCATATACTGAAGAATCCTTGCATTCCTGGGATAAACCCCAGTTGATCATGTTGTATGATCCTTTTAATGTGCTGTTGATTCTGTTTGCTAGTATTTTGTTGAGGATTTTTACATCTATGTTCATCAGTGATATTGGCCTATAGTTTTCTTTCTTTGTGACATCTTTGTCTGGTTTTTGTGTCAGGGTGATGGTGGTCTCGTAGAATGAGTTTGGGAGTGTGTCTCCCTCTTATATTTTGGAAAAATTTGAGATGGATAGGTGTTAGCTCTTCTGTAAATGTTTGATAGAATTCACCTGTGAATCCATCTGGTCTGTTTGTTGGAAAATTTTTAATCACGGTCTCAATTTTAGGGCTTGTGATTGGTCTGTTTATATTTTCTATTTCTTCTTTGTTCAGTCTTGGAAGGTTGTGATTTTCTAAGAATTTGTGCATTTCTTCCAGGTTGTCCATTTTATTGGCATATAGTTTCTTGTAGTAATGTCTCATGATCCTTTGTGTTTCTGCAGTGTCAGTTGTTACTTCTCCTTTTTCATTTCTAATCCTATTGATTTGAGTCTTCTCTCTTTTTTTCTTGATGAGTCTGGCTAATGGTTTATCAGTTTTGCTTACCTTCTGAAAGAAACAACTTTTAGTTTTATTGGTGTTTGCTATTGTTTCCTTCATTTCTTTTTCATTTATTTCTGATCTGATCTTTATGATTACTGTCCTTCATCTAATTTTGGGGTTTTTTTGTTCTTCTTTCTCTAATTGCTTGAGGTGTAAGGTTAGGTTGTTTATTTGAGCTTTTTCTTGTTTCTTGAGGTAAGAGGGTATTGCTGTAAACTTCCTTCTTAGAACTGCATTGCTGCATCCCATAGGATTTGGGTCATCATGTTTCCGTTGTCATTTTTTTCTAGGTATTTTTTGATTTCCTCTTTGATTTCTTCAGTGATTTCTGGTTATTTAGTAGTGTATTGTTTAGCCTCCATGAGTTTTTATTTTTTACAGATTTTTTTCCTATAATTGGTAACTAGTCTCATAGCGTTGTGTCAGAAAAGATACTTGATACGATTTCAATATTCTTAAATTTACCAAGGCTTGACTTGTGACCCAATATATTATCTATCCTGGAGAATGTTCCATGAGCACTTGAGAAGAAAATGTATTCTGTTGTTTTTTGGATGGAATGTCCTTTAAATATCAATTAAATCAATCTTGTTTAATGTATCATTTAAAGCTTCTGTTTCCTGATTTATTTTCATTTTGGATGATCTGTCCATTGGTGAAAGTGGGGTGTTAATGTCCCCTACTATGTTTATGTTACTGTTGAATTCCCCTTTTATGGCTGCTAGCACTTGTCTTATGTATTGAAGTGCTCCTATGTTGGGTGCATAAATACTTACAATTGTTATATCTTCTTCCTGGATTGATCCCTTGAACGTTATGTAGTGTCCTTCTTTGTCTCTTGTAATAGTCTTTATTTTAAAGTCTATTTTGTCTGATACGAGAATTGCTACTCCAGCTTTCTTTTGATTTCCATTTGCATGGAATATCTTTTTCCATCCCCTCACTTTCAGTCTGTATGTGTCCCTAAGTCTGAAGTGGGTGTCTTGTAGACAGCATATATATGGGTCTTGTTTTTGTATCCATTCAGCGAGCCTGTGTCTTTTGGTTGGAGCATTTACTCCCTTCACATTTAAGATAATTATCGATATATATGTTCCCGTTACCATTTTGTTAATTGTTATGGGTTTGTTTTTTTAGGTCCTTTTCTTCTCTTGTGTCTCCCACTTAGTGAAATTCGTTTAGCATTTGTTGTAGAGCTGGTTTGGTTGTGCATAATTCTCTTAGCTTTTGCTTGCTCGTAAAATTAAAGGTTCTAATTTCTCAGTCAAATCTGAATGAAGTCATTGCTGGGTAGAGTAATCTTCGTTGTAGGTTTTTCCCTTTCATCACTTTAAATAGTCCTGCCACTCCCTTCTGGCTTTCAGAGTTTCTGCTGAAAGATCAGCTGTTTACCTTATGGGGGTTCCCCTTTATGTCATTTGTTGTTTTTTAATATTTTTTCTTTGTATTTAATTTTTGATAGTTTGATTAATATGTGTCTTGGTGTGTTTCTCCTTGGATTTATTCTGTGTGGAACTCTCTGCACTTCCTGGACTTGATTGACTCTTTCCTTTCCCATATTAGAGAAGTTTTCAACTATAATATCTTCAAATATTTTTTCAGTCCCTTTCTTTTTCTCTTCTTTTCTGTGACCCCTATAATTCGAATGTTGGTGCATTTAATGTTGTCCCAGAAGTCTCTGAGACTTTCCTCAATTCTTTTTGTTCTTTTTTCTTTTTTCTGCTCTGTGGTAGTTATTTCCACTATTTTATCTTCCAGGTCAGTTATCTGTTCTTCTACCTCTGTTATTCTGCTATTGATTCCTTCTAGAGAATTTTTAATTTCATTTATTGTGTTGTTCACCATTGTTTGTTTGCTCGTTATTTCTTCTATGTCCTTGTTAAACATTTCTTGTATTTTCTCCATTCTATTTCCAAGATTTTGGATCATCTTTACTGTCATTACTCTGAATTCTTTTTTCAGATAGACTACCTATTTCCTCTTCTTTTATTTGGTCCGGTGGGATTTTACCTTGCTTCTTCATCTGCTGTGTATTTCTCTGTTTTCTCAGTTTGCTTAACTCACTGTGTTTGGGGTCTCCTTTTCGCAGCCTGCAGGTTCGTAATTCCCATTGTTTTTTGTTTCTGCCCCCAGTGGCTAAGGTTGGTTCAGTGGGTTGTGTAAGCTTCCTGGTGGAGGGAACTGGTGCCTGTGTTCTGGTGGATGAGGCTGGGTCTTGTGTTTTTGATGGGCAGGACCGCATCTGGTGGTGTGTTTTGGGTGTCTGTGACTTTATTATGACTTTAGGCAGCCTCTCTGCTAATGGGTGGGGTTGTGTTCCTGTCTTGCTAGTTTTTTGCCATAGGGTGTCCAGCACTGTAGCTTGCTCGTCGTTGAGTGGAGCTGGGTCTTAGCATTGAGATGGAGGTCTTTGGGAGGGGTTTTTTCATTTGATATTACTTGTAGCTGGGAGGTCTCTGGTGGACCAATGTCCTGAACTCAGTCTCCCACCTCAGAGGCCCAGGACTGACACCCTGCTAGTGCATCAGTCAGCCACATGGCTCAGAAGAAAAGGGAGGAAAAAGAAAGAAAGAAAGAAAAAAATAATAAAACAAAACAAAGTTATTAAAATTAAAAAACTATTAAAAATAAAAAAAAATTAGTCTTAACAAAAGAAGAAAGAAAGAAGAGAGCAACCAAACCAATAAACAAATCCAACAATGATAACAAGTGCTAAAAACTATACTAAAAAAAAAGGACATGCACAATCCTAGCACAAATGGTAAAAGCAAATATATACAGAGAAAATCACACACAGAAGCATAGACATACACACTCACAAAAAGAGAAAAAGGAAAAAAATGAAAATATCTATATGTATATAAAAAAGAAGAGAGCAACCAAATCAATAAACAAATCTACCAATGATAATAAGCTCTAAATACTAAACCAAGGTAAACATAAAACGAGAAACAAATTAGATGCAGAAAGCAAACCCCAAGTCTACAGTTGCTCCCAAAATCCACCATCTCACTTTTGGGATGATTCATTGTCTATTCAGGTATTCCACAGATGCAGGTACATCAAGTTGATTGTGGAGATTTAACCCGCTTCTCCTGAGGCTGCTGGAAGAGTTTTCCCTTTCTCTTCTTTTTTCGCACAGCTCCTGGGGTTCAGCTTTGGAGTTGGCCCCGCCTCTGCGTGTAGGTCGCCTGAGGGCGTCTGTTCCCCATCCAGACAGGACGGGGTTAAAGCAGTGGCTGATTAGAGGGCTCTGGCTCACTCAGGCCCAGGGGAGGGAGGGGTATGGAATGCAGGGCCAGCCTGCAGTGGCGTGACACTGCAACAGCCTGAGGCATGCTGTGTGTTCTACTGGGGAATTTGTCCCTGGATCACGGGACCCTGTCAGTGGCAGGCTGCACAGGCGTCTGGGGGGGGAGGTGTGGGTATGACCTGTGCTCGCACACAGGCTTCTTGGTGGTGGCAGCAGCAGCGTTAGCGTCTCCTGCCCGTCTCTGGGGTCTGCGCTGATAGCTGTGGCTCATGCCCGTCTCTGGAGCTCGTTTAGGCGGTGTTCTGAATCTCCTCTCCTTGTGCACCCCGAAACAATCGTCTCTTGCCTCTTAGGCAGTTCCAGACTTTTTCCCGTTCTCCCTCCCAGCCAACTGTGGCACACTAGCCACCTTCAGGCTGTGTTCACGCAGCCAACACCAGTCCTCTCCCTGGGATCTGACCTCCAAAGCCTGAGCCTCAGCTCCCAGCCCCGCCCGTCCCAGCCGGTGAGCAGACAAGCCTCTCGGGCTGGTGAGTGCTGGTCGGCACCGATCCTCTGTGCGGGGATCTCCCTGCTTTGCCTTCTGCACCCCTGTGGCTGCGCTCTCCTCCATGGCTCCGAAGCTTCCCCCCTCCGCCACCCCTGTCTCCGCCAGTGAAGGGTCTTCCTTGTGTGTGGAAACCTTTCCTCCTTCACAGCTCCCTCCCTCTGGTGCAGGTCCCGTCCCTATTCTTTTGCCTCTCTTTTTCCTTTTGTCTTAACAGGTACGTGGGGAATTTCTTGCCTTTTGGGAAGTCTGAGGGGTTCTGCCAGCGTTCAGTAGGTGTTCTGTAGTAGTTGTTCCACATGTAGATGTATTTCTGTTGTATTTGTGGGGAGGAAGGTGATCTCCACGTCTTATTCCTCTGCCATCTTGAAGGTCTCCTGATACTTATTTTTAAGTTGCTCTTTAGAAAGATTTTACCAACTTACAGAAGAAGTTTGGCTAACTTCTAGCATTCTGATAATACTATTAGTATTTATTTGTCTTTGAATAGATGGAAAATATTACCTCCGTTGTGTTTCTTTTTTTTTCATTGTGTTTCAATCGTACTTTTTTGCTTACTGTTGAGCCTGAACATCTTTTTAGCAGTTTATCCTTTTTTCTAATTTATTCATATTTGAACTCCTTTAATGCTATAGCTTTTGCTCAATTTTCCATTAAAATGTTCCTATTTTACTTATTGATTTGAAAGAAATTTTTACATATCAGAATTAGTCATTTGCCTGTTATAGACACTAAATTTTATTTTTCAGATCTGTGGTTTGCTTTTTAATAATGTTTATAGTGGTTTTCCGCCATTCTGAAATTTTTGTGCTATCTCCTTTGGTTTTTAAGTAAGGGTTTGTTGTTATGATTGTTGCTGATCTACAAACATTCTCCCTATGGTTTTGCAGGTGGCCAGGCATAGAAAGGCCTGCTCCGCAAGAAAATTGTTTACATATTCACCAACTTGCATCTAGTGTTCTTTGGATTTTTTGCTAGTTTTTGATCTAGCTATGACATAACAATCCAATATTTTCCATAAAATACCTTTACATATTTTATAAAACATATTTTATGCTTTGTAATACCATTAAAAAAAAGTCCACCTTGTACTTAATGGATTGATGAGCCATATCATTATGGGTCACAATACTACATTTAATAGCATAATACTTACTGTTTGATGGCATAAACTATAGTTTTATGAAGACTCATCTTGATTTATTTTAGTGTTATGGTCTCATTCTTTAACCAGTCTAACCTACTTCTAGGAACATGCTGTTAATTTATTATAACTTCATAATATGTTTTAATAAGTGGAAGGACAAATTCTTATGTCTTCTTCAAAATTTTCCTAACTATTCTCTCAAAATATTCTTCAAGATTAACTTAGGCATAATTTTGTCAAAAAAAATTAAACTACACTGAGATTTATTATTAGAATTCCTTTACATTTATAGATTCATTTTTAGATATTTATTCATTTAAATTCTTTATTCTTATTATCCAGAAAAATACTGTGCCACTTCTTTTATGTAACTCTTATTCTATGACACTCCATATAGTTTCAGAATTATGTATTGCTTATGTCTTTCACTAAGTTTATTCCTGAATAATCTGTAGATTATTTGCTATTGTGAATATAATGTTGGTTTTCTATTGTATTTTCTAACTAGTATATAGGAAAGCTACTGAGCTTTTGTATGTTTACTAAATAAATGGCCACTTATTTATATTTTTATTAGTTCAAATGATCTTACAATTGAAGATCTTATGTTTTCTACAAGTTCAAGAAATAGTCAATAACTAATGACAAGTCTGTGCCAAACTGAATACCTCTTATTTCTTTTTGCTTTCTTTTCACACTTGCTGGGGCTTTCAGAACCCTGCTGACCAGTGAATGTGGCGAAGGCCTTGATAATCTGTTCTCTCATCAATAGGAGGTCCTCAAGCCCATCTCCATTCAGTGCAATTCCTGCTACTGGCTCAGATAAAATATCTTATCACAGAGCTATCCCTAGTTTGCCATGGATTTGTTTTTTTTTTTAAAAAAAAAAAGTGTATAAGAATGGATGCTGAATTACACCTAATGTTGGTCAGTTTGTTTTTAGTTTGTCATAATGGACTGTATTTGCCACTGTTTTCTGAGCCTGACATTCTTGGACCAAGTAAACTCTTATGTATGACCTTCTTTCCTTTCTTCTTTCATAAGAAGAAATATTAAGAAATATATTAATATATATTTGATTATATAATATATCAAATATATTAAGGTAATATTTGATACATACAAAAGAACATAAGTAATTTATCTGTAAGTTATAGAACATAACTTCAAAAAGAACTCTTAAATCTCCACCCAGGAAGAAGGGCATTTCCAGTATCTTATGTCGTCCTACATATGACAGTCCCCTGTCTATGTTCCACCAAACCAACCAGTACCATGACCTGCATTATGTACTATTCTTCAAACACACCCTCTGGCTGAACATAGTAAAGATTTTTTGAAATCTTTCATCTATATTCTTAAGGGGGGTAGTTTACAGTTTTATTCTCTATGCTATCTTAGTGATGTTTAGAAGTATCAAGCCTCAGGAAATTGAAAAGCTTCAATATTATTCTAAAATCATAGGATTTATCTGTTTCTTGAGGGCTTGACAGGACTCACTTTTAAAACCAAAGGTTTGGGGGCTTCCCTGTTGGCGCAGTGGTTGTGAGTCTGCCTGCCGATGCAGAGGACACGGGTTCGTGTCCCGGTCCGGGAAGATCCCACATGCCACGGAGCGGCTGGGCCCGTGAGCCATGGTTGCCGAGCCTGCGCATCCGGAGCCTGTGCTCTGCAACGGGAGAGGCCACAACAATGAGAGGCCCACGTACCACAAAAAACAAACAAACAAAAAATCCCCCAAAGGTTTGGGGTAGTTCTTTCATGAATTTTCTCATTTTTTTGTAGTTTCTTTTTTCTACTCAGGAGTGCTTTCTTTTGTTATGGTTTGTTTCGTTTGAGGGTTTTCTCTTTAACTCTTATTGCTTCACTTTTAGTGATGCACGTTTCATATACACAACACACACACATGCAAACATATTAGCCCAAAACTTAATCTTTGCTTTTTATTAATAATCTCTGTATAACCTAATTCCTAATGTTGTTGGAATACGAATTTTCACTTGGCTTTCTTGTTAGATGTTCTAGCTCTGGATTTTAGCTGTAAATTCTACTCAGTTCTCCTTTTTAATTAATTTTTTTCTATATTTACTGTTTTATCCCTTTTTAAATTAACAAATTGTTCTCTCTAGGTTCTGGAGTTTATTCTTAGTAGTGGAATTTTTATTCAAGCAGAATGTTATCAAAAACTTTAATACAATAGAAAAAAGGTAGGGATGTGATGTAAAAAAACAGAACGGAGCAGATCTAGACAGCACAGATGGAAAACAAATGCCAAAGAGTATGTTACGCACTGCACACACATTGCTATGAATATGTAAATAGATTGAAATGTTAGTTTTTGTTTTCTCATTGACCAACATTGCGGTACGCGGGCCTCTCACTGCTGTGGCCTCTCCCGTTGCAGCGCACAGGGTCCGGACGCACAGGCTCAGCGGCCACGGCTCATGGGCCTAGCCGCTCCGCGGCATGTGGGATTTTCCCGGACCGGGGCACAAACCCGCGTCCCATGCATCAGCAAGCGGACTCTCAGCCACTGCGCCACCAGGGAAGCCCTGAACCAACATACTTTTAAAGGGTGTTTAAAAATGATTTTCTAAGGGAAAGTTGTGAATTTACAGCTCTGTTGCAATGGCTAGAGAACACAGTCTGGGCTCTTCTGATTAGGTCTGTCTGTGAAGTTGCTTTGTGACTTGTGAAAACAGCAGTTTTGTATGTTTCAAACTATACATTGGGGAATGTATTATTTTCCTTCTTGCCAATTTTTGTAAATGTCTCATAAATATTTTAAAATAACATGTGTTCTCTTAGTGAAGTAGATTATCTGTATGTTTATTAAATTAATTGACTATATTATTCAGATACTCTATAACAGTGATTGTTTCACCTGTGACTACCAACCCCTGCTTGGTATATAAGACTGTACAGTGTCTATAATTTGAAAAAAGTATATTTAGCATCAATTTGATTTGTTTTAATAATAATCCAATTTATTTTGGAATTTTTAATAAGACTTCAAGAGGGTGTGAGATTATGTTTACCAAAGGGAGAGCTGATTTTTAAAACCATAAGAATCGCCACTTAATAATCATTTGGGGCTACTTGATTGGTAAAATATAAGACAAGTGTGTTATATCTTCTTACTGTGAGATTTCATAGCTTCTCCTTGCATTTATACGAGTTATTCCTTTAATAAATATGGTATAAAACTTTAGGTTCATAGTGTTATGTATCTGCTCATCTTTATTGCAAATCATAACTGCTGTCTTAAGATAACATTCTATTCTCCCAGTTAATGTTTTCTCTTTTCTGCTGATATTCATGGCATGGGATAGCCGGCCTATCCTATATTTACAACACTGCTTTTCCAATTTCGTCTGAAGAGCCATGTCTTGGAAACAGAATACATCTGAACTTTTTTCTATTAATATAAAAGTCCTTGTCTTTCAATAGGGTAATGTATTCTACTTATAGCTATTTTAGTGTGTTTTTCTTTTCAGTCTCTTCATGTTTTTCTTATTAAAATGTCATGTTTACTTTCTTGTATATTCATTCCTCCATATTCATGCATTAAATCATTCAAAATATTTATTAAGCACCTGTATGCCAAGTGCCATTATTCTTGCCCAGTCATTTTGTCCTTCTTCTAATGATAAATATAACAGTAATATCCAACATTTATTAAAAGGGTAAGAGAGGTATGGTCTCAAACATTTTACATATATTGACACATTTAATACTTATGACAGATAAGTTGGTATCATTATTGTACCCATTTTGGAGAGGAGAAAACGGAGGCACAAAAAAATTCAGAGCCCACCCAAGGTGAATAGTTCACAATGATGGAGACAGGAAACGGGTCTGAATGGGTCTGATTCCAGGGGTCTCTGATTTGGAAGTTCATTCTCTACTTTATTCCACATCTTTAAACCTATTTGCACTTATATTTTGCAACATGAAAATGGAACCAGAATCTGTGTTTATTCTCTTTTAATTTCCATCCCTGTCTTTATTTCTGTGAGTGTTGGGAGAGTCTAGGGCCAGCTCACCCTGTAGACTCTAAGCTCCATGCTCTGTCTTTCCGCCCATACACTGACACATAACAAATAATTGTGACTATTGTGTAGGTGGACAGTCATCAGATTTACTCTCTGGTTTTCTGAGATATGCAACTTGTTCTTCATTAGTACTACTGAGTTGCTAAGTTCCTTGAATGTGTTTTCATTTCCTATTACTGTTTCATATTTTCAGGTCACTCCCTTTTGTTAGAGTTAAAAGTACCATTTGAATCTCAATATTTCTCCCATTCCCTATAGTAAGTAACTATGTTTCTGCTTTGCTTGAAAGGTCCCTCTCTTTAGAATACTGTATATCCCTTATATAGGGATCTGAGAACAGAATATCTCATGATTTCAAGTCATGAGATTTTGGTAAATATTTAAAAATATTTTTTGTCATTCAAAAACAAATAATACTGCATGAATTATAGCCAGAAGATCTAGACAAATTTTTCATGTTTTTAAAAATTGAAGTATAGTTAATTTACAATGCTGAGTTAGTTTCAGGTGTATAGCAAAGTGACTCAGTTATACATACATATAGAGAGAGACAAATAGCATATGACATCACTTATATGTGGAATCTAAAAAAAATGATACTAATGAAATTATTTACAAAACAGAAACAGACTCAGAGATATAAAAAACAAACATGGTTACCAAAGGGGAAGAGGAGGAAGGATAAATTAGGAGTCCGGGATTATCATATTCACACTACTGTATATAAAATAGGTAAACAACAAGGACCTACTGTATAGCACAGGGAACTATACTCAATATCTTGTAATAACCTATAATGGAAAAGAATCTGAAAAAAGAATATAGAGAGACAAATGATTTTTTTAACCAATTTTTTTTAGCTCTCACTGAAATATGTACAATTTCATTGAAAGAATGTTCCATAGCTTAGTTTAACAATACCATGTACATGTATCAATGATGGTATAAAAATACTTATCCCTTTAATACTGGCTATTCCACTACTCTAGATAATCTCATTGTATGTGAAGAAATCATAGAAAGGGCACCCAATCACCAATTACTTGAATTAATAATAATTAATTGCCTTCTGCAGTCCCACGTCATAATGGTCCATCTCAGTCAGGACACGTGACCTAAGTCACCACCTTCTCACCTCACTGATACACTTGGTGCAGCCACTGTACACATGAGGACAATATTGACTATTGAGAGAATCTGTTGATTTTCTCCCAATGCAAAAAACGTACATTAGTGGCTCTTTCTCTCTTCCCATTCTATGACATGTCATTTATATCATTTTCTAAGTGTTCATGTGAGTTTTAGGAGCTCCATATTAGCCAGACTAGTTTTGCTAACTAGACAAAGGACACGGCTCTTTCCACATTACAGGTTAGGTATCCTGGTTTCTACAGAGAGAATGGGCGGGGAAATGGCCTCTTAGCTGGAAGAAGAGAACAGAATTGAGACCACGTTATCCAAGCAATTATCCCCCGTGCTGTAGAGTGTACAGAGAGAAAAGCAGGAAGGCCAGAGAATTACTAAAAAGGAATTTACTGCTTCAGCGACCCCGTTAGACACCTGTTAAGACCTTTTGCTTCCACTAATGTTCCTAACAAAATCTCAGCAAAGAAGGGAAATCTAATGAAATGGTGGGAATTATGTTAAAACTGGGCATTTTCGTCTTCAATGTCACTGTAGCTGTTATTCCCTGGCAGCCTAATTGTAACTAATTAGAATCTAGTTAGATACAGAGACAGCATTAAAACGCTCTGCTATTTTTTTCTCCTTTGCTGGTCACAGTTTGTGCTTCTGCCTGTCCTAGGCGGGGGGAGTTTCAGTTCTACAATCACTTTTCAAGTTTAGCTTTATCTGTTTATTTTTTTTTTTCCAAATAATTTGCACAGATTTTGACATGATGCTGTGGACCACGTGGACCACTTTCCACACTCCCTGCCAGGTTAACCACCGAATCCACTCAAGAGGCTAAAGCCCATCACTGCCCCAGTCGCTCTAATTGCAGGATGGCCAGAGGGTATCCATTTGGTCTGTAATTAGGTCATTTCTCTCTCATCCCCTGCAAGTGTGTATAATTATAAATTACTTTAAAATCCCACTGTGAGAAAAGAAATTCACTGTAATGTAAAAGGAAAGACAAAAGCTGCAGGAAGTATGCCTTTAAAAACATTTTTTTGGTGTTTCCTTCAAAATTGATCCTCAAAATTGGTTTTTTGTTCTACTATTCATTTTCCCAGCTGGGAACTTCATCATGGTATATGTAAATTGTGGATCAGTTTAAAGTTATACTGCAGCCTTGAGGTTTGATGCTTCCTGCAGAATTTACATTTGCAGATCAAAACTATTCTTTGGGGAAATAAAACTCTGGGGAGGCTGGCCTCTGAGTGATGCTTAAAGCTTAAAGCATGTAGGCCCAACACTCTCATTCTCTCCAGGTGCCAGGCTTTGGCCCTTTTAACACTTGCCTGTCTGTTGCCACAATAAAAATGTTATACGTTATACCAGGTAAGATAAAATGTTTGAAAAAAAAAAACAAAACAACTTGGCTCCTGTGTGTATGGCAATGGCTGTTCCTTTAATCTTGACTGAGCTGCTCTTCTATTTATTCATATTACCCAAAGCCATCGTTAAAGGTATGGTCCTGCACATCTTCAGAGAGACCATACAGGTAAGAACATGTATGTCCAACAACAGGGTAAACTCAGCCAAGCTTCTGCGGCAACGCTTGACCTGCTAAACCTGCTTCTGTCAGGGAATCAATCTCTGTGAATCTGAGGAAAATAGGGCAGGCATTGCTGAAGCTAAGAGAGCATACAAAGACCCCCAACTTCACCCACAAACTCTTCTATTTCCTAAGCACCGAAAAATGAGAGCAAGAAATGTCCTACTATCAGAAGTGGTGTATTCAAGTCATTGCTCTAAGAATATTCTGATGCATTCATGATAATCCCTCTAGAAATGTGAACAATTCTTTTTTCAAAAAATTAAATGATTTTATTACTTTGCAAAGACCCTGACTTGCTTCTGATATGTCATTTAGAGGATAGATAGTAACATTTCACACTTGGAATATTCCAGATACTATGCTGGGTTTTTTACACTCACCCTCTGAGGAGGCAACGTTATTTTTCCTTAACAAAAGGAAACTGGAAACAGGAGATGAAGTAATGTGATCCAGGCGTAACCGGGAGGTCGTTGGACTCAGGCCTTCTGGTTTGAGGGCCCAGCTATAGACACAGCATGTTAAACCAGGGTGACAGGAATGAGTTGTCAGCAGCCAGCTGTCACACACTACTAACCTGGGGACATAACGGCAGGAAAGAGCTCACCAACTGCCTCACGGACTGGATGAAGCAATGTCCCCTTAAATCTAGTGGTGTGTGTGATCACATTTGCCATTCAGAAGGGTACCTCTATCCACAGAATATAAACTATTCCAAGTGCATCATGTACCCAACAAATATGAACAAATTGGTTCTAAAAATGATTGATTGATCTTAGAATCCAGGAGGTTTTTTGTTTTTTCTTCTTCTTTTCTCCCATGCAGATAGAATGCCATTTTCCTATGGACACCTCAGATAGTATCTATTCATCTCAAATCACAGAAAGAAAATACTAGATTTTGTTGAATTCTATCATCAGTACTCTGAGGGCACTAAAAATAATTTTCAAACAAGCATAAATTATGACAGTTTCAAGATGGGTAGGAAATATGACCACATATCTTTTGTGATTTTTCTCCTGGTTGGTTAGCTCCCCCTGTGCCCTCAGATTGGGTGGGAGGGCAGTCCTCTGGAGGATTTCAGCCAAGGGTCAGCTGTAACACTAAGATCTGCACCTCAGCCCTCCTGTCTCTTTACCCAGGTCAGTCAAAGTCACGGCAGCTCCAGGAAACTCTATAGGCTTGGGAACGCTGCAAGTATAGCAAGGGTGTTCCTTAGTCTGTTGGGAATGAAACAGGAATCTGGCAGGAGGTGAGCAGAATTCATTAGCCGGGCAGTGCAGCGTAGCCAACGCGAGGCAGGAAGAGTGGATTTAGAGCAAAAGGCTCATTAGTCCGGGACCCACAGCTCAGTCCCCGGCTTGATTTACTGCTAATTCATGTTCTCTTCTCTATTTTCACTTCTGCAGCCAGTGAATCAGGGACTAGGGCTCACGTTCTGTTTTTCCTCAGTTAACCATCACCAGTTCCTGCTGCATTAGCAAATTGCTCTCTTGAGTATCTCTTTGCTGAAGGTTGGTTGCCTGGGCAATCTCAGTGGTCTTGACCTTTTGCAAAAGGACTTGGGGCAACAAGCTGCGATCATTAAAAACCACAAAATGGGGCCATAATAATGATTAGATTTGGGTTTTTTTTTTCTTTTTTTTTCTTTTTTGGTACTTTTATCCTCCGGTTCCTTCAAGAAAAAAAATATTTTTCATGATTCTTGCATATTTCCAGTTTCCTGAACAGTTCACGAAGACAAGGCACAGTTATAGGGCTGCTGAGGGAAATACATGCCTCCAACTAACCACACAGAGGGCATGGGGAGCAAGGAATGGAGACAGATGGAGAAAGGACAAAATTTCAAATGCTATTATTTAGATTTTACAAAGATTTATAAATATGCCTTACTTTAACCAGATATCAACTCTCTTAAATAGGTAAGAAACTAACAGAGCTTGTGTGTACATGCACTGTCTAGTGCTTCTAGAAAGTTCCTGTCTATGACAGTAACAAGTGTGATACAAGGTTGCCAGGCCAGAATGACAGCACCAGCTTTCTACAAACTAAACGGAAGCTTATTGCCTGGTTTGTTTCAACAAGTATATTTCTATAGTGTGTCTTATGTGTTTTCTAAGTGTTCCTAGGTGACTTAAAACTCTACTTTCAGCCTCATTGTGAACTGAATTAAATGTAATAAAGCTTGGATTCCAAGCCACGTAATTTCCACTGAAAAGCTGATAATATCTCGGTACTCATTTACCTCCCAGAGCAATAGTCCGTGGGCTCATACATATCAGTTACGAATCTGGGATTAGAAGGACTTGGAAAATGGATCAAGAAGTTAATTAGGGGCTTCCCTGGTGGTGCAGTGGTTGGGAGTCCGCCTGCTAATGCGAGGGACGCGGGTTCGTGCCCCGGTCCGGGAAGATGGGAGGATCCCACATGCCGCGGAGCGGCTGGGCCCGTGAGCCGTGGTCGCTGAGCCTGCGCATCCGGAGCCTGTGTTCCGCAACGGGAGAGGCCACAGCGGTGAGAGGCCCGCGTGCTGCAGAAAAAAAAAAAAAAAAAAGCTAATTAAAATGAAGGTACAAAAATACAGAGAGAAAAACAAGAGTATGTTCTTAAACCCCTAAATATTAAGCACTGCCTATGGAAGCAAGCTCTACAGACCACCCGTAGTGGCCCCTGCGTGATGTGGACAAAGCCATTGTGACTGCACATCATGGAGTCTTCCCAGCCATCTCAAGCCCAGTGGTTTGGAGTGGAGGTATGATCCTGGGTTTGCTGCAGGTCACTTACATGGGCTTCTTTAGGACACACGAGCTGCCTCAACTGAATAAATCCAACTTCCTGGATAAAATGTTTGTTTGTTTTATTACTGTGGATGTCCTACCCAACACTCCTCTCTCCTGGGATCCTTACCATACACTTCAGGATATCTTTGGAGAGATAAGTGTGGAAATTTTACTGGGTTTTCTGGGGAAAGAGTAATATATGTTGATAAAATGTTAATGACACAGGCACAATTAAGACAGCAGCTACCATATGGTTAATCATCCATTCTACTCTTACAACTATCTAAACAAGCCATTTCAGAACCAGCAAGTGAGAATGTTGTGACTTTCATGAAATAATCGTAAACAAATACAGTATCATTAAAATATCCTCACATAATGTCGTAAAGTCTTCAGGATTAGATGATTACATACACCCGACCCTTAATAACAGAATATTTTCAGACGCTACACAAATTATTTAGATTTTTCAACTCAACATCACCTAATAAGATTTGTAATGTTGGGATTGATGGTATTTTGGAGGCAAAAAAATGAAGACACAAATTAACTGGAAGGTCGTCTTCATCACAACCAATCTAGAAATGCAAAAAGCCAATAAAACCATGGTTTATATTAAGTAGTCACTCGGTTTGGGCTCAGCTTATGGGAGACAAGCTGGTATTTGGGGACCAGGGTAGAAGAAGACATGAAGGGGATTAAGTAACACATCCTAACGATAGCAAAAGATTCAAAAGAAACCAGCTATTATGAAGGTCTCCTAAGAGCAATCCTAGGTCACCTCCAAAAGTTACATTTGCTCTGATACAGACATTCAAGGACTCGATTCCAGAATTGAATAGATTCAAAGTATTCAGATTATTCAGTAATCCATGCCAGAAGCCAAGGGGATCTCAGAAAACCTATAGAGTATTAGGAACTCAATAAATGCTGATTCTGCTGAGAGATGATGGCAATGTCAGGACAGATACAGACAGCAATAAAAAGCAAAAGCTGAAGATTATGTTGGAAATAAAGCATAAGTTTCAGTTAGTAAAATATAATTCACCCAGACTGCTCCACCCTGATGAATCTTAACCGTAGACATCCAGCTAAGTGTCATATCTTAGACCTTGTATAAACCTTTACATGGTAGTTATGAGTCCTAGAAAACAGATTTAAACAAATGTGTCTCCTTTTATTATCCATCCAAAGGAGAAAATATTTCATTTATTGGATGTGGTTGGAGACTTCCCGACCAGTAGTGCTGATGTACAAGCCAAAGAGTTGGTCCTGCTAGCCTCAGAAAGAACTAGCACAGGAATAAGAGAGACCCTTAAGCTCATTTTCCTCAGAGACCAAAATGACATGAGCGTTTTGTCCAGCCTTGAATCCTTTCCCATCGTGTACATTCTGTGGCATCACGAGTAACTCACTTTATTTATTGAGTTATAACTTCCTCATCTGAAAAGCAGATACGGTGTTATTTAACTTGCAGTGCTTTTGTGAAGACTAAATAGGATAATGTGTGACAGAATGCCTAAGAAATAGTGGATAAGCAAGAGAGCCCACCAGCTCGTCACATAACGGGAAATGCATACCATAAAATTGGGGAAGTAAGTTATATTTATATGTCAAAAAAGACTTCTCCTGTGATTTTACTCAAAATGTATTACAGAAGTCTAAGAGTATCATAAGTTCTCAGAAATTAATTGCAAGCTGCCCTGAGCTGAAACAAAGCATCTTTTAAGTAAAAGGGAAAATTCAGCTCTGTTTGGAATAATACAGATTCATGGTACCATCTTTTCATGTTTATTAATAAGAACAAACTGAAATAAGGAGAAGAAATAATACATGTCGTGTGGACTTATTTTTCTAAAAAAAATGGAAATGCAAATATTTGGATAATTTTTTTAAAATTTTAAATGAATATGTTTCGTTATTTCACTAGTTAGGATGTTAATGAGTGTGCCTGGTATAAGGGATTCTCTCTCGGTTTTAATCACTACCACTAAAATTGTATTATTTTTGATTACGTTAACTCCCATTTGTCTTATTCTACAACTGCCACGACTGTGATTAACTTAAATAACTTGTAGAAATCATGGCACATAACCTGAACATCATGTCTTAAAAATTTCTTTAAAAATTTATAACAACCATATATATTTAAAATGTCTACCTAATATGTTGACTCACATCCCACATTTTTCAATTGATCTTCCCCATGGAGTTCTGACTCTCCCCATTCCAGGCCAGGCTGCCCTCGGCCGTGGTGGGGTGAGAGCCATCTCTTCCCTCTATCATGAGAGAACATTCCACATAGGAAGGTCTTGCTTCTTTGTCTAAAGCTCTCCCCCAGTGTTAAATTCTGAGCTATGTATTCAGAGGAACTAGAAAGCAGTGACGCTACCTGGAAATGTTACACATTAAACCTCCCTGGGTCCTTTCTCAATACAGCATTGGGGGTTTCCCTGGTGGCGCAGTGGTTGAGAGTCCACCTGCTGATGCAGGCGACGCGGGTTCGTGCCCCGGTCCGGGAAGATCCCACATGCCGCGGAGCGGCTGGGCCCGTGAGCCATGGCCGCTGAGCCTGCGCGTCCGGAGCCTGTGCTCCGCAATGGGAGAGGCCACAGCAGTGAGAGGCCCGCATACCACAAAAAAAGCAAAACAAAACAAAAAAAACCAGCGTTGGACCTGAAGACATGGATGTGGGATGGAAGGAAGGAAGGAAAGGTCAAAACTCCATGCTGTAGCGGGATCCTCGCTCCTGAGCACCATGAGTTCCTTGAGGAGAGTGGGGTAGCATCCAGTGTGGCTGGAGACATCCGAGAAAACCCAGCCTGGTTCACAATGTAACCCTGGACCAAAGCCGATTCCACTGGCATCTTTCCTTCCTCCCACAGCCCACAGAGTGCCCTGCACCCACACACCTGCCTCTCTGGTGCATGGGATGCTGAGGACAGCCTCTGCCTGCTTTACTCAGCCAGTACTAATCTCACAGCTTGATTCTGAGGCTAATTATTTGACTAGGACCGTCCATCCTAACAGTTACTGTGGAGCTAACACCGTTGAAAAATAGAACCATTTAGCTACAAGAAACCCATAACCTAGTCAGGGCTCAGCCTCTACGCATTAAGAGCCACTGACAGCTCCAAGTGATGGGGCCCACCTTCTTCTCACAGAGCTTTAAGTGAGGAGCTTGAAAAGCTTCTCTTTTCAGTGTTCACTACCTTATTACCAAGAGAACATTCTTACAAAAAAAAAAATCCTTCTGGTACAATTTAAACCAATTTCCCCTTGTTTGGAGGTCCAAGAAACCAGGTGAATTGCTTGAGAGAGTGTAAACTTCTTAGGCTTCTAGAATGTTCACAGTGTCAGGAAGATCCTTCGAAATCATAGTTCATCTCCTTCATTGGAATTAAAATGCCAGGGCTTCTAGTAACTTGACCAAATCCATACAGTCAGTTAATCAGAGATCCCCATGTGTTTTAACCAGATGCCATACAAATAAGTCTAAGTCCTTAATTTCTGGAATTATGATGCTTGCCCAGGAAAAGAGAGAAACTCTGAGATACTCAGTGGTAGTATTCACAGGTAATTATCAATAAATATATTTTTAACGTTTAACGTATATGTTTTACAGAAATGCCAGTTTTTGCTTTAAATGTCTTTTTTTTAACCACTTACCCTAGCAAGGCATGAGAATACACTTTTTGGTTCATCTACATTAGTAATAGCTGTAATCTGTCTTTTAAGGGTGTGCCAGTCTTGATAGGTGTGAAATGATAGTTCATTGTTACTTTAATTTACAAATCTCTGAGTTTTAGCTTCTACTTAATGTTTTTTCCCCCCAAATTTGAATTTTCTCTTATGTAAATAGCCACTTAATTGCCCATTTTTCTATTGGTTGTTCATATCTGCCTTACCAACTTTTAAGAATTCTTTATGGGACTTTCCTGGAGGTCCAGTGGTTACGACTCCGCGCTTCCACTGCAGGGGGCATGGGTTTGATCCCTGGTCAGGGAACTAAGATCTCACATGCCATGTGGCGCAGCCAAAAAAATTTTTTTACCATCTTAAACAAAAAAGAATTCTTTATAATATAAAGTGTAATTACCCTCTTTATTTAATATTTTCCCTAAATTTATAGTTTTTTGATTGAGTTTGTTCATGATATCTTTTGCCATATGAAAGTTTCAAAGCTTTGAACAAATATATCTGTTTTTCTTTCATAATTTTATCATAAATTCATTCTTGATCATGAAAAAAAATAGAGAAACTCAAACAATATGAGCAGGTTTAGTCAAGGGTCGGATCACCTGGGTTCTACTCCTGGCTCTGCCACTTATATTGTGACTTTGGGGAAATTACTTCATCCGCCCTTCAGTTTCCTCATCTGAGAGACAGTGTCAGTGATGATACCGACCCTACATAATTGCCATGAGGATGACATGAGCTCACACACAATAAGAACAGCTAACGTGCTTTCCTATGTCCAGCGTGCTCTATGTGTACTCGATTTCCACAGCAAACCCTCGAGGTAGACACTATTGTCCTCCTCCTTTGACAGGTGAGAAAACAAGAGTCATCAGAAAGTCCAGGCACATGGTGAGGGATCAACAGACCTTGGCAGCAGGCATTAACACCGTCATCATTATCGTTACTAGTGATTTCCACACAGGTTTGCCTTCAAAAGTTTTTTGGGCAGATTGGTCTGCCATTATGGTCCAACCCAGGGCAGTTACCAAGCTTGGAAAATGGATACAATTAAAAAAAAAACTCACCTGAAAAAAAAAATCTGCAGCCCAAAGAAAACCACAAACAGCATTCCAAAGCCAAATGAAAATAACATTGGCATTGTGCACTCTGGAATTATCTCCATGCCGCTCACTTTGATCGTATGGATAACAAAAAGGACAAAAGAAAACTTTTTTTCCCCGACTTGCCTGTGAAAATCACAAACATTTCAATATGTTATTATAGTATTAAGATTCACAAAACATATGACATTCACATATATTTCTTTTTTCCTGAAATGCTCTTGTGACACTTGACAGCTCATTAAGGATCCGTACCAGCCCAAGCTGGGCTTACACGTGCTGGGAGCCAGCTGCTCTCACCTCTCAGAATGGAGCTGCCACAGGTGTGGACCGGTCAGTCGGCAGGGAGGGTGGATCGGAGAAAGAGGATGTTTAGTAAGACTTCCTAGCCTCCCCTGCTGCCTTTTATTTTGACATACAGGGCTGTAACCCAAAGTGCACACGGATTAGAGACGTCATTTTATGTCAGTTGTAAGACAGGATACAACAAAACCTGAGAGCAGATATCCCAGCATTTGTCTGTCGTGACACTTCCAGAAGGGAAGGTGCCACGGTCCAATCAAACAGCCACATTTTCACATTGGGTTTTCCTTTGCCCACTCAAGCTGTCAGCAGTTCTTACTGGGGGATTTCTCAAACTGCAAAATTTAACTTCTTACAAAAGAATTATGCTACTTCCCTACAAATGGGTCCATGATGCTGTGAATGGGTGGGTGTAACTTAGAAATTGTTGCAATCCTAGAAAAAGAAAGTCACAACTCAAACCCAAAACCTGATGCCATCGGTTTCCAAATAGTGACACCTACCTAGCATGTCATGGGTTATATTAGAACATAGCAATTAAATTTAACTTTTCAAAAATAACCAATTTCAATCCGTTTGCTCATATAAAGAATAAACAATAAATACGTATTGAGGGATCAGCAGGGTATTAAAAGAGGATTCTTCCAGAACACATAAATTGCATAGTAACAGATGGCTTAAATTTATTGAACACTTACTATATGCTGGGGAAATCATTCCATACTTCACATACGTTGTCTCAGTCAATCTTTAAAAAATAAGAACATTAGGCCCAGAGAGCTGAAGTGTGCTACCTACAATCGCATAACAAGAAAGCAGCTTAGCTAGAATTCAGACTTTCCATAGCTTGATTCTAAAGGTTATACTCTCCTCTAAAGCTCACTCTCTCAAGGAGGGACACACATTCCTCGAGGTGTTTTTTCATAGGCCAAGGTGCACGTCAGTCAGGCTGAACATGAAGCAACTTCCCAACTTTTCACTGTAGTCCTAGAGAAACAGCATGTTTAAGTGTTTGAAATTTCGAGATACTCTATCAAAAGTATTTCTGCAAAATTCCCTTTTTTTTGTTCCAGCCAGCATAAATGTTTGTTTGTTTCCTTGTGAACGCTGGGAAAGCAAAAACATTTTATATGTAGCAGGGGATTTGAAAAGTTGGAGGCTGACTTGCATAGCTGATGGAGACATGGTGGCCTGTCTGATGTCTTAGAAAGCGGGTGGAGAATTGCAAACTGGAATTTAAAATGTGTTCTTCATTTTAATGCCATTTATTAAATTTCAGAAAACAACACAAGATCCCACAAACCGAGTCAACTTTAGAATCGATCAACAAAATATATACTGACTGTATTTAATTCGTTTCTCACCCCAGGCTGACCCTCAGTAAGTCAAAACTACGGAAAATTCTAAGGTTTGTGATTTTTGCATCATGTCTCACTTGACATCTTTAAAGTGAAATTATTTTGAAAAACATAGTTTCAAATGAGAATAGGGTTAGCAGGTAAAGATGGCAAGTTTTAAGTGTAGCACTGATACTAAGAAAATCAGGTGTCCGGATCAGCCCAGTAAGACAGTGACCACAGTGCCCTTGCAGGGAAGATGCAGCCACTACCTGTGTGTGAGGATGGTCTAAGCAGTAGGGAGGAAGGTAAGCTTCCAGGCTTACGTGAAATATGTGTTACGTTATTGTGTGGAAGAGAATGAATTGCCCTGAGCATAACCCTATGAGCATAACTCATGTCATTTTGTTTTCAAAAATCATGGACATTTTGAAAGAAAAATCAACAAATTATTTACAGCTAAACAAGAGAGAGGTCTTGGCTAGAATCAATTAAAAAAGAGTGCAAATCAAACAAAAATGTTTCTAATGCTTGACGTTTGTTTGATGGCCAGTTTCAGAATTACCCTGAAAGACGATGCTTATGAAATAAGAGAAAACTAGGTAAAGTCCTGTTCTTCAGATATGAAAAATGTCTCCTTTTGATGAAAAGAGACATCAAAGCTAAAGAAAAAAGTTACTCTCCTCTCACTACATTGCCAAATAATGCAGTTTCAAGCGCCCCCCAAACCCAACTGATTTGGTTGAGAGGTTTTAGGTTCTTAGCTAATGAATTCATATTATATTTTGGATGTTTTCACTATATTTATAATGATCTTATCTATGAAGATATGTTCATTGAAATGTTTATCATTTTTCTTTTTTTAAATTTTCACTAGAGTATAGTTGATTTACAATGTTGTGTTAGTTTCAGGTGTACAGCAAAGTGACTCAGCTATATGTATAGATATATCCACTCTTTTTTTTTAAATTAATTAATTAACTTATTTAGGCTGTTTTGGGTTTTTGTTACTGCATGCGGGTTTTCTCTAATTGTGGTGAGAAGAGGCTACTCTTAGTTGTGGTGCGCAGGGCTTCTCTTTGCAGTGGCTTCTCTTGTTGCGGAGCATGGGCTCTAGGTGCGCGGGCTTCAGTAGTTGTGGCATGCAGGCTCAGTAGTTGTGGCTGGTGGGCTTTAGAGCACAGGCTCAGTAGTTGTGGTGCACGGGCTTAGTTGCTCCGTGGCATGTGGGATCTTCCTGGACCAGGGATCGAACCCGTGTCCCCTGCATTGGCAGGTGGATTCTTGACCACTGCGCCACCAGGGAAGTCCCCATATACTCACTCTTTTCTCTTTTTTTAAATTTTAACAAGAAGCATACGTATGGGAGTAATTTGTCAATCTGGTACTATTCGCTTGAAGAATGGACAGGTGTCTGCATGGCTAGGGAACAATCTACAAGTAGTTAAAAGCATGAGTCATTGTGCATTAAGGCCACGGAAACCCTGTCTTTGCCAGGGTTAATGAAAAAGTTTTTTAAACGGATAAATCCTGGCGTATATGTTTGTTGACCCAGTGTTGGCTTGTTTGCCATATGTCTTCTTAAATCCATGCCCTAAATCAAGGCAAACCTACATACGTTTCAACTTCCCATGAAGATGGCTGTAGGGAAGATAAGGTTGGGTGAAAAAATTTGACCTTGGAGAATTATTAGAGACTCTTGATTTGACACATGTTAAAGTATCTGTGGTAAAATTTTAAAAAATATCTTTCATCAACGGAAAGACTGTGAATGAGTTTTTCCCAGACATTGTAATAGAATCTGATCAGTGTATGAGAGACCCTTACAGTAAAGACCCCTATAGTCAGCCGTAAACACAAGTGACCTAAGAGACACAGTTAATGAGCCCCCTCAGCAGTAGCCTGAAACACCGTGGCACAAACCTTAAACGCCCTCAGGGTGACATAAATTATTGAGCCAGGAGGCCAGAGAGAATGACTGTCTGAAGGCTTTTATCTTCCTTTTTGGGGGGAGGGGCTGAATTTTGTCCTCAGGTTCACCGGTAAGTGGTCCACAACCCCCCAGTCCCCACTCCAATATGTCCCTTGCCTAGCAGAATTTTGGGCAGCTCTTCTCAGTCATTATTCTGACTTTAAAAGTATCAGAAAATGCCATTCGTTTGCCTAGTACATGAATCAGGGTCCTTACGACTTGTGATGTCAAAATGGGACCAAATCCATCTGGGCATTGATCTTGTTACTCAAGATTATCTTTATGTAATAAGGTATGATTTTCTGAAATTGCAAATGAGATCTGCATTGAAATGCATTGTCTTTTAGAAATGACATTTAAATAAATTTTTATTCAAATCAGCCATTGTTCACCCGTTATCTAATACAAGAATTTGTTTTGTATTTTGTCTTCTGAAGGTGAATAATGTGAAATGTTATTACTATGTAAGGGAGCCCTGTAATAAAACCCTGTGCCGCTTCCTTTAAAGAATAAATCAAAGTGTATTTACTGTCATTCGATCAACATTAAAAAAACTCATCTCCTGGCCCCAAGATTTTTTTGATCGGCTGCCACCAAAGAATGACTTAAAGTCTAGAGTCTGTACTGTCCACCTTTGTGGACATAGGTATATCTGGAACCTGATTATAATTATGTCTTTCTCAGTTACCTACTTTCTTTCTTATACCCTCATAGCTAAGCTAACATCTACTTTTTTTTTTTTTTTTTGCGGTACGCGGGCCTCTCACTGTTGTGGCCTCTCCTGTTGCGGAGCACAGGCTCCGGACGCGCAGGCTCAGCTTCGAACATTTAAGTTCTCAGTCTATTCAAGGTGGATATTTGCACATGATGGGTGTGAACTGGGACCCCTTTTCATTCTCCCCTGCGCTGGGATAGCTTATTTTGAGCGCTTGATTTGTTTAGCAACCTTCCTTTCCACACTAATGTGTGACGCTGACTCTGTCCATCAGATTTCCCTACGTGCATGGGTATGTTCCTGGGCTCCGTTCCTTTGGTCTCTGTGACTTCCGCTGCATCCATGTATACTGTTCTCTGTTGTCCTTGTCTGTTAAGGCCGTTCTGCCTATGTGAGAATCTAAAAGCATCCATCCTTCCATCTCTTAACTTGCAGCGGCTTGCCTTTTCCTGTGTTTGGTGATCTTCGCGACAACATCCTTGACTTTAATCTGTGGGAATTTATCACAAGCCCAACTTAGGGAAACAGCCCTCCAGCGGAGCCCGTCTCTGCTTCTGTTGGTAGTCAGAGAACCTGTGCAGGATGAGATTTTCTTGTTTTTCTTTTTCTTTTTGATGTCACTTGCTAATATGATTCTACGTTGCTTTTGTTTGTTTGTCTTTGTAGTTGTTTTAGTATTTACAGTCACCAGTGTGTACTGAGAGCCTACAATGTACAAAGATAAATATAATAAGATATTATGTCTTGGGTGTGTGGGACATTTAAAATATGATAGGTACTTTCAAACGCGACACGCATTATCTCCTTTAATCCTTCTAACAACCAGATGAGATGACTGCGATCATTATCTGCAATTTATGGGTGAGGAAACGGAGGCTTTGAGAAGTTAGGTTTAACGGCCCAAGATCGTACTGCTCTGTGAAGTTGGCATTTACTTCAGAGCCGACGCTCCTAAGTATTATGTTGGGCTGCCCCAAAGGCAAACATGCATCACTAACACAGCCCCTGTGTCCTAATCTCAGCTCAATCTTATTAACTGTTCAAACGTGCTCAGTGATATGACCATGTGTGACATTCTATATGACTAGTAAAAGCAGGAATTTCAATAAGTGAAAACAGGAGTGTGACGTGCCCTGTTGGTTGCAGGAAATCTCTCTGATTCCTAAGAGCGTATATTTTAAGATATCCAGTCTTCCTCCACATAGCCAAGTATTTCTAAGGAAGCTGACCCCATCATCTGATCCAGTGGGTCTGGAGGAGTCTAAGGAGCCCAGTGGTCAGAAGGCTAACCCTTGCCAAGGGTTGGTATGAAAAAAAAAGGTGGCCAAAATCAGGCCAATGAACCACGGGAGAAAATCTTTCCGAGCATGAGAAGTTGTCCTTTCCTACGGACACAAGAGATGTAAAGGTAAACTCCTTTCCGCCACTAGTTACTATTGTCTCCAGGTGATATGTTACAGCCGTTTGTGATCACAAGAGGAAACCAACTATAGGATGAAGCCAAAAGCAGAGATAGTGGAATACAGACTCAGTGGAAAGTACTCATCAGACCTTACTGGGTACCCTACCCCCCCTTTTTTTTCATTATGAGAAATAATACATTACCTTTTGATTGGTAAGCCAGAGTTTTACGATACTTGTTGCTAAATCCCTTATATCTGATGAATGGTGGAAGGAATTTTATACACGTATCGCTAAGTGAAAGAAACCAATCTGAAAAGTCTACATACTGAATGATAATAACTGTATGACATTCTGGAAGAGAAGAAAAAAAAACTATGGAGACAGTTAAGAGATTAGAGGTTGCCAGAGTTTCGGGCGGGGGAGGGTATATAGGCAGAGCACAGAGGACTTTTAGGGCAATGAAAGTACTCTGTATGATACTATAGTATGACTACATGTTCTTATACATTTATCCAAACCCAAAGAATGTACAACACAAGACTAAACTTTAAGGTAAAACTATGGATTAGAGTGATTATGATGTGTCGATGTTGGTTCACCAATTATAACAATTGTACCACTCTGCTGGAGGACGTTGATAATGGGAGAAACTATGCAAGTGCAGGAACAGGGGGCATATGGAAAACTCTATAACTTCTTAGCTTTGCTGTTAACCTATAACTGCTCTAAAAAATTGTCTTAAAAATATCTTTTCAGACTTCATAAAGTAAAATCTAAAAAAAGGAAAGATAGTAACAAAAGTTACTTAACTCTGGGAGTAGGGGTAAGAATGTTATTAAGGATGGGAATTTGGGAAGTTTTTTAAATTACTGGTAATATTTTATTAAGTTAATTAGTGTGCACACCAGTGGAGCAGCATCTCCTTGGAATTGAGACCCTTAGCACCATGTGTGCTATGGGTCTTATCCCCTCCTACTTTATTAAGAAATATATTATAGGGTCATCTCTTCTTTCTCCTAGATGATCAACATTTCCCTTATAAATGTCCTTGTCCTGTAGTTTGGGGTTGTGAAATATAGAGACTGTCTTATACACAAAATATTCATAGCACTTAACTTAGTGTGAAAGTTACTAAAGATGCTGTATTAATTGTTTCTTCATTTTCTGTATTGTATGATGGTTTGACACCTTCAAAAGCTTTCTGGCCGAAAGACAAACCCATTTCTTAAAGATAACAACATGCTGAGCTGGGAGCACATTTTTCATGTGCAAACCAACCAATCCGAGTCTATGGCCTCAACCACTCCCTTATCTATTTCTCACAAAACAAGCTCCAAGTCATCCCTGGGCCGGGTACCACCAGCGAGACACCATCCTATAGCCCAGGCTTTCCTGTAATTATCCAAACCTAAACTCTTTACTCTGATTTGTCTTGCTTTTCTCACAGAAATCCCAATAAAGGCTATGAGCTGGAATTTCCCCTTGTTCCTGTCTTCTCCCACCTGACCCAAACCTGGTGCTTCCCCTGTGGCCCTGCATCTCATGTGGTGGCTCTCTAGGACCTGTGTGTATAATCAACTCTTCCTTCTAAGCCTCATTCTTATTTCCTCCTGTGGCTGCCCTGACATTATCATACCATATCCAACATTTACATTCTTAGAACACATGTCAAATAAACATGTGTATAGTCTTGCATTGCCTAACAAATAAATCAAAATTCTTGATGCCTAAATGTCTACCTGTAGCTTCTACAGGGTTTCACTATTTTGTGTATTATGTACATAATATATAAATGTTTCTTTACCTTGTGCTCAAAATATGTTTTTTTAAGTGAGCTCAAAATTTTCACTAGTTTTTTAAATTGATGCTTAACTTTTCCCCACATTTGGGCAGACTTTTTAAACCTTCAAATATTACAAGGCTATTGGTTACAAAGAGCCAGCTTCTGTGTACAGGTCAAAGCACCTACACAGAGAAGTTGAGTTTCTCCATGGAAATTCATGGGTTTTGTCAAACTTGTTTGGAAACCAATAGATTGTAAAATCAGCTCGGGATTGCTTTTAGTTTGTCTGAGAAGCAACTGGTTAATCTAATGGATCCTAAATCAATGTCATTTTGTCGGAACAAAGGCCATGAAGGTGGGAGGAGAGGAGGAAGGGGCAAACTCTTTTCTTAAACTTTTGACTTAGATCAAGTGTTACAAAAATAATGATAAGGAATGAACAGCCACCTAGTTTACTTTACATTAGTATACATTTGGCAGAATTGTCTAATATGGGTCCTGGTCTGATTGAATTGCATCCAGGAGGCTCTTAACATCCTTCCACATAAAAATCACCGTCAAGCTGCCAGAGTGTCCCCACCGACTTGTTTGGCAGCATGGAAATCTGTGGCCTCAGACATGCACCAACAAGAGCGTGGGCTCCCTGAGTTTGCAGGGACCTGATGTGTGCCTTCTGAGACAGCTCTTTTTTTTTTTTTTTTTTGTACAAAATTCCCCGATCTGCTTTAATGGTGAAAAAAAATAAGTTCCAACGAGGCACAGAGATGCTCATTTAGAATTCAAAGTCTTCGCCTGCCATGTCGAGAGCCCTCTGTGTCTTGTTGTAGAACTTCTCCACGGGCACCCCAAACCTCTTACACCAGGCGACACTGATCCGGGGGTCCAGGTAGTTGAGCTTGGACGTGCCCAGGGCCACCTGCTTGCTCTCCTCCTTGTCTGTGGCCTGCAAGCTCAGTCTCCCCAGCTGCTCCTCCAGTTTCTCCAGCAGCCGTCCCCTCTTCTCCAGGAAGCTCTTGGACCTGCTGTCCCCTCTGGATTTGTGGTCGGCCCTTGCCTTCTTCAGCTGTGCCTTGGCCTCGGCCACCTGCTTCTTCTTCGCCTCCATCTTCTACCGAAGAGTCTGCATCGACATCGACTCTTGGGAGTCGCCCGCTGATGGTTGCAGAGAACGGCAACGGCCCGATTTGCTCGGTTGTAAGACAGAATCTTAGCGGCTACGCTGTCTTCAACTCTGGTCAGCGCTCTCAGCTGGCCCTGCAGGGTGAGGCTGGCGTTGCAGGTCCGGAACACCTTGGCCGTCAGGCCATCCATCAGGTCCCGCAGGTGCTTGTTCAGACTGGCGGTGGTCAGTCTGTCAAAGAGCTCATCCCCAGGGCCTCTGTTCTCCATGAACAGCTACAGATTCTCGTACACCGGCTTCTCCACCCGCACTCTGTTGTAGCAGCGGATCGAGTCCTGTCCCAGGAAGTCCAATTCCACGACGTACGGGCAGCCACCGGCCTCTGGGTGCAGCTGGATGTGTTCCACGCGGAGGGAGCAGTCGCCCACCGTGTCAGCCGCATCGCCCTCCTCCGTCTCGTGCCCGGCTCGCAGCGCCAGCTTGTCGATGAAATAAAGGGCCACAGCGCGTCGTCTCGCCTTCATTTCTCGGGACTTCCAGTCGGCCCGGTACTGAGAACGGATCTCGCCCAGACTCCTTTCAAGCGCCGAGCCACTTCATACTTCTCCCAGTCTCTCTCCCCCTTCGGCTTGGAGCTGGGGTTCAGCATGGTGTACTTGATGGAGTTCTGCACATTCTCTGTCCACGCGGCCAGCCACGTGACCGTGCGGTCGCACCGCACCTCCTTCCACCGGTGACCTACTGGAGGCTCGGGTACTTCGGAGTCCCTGCTGCAGATGATGGTCACGTCCTCCGGCAGGACCCTCCTCTTCAGCATCCCCATCTTGGGGTGGTCGCCGCGGCCCCAGAACAACCCAGGGGGCTCGGTCTTGAAATTGCCGATCTTCTCTCGGTGCCCGTCTAAGATACAGCTCTTTGACAGAGTCAGCCCAGTGCATTTTCCATGCGGGAAAAGTGTCGTTATACCATAGGAAACACGGTGAAAATATCTGAAGTTAGGGGTTCTGTGGGATCTGAGGATTGATTCTAAACTCTAAGTTCCTAAATACACACAGTAGAGGGCCACGGTAGAGTTTTCAGGAGTGGCAAGGGAAACGCAGCTTTCATTTCTGTGTGATATTGAAGCATTTATTGTATCAACTAGTATCAAACAAGCACAAAAGCTCAAACCTGTATCGAGTACCATGCTTCCAAAGAATGGCCAAAAAACATGGAGCGTACTAAAGAGCTTACCTAACTTCCACGACCAATAATTTAAAAACTAAAAATCTGAAACTTTCAGTGCCTATAAGGCTTTGTTTAAGAACGGGATGAGGGATTCTGAGAAAGCGTCGGAGGAGACTGTACACCTTTCCTTTTCGCATTCCCACGCCTGCCTTTACTGCAAACCATGGCTAGCAGCCACGCTGAGCCCCAAGCACAGACCAACTCTGCTTTCACCCAGAGATTCCAGTCCAGGACCCAGGGGACAGGAGGGGAAGCTACATGCAGCTCAGGTTTGTACACTGAAGCCAAATAATTGGTGAGTTTGGCCAAGATTCAAGTTCATTCTGAAGCATTAAATCGAAGTGTTACAGGCTTGGTTCCAACATTTAGAACAGCCCAAGTAGTGAATTGCCAATCAGTTACCTTCCTCTCCCTGTAATCAATCTAATCTAGGTGACAGAAGCGAAGAAGTGCCAGGACCTGGCCTGAATGGCAAAAAATAAGCCAAAGAATTAGAACAGTAAATTTCATTGTTAACAACCCTTCTGAGTAAGGAGGAGGTATTGAAGAAGGAAAGGAATTAATCCAACAAAGAAGACACGTGGAGGAGAAAGGAAATACCCATTTCAGTGCAAAATTAGAGAATAAGAGCAGGAATAGGAAAAAAGGGGGGGGAGTCTTAACACACCCCAAAAAGTTGGTCTAGATTGTAAGAGACATCTGATAGAGGGCTCTGAACTTGGGGGAAAAAAAAATGAACGGAGCAAGAGAAAACAGAAGAGACAAGAAACAAATTGGGGCAAAGGTGCATTCCCACAGGACACCGCAAGTGGAAGCTGGCAGGAAGAGATCTCAAACAAAGGTGGTAGGTCCTGGCTGGGATGAGGTCTGTGGTAGGGGCGAGGAAAAACTCTGAGAGCCAGAGACATGAACTCTTTGGTTTTTAAGCATCGAAAACAATGAAGTTATTACTTGGAGGAAAAAAATAATTTGTTAAATAGATCAATAGCTCTCAGTTCACCAGAGATAACACTGAACTACATCAAGGGGAAATAAATGTAAATTACACTTTCCAGATCAAGATAATTTTGATGAACAGAATTACAGTCTCTAGCACATCACACACAGACTTAGGAGAATATTCAATGAAATCTGAAAATTTTTATACATAAATGGCAGATGTGAGGAAACTCGAATGCACTTTCTTTTTGCAAAACATAGATTGGACTGTCTTGATTATAGCGACACCAGCCTCCATTTAGTGCCTGCCAAGGAAGACTCCTTCATGGAAGAAAGTTTACTCTGCTGACACATGATGCAAAATGGGTTTTGGTCTAAGAGACAGAGAGGGATGGCTGCAGGTACCTGGGGAGGTGGAAAGGGGGTGATGACCTTCACTAATGAAAACGATGCAAAGACACAACACTATACCATTCAAGCTGCCCAAAGCAAAGACGAGTGACAATACTCAGTGAAAGCCAGTAACACACAAGCACACGACATACTACATGTTATTGCTCCAGGTGGAACATGACACTGTTAAACCTTTATGAGAAAACAAACATCAAATCAGTTCTTTTCCCTTTTCTCCATGTGGAAGTCCATATTATCATTCATGAAGGCTGGAACTTTTTTTTTTTTCTGACAGATTCTTCTACTCTCTTTCTAGAAAAGAACTGAACTCAGGGAACTGTACAGCCTTCTCCACAGATTCTAAATACTCCTGACTCCGTAGATTATCTTCCAGCAGCTGTGAGGAATGTAAAGCTTTTCCTAGAATATGGGGGAGGGAGGAATTCTGAAGCATACTCTAGGCAGTTTTTCCGCAGCTCTCATGTGATTTTTAAGAGCCAGCCGGTCTGGAAAATGTTGAATTTGTTTGTAGGAAAGGTAAACACTGCCAAAGTCAACAAGTTCCTTCCTTAGGGGGCTGTAGAGAAAATTGGTCTACAGATTAAGACAGTTCAGACAACTTAGGCTGGAGTAGAAGTGAACCCCCTCGGCACGCAGGTCTTACCCCAGAACTGTATTAGAAGGCTGATAAATCTCTGTTGGAGTAATTACAAACTGTGTACTCGAGAGGTAAAGGAAATTAAAATTGATCTTGTCTATAAATATCTTAGACAAAGTGAGTGTTTTAAATGGATAAGTAGGCCAAGAGGCTTAGTGAATTGGGTTAAATGGTTCAGCCACACTGGCTAGATTGCTTGTTCTGGGTGTCTTAACTGTGATTAGACCAATATAAAATGGTTTCATAGGTGATTGGTTACAAGTCAACAAAAATGCTTTGATTAAAATGGAACAGCTAAACATTTTCTGCATGTCCTGTAATTAGGGCTGCTGGATAAAAAGCAGGACACAGCTTCATTTGAATTTCAAATAAACAACAAATAATGTTTTTAGTATAAGCACGCCCTAAATATTGCTTGAGACATACTTGTACAGAAAGAATTATTCACTGTTTATCCAAAATTCAAATATAACTGTACATTCTCTGTTTTTATTTGCTAAATCTGGCAAATTTACCTGTAATACCTATAAAATAGGGTATGTGTTTTCTATACTCCCACTCCCAAATGCACACTGAATTCATATTTGAATAAGTTTAGCCAATACCTATGTACAGAACCATAAAGATTAAGTATTATTTATGAGATGAAAATCCAGGCAAGGTTTTCTAAGAAGTTAATTATAAGAGTTACTTTAGGGAATTGAATTTCCTGAGTTTTCTTCTAGGTTGTGCTTTATAACTATCTGGGGAGTTTTAAAAATCCAGGAGGCAGCTCAGACCGATTAAACCAGAACCTCTGGGTGGGATGCAGGCATCTGTACTTTTAAAAAACTCCACAGTGAATTATTGCTGCCAAGGTGAGAATCACTGCTCTAGACTGATTGGTACGATCTGCCAACCTGTGATCGCAAAGATAAAAGATGAAGAGGGAGCTGACGTTTCCAGGCTGTCATTCAGGGTAGCACAAGTTTGGCTGCCTTTGCCCCTGCCTGCTTTGAAATTTATAAGAACATTCACATTCAGCTATGAATGGAAGATAAATGAAGGACTGAGAAATAGTGAAGATGAGAAGGTTTTTGAAAATCTACATCTTCATGTGGTACATATATACACAATGAAATATTACTCAGCCATCAAAAAGAATGAAATAATGCCAAGTGCGGCAACATGGATGGACGTAGAGATTATCCTACTAAGTGAAGTAAGTCAGAAAGAGAAAGACAAATACCGTATGATGTCACTTATATGTAGAATCTAAAATATGACACAAATGAACTTATCTATGAAACAGAAACAGACTCACAGACATAGAGAACAGACTTGTGGTTGCCAAGGGGGAGGGGGTGTGTTGGAGGAAAGGATTGGGAATTTGGGATGAGCAGATGCAAACTAGTATATACAGGATGGATAAACGACAAGGTCCTAATGTATAGCACCAGGAACTATATTCAATATCCTGCAATAAACCATAACAGAAAAGAATATGAAAAAGCATATATATATATATATATATATATATATATATATATATACACATAACTGAGTCACTTTGCTGTACAGCAGAAATTAACACAACATTGTAAATCAACTATACTTCAATAAAATTTTTTTTAAAAGAAAAAAAAAGAAAAGTCTACATCTTCAAATATAGTAGCCTATGAACTTTCTCAGGCTGGGTTTTATGGACACAACTGTTAAGCAAAGTTAAACACCCATAAATCTCTGCTCTTATCGGGGGATTAAAACTATATGGAGACATATATATTTACAGGGCGCAGAGAGAAGTCACAAAGTATATATTTCAAGTACATATTTCCCCATTGTCTTCTTTTTTTTCTGCCAAAACATTACCTATCAGTGTCAGCTATAGAATTCTGAAAAATTACCAAAAGACCCAACCAAGTTCACTACCTTTAATTCAAATGATGGGCTCCAACTCCAGTGTGCTCTTAAATTACTAAATGCTGCAAAGATCACTAAGGTTAGTTTTTCTCTGTAATTGTAACTGACAATGTATTGCCTGAAGATGAACATGGAGCGTTCTTTCTGTTTTTGTCCTGGAAGTTGACTGATAAGCCTGATGCAGTGCTGCATGCTTTCAAGCCTTCCTTGTCAGAAAGCCTGAAGAACTGTTATATTATTAAAACCCCAATCCTAGCACTTACAAAGAGAGTTCCAAAGCCAGCCTCCATATCTTATCACATACCACTGGCTCCACAGTGCATTTTGACACAGAGTATATTTACTTTCAACACCGACAACCTTCCCTTTGCTCTCCTCCGGTACCCTAAACTCTCCTGGATTTAAGAATCCCATGTATACTTTGCAACAAGTTGTTTTTGTAATTTCAACCCTGAAAGGGATAAAGAGTTAACTACATCTTTCATTAATAATGTAGGACTGAGAGTCTCTAGATTTGTGCTGATGGAGTTTTTAGTTCTCCTGACACGAGAAGAGATAAAGACCAGAAATCATAAAATTATTTCATGTTTTACTTCATCTCCAGCCCACTGTGAACACTAAGATCTGTCTACACTTAAATGCAAAATGTTTTCCTTTGATGCGATTGTGCCTTAGATATTAAGGGGCACATCTTGGTTAAGTGAAAAGAGAACTGAGCTGTCACCAGGTTCATCCCCCAATGTCTGTGATCACTCTGATTCTGTTCCCCATCCTGTTCTCTTCCTCTTCTGTATGTCCTTAACCAAGTCTTTAATCACCTCCTAGGTGTGTATTACCCTCAAATACGTATTTCCATCTCTAAATTCTCTTTAAGTTACAATTTCATTTTTCCTGTGGTCCATGGAATATACCTCAGGTCTGTAGACTCGAAATCTTGAAGAAGCTTATTTAACACATCACGCTTCACATAATCAACAAGTTCACTCTCCCATTCTTCTTTCACAAAAGCTTACATATGCATCCTTTCATATACATATTCCTACTGCCAACTCCCTGTATCAGGCTCCATTAGCTCATAACCAAACTATTACTGTAACTTCCTAATTGGGCTCCCTTTATCTACCCCATATGGAGTCCTGATAATGACACTCCCAAGGACAAAGGATTTTAAAATTTTAGAATATTCTCATTTTCCACTGACTAAAGAGCTCCATGCTCAAGATGCAGAAATGAGAGTCTGGGAATAACAGTGGAGAGGGATCCTAGCAAATACTTTGGAATCTCAGTGGGAATGGTGGCAGTTTATATCCTAGGAGTGTGGAACAGCCAGGGCTTGATTTAGCCATCAAAAACTGCAACCTAGGGCTTCCCTGGTGGCGCAGTGGTTGAGAGTCCGCCTGCCGATGCAGGGGACGTGGGTTCGTGCCCCGGTCCGGGAGGATCCCACATGCCGCAGAGCGGCTGGGCCTGTGAGCCATGGCCGCTGAGCCTGCGTGTCCGGAGCCTGTGCTCCACAACGGGAGAGGCCACAACAGTGAGAGGCCCGCGTACCGCAAAAAAAAAAACAACAAAAAAAACTGCAACCTATCCTTGAGTAAATCCAATTCCTGATCTGATCAATGTCATCTGACCCTACTGTACGGTTCTAGGACAGGTTAGAGTAAACCTACTTGGAAAAAAATACAGTAACCTCCAGAACCCACACAATGGCTGTCATTTAATTAAAAATCTACTAGACATCCCAGGAATCATGGCCAAGAGAAAACACTAGAAATAAACTCTCATTTACCCAAGTTATTAAAGTTATCAAAGTTGGACTTTAAAACGGCTATATTGAATATTTTTTCAAAAACGATTGACAGAGTAGAACATTTTACTAGAGAATTGGAATCTATTAGAGAATAAATAAAAATTCTAGAGTTGACAATGTGATAAACTGAAATTTAGACTTTGATAGATGTGCTCAATGAGGAGATTGATATAGAACATGAGAGGATTAGTGAACTCATCAAGAGAAAAATGATGAAAACACAGTCTGAAGCATAGAGACCAAAGCAAAAGAAAGAATAATACAGAAATGAGCATATGTATTTGTGTATCACTGGACAAGCCTCCCTCTATATATAACATCTATTTATATATTTATCTATCTATATCTATATTTATATGACATGGATAAAAACTATAATCTACATAATTAAAGGCTCAGAAGAATAGAGAGGGAATAAAGGAAAAAAATATTTGAAGAGAATGAATTTCCAAAATCTGACCAAAAAATCAAGATACAGATCTTAGAAAAGCTGTGGACCTCAAGCAGGATAACCACACAACACCCCCCCAAAAAAACCCCACAACTAGTCACAGCATAGAAAAATTACTGAAAATCAGAGAGAAAAGAAAATAGTAAAAAACATTCAAAGAAAAATACTATCTTTAAAGGAGCAATAATGACATACAGCTGATGTCTCAATAGAATATGAAATCAAGAAGACAATGGAATATCTTTAATGAAATAAAAAGGAAAGCTACTGCCAAACTAGAATTCTATATCTAGAAAAAAAATCTTCAAAAAAATTAAAGATATTTGAATACATACAAAAACAGAGAATTTGTTGCCAGTACACTGAAACTAAAAGAAAAAAAAAAGTTTTTCTTCAAGCAGAAGGAAAATGATCCCAGGTAGCAGCAAAACAAAAATGCAGGAAGAAATTTCACACAACAGAATGTATCTCAGTGATTGGAATGTAGTATAATGATTGAATTTTATGACCAAATAGAAGAGGATGGCTCTTCATTTTGAGGGGCCCAGTACCAGCCTCCTTAGTAAGTGCTATGTCTTTATGGGCAGGAACTTTTCTTCTTTCTTGTATCATTAGTGACTAAAACGGTGACTAGCATATAGTAAGCACTCAAGAAATATTTGGTAATTGAATGACTAAATCAATAGTCTCTACAACTTTGCACCACATTTGAAAACCTTGGGCAATAATCAACGTGACTTTTGCTACCCAGATACAAGGAAATGATGGACTGAGGTGAAAATCTATGCTTATTTGAGGGGGAAAGGAAGAAGGGAGGAAGGGAAGAGAGAGAAACTCACATAATAGTTTGGAACTAACACTGAGAAAGAGAAGGGTAATGCTCAGCCCTTTTGTACCCTCCAGTCTTGATTTGTTGGAAGGAAAATTTTATAGCTGTGGTGCAGAAAAGGCAGTCAGGTTTCCCTTTGGAAATATTTAGCCATTTAGCGTTTGTGGATCAATACTTTTTGAAAGGTCATAGTAACAATTTTAAGAGCAGCACAGTAAGGCTAATAATGCCCACAATGAAATTTTATCATCAAGAAAAGGAATGAAGGCTAGTGCCTATGTTAGCAGATTTGTAATCAGTGAGACTCACTCTGTTATCCCGTGAAGCTGGAATGGAATGGCTGTGGTTGTAAGTGGATAATGTGACTCCCTGCCACCGTCACCTCAGGGTGCCAACAGCACGGCACGGCTATTATCATTCCAGGGTGGTCATGAGCTCCGCTATTCTCTTCTGCAAGTTTGGGGAAAGATATATTGTTGTTACAACAGGGTAATAGTAGACAGTATTACACAGGCAGGCAGAGAAAAAGGAAACAGACTTAGATCTTTAGAAAACTAACCACAGCCTCAGTTATAAGTTTCCAAAATAAGTGGTTGGCAAGTAAGAGCCTAAAACTGTCAGATCTCTCATTTAGTTGGGCCTTGCAGTCTTGTCCTGGTGTTTGGATAACAAGAAAGAATATGTGTTGATAAATTACATGTTACAGAATTGGGCAGAAAATAACCCCCTAACAAGTGCAACTCCCTTTAAACCACTGAAGTTTCAGACAGTTGGTTCTCATTGTCTAAATAATGCATCAACTCCATGCATAAACAGCAAATACCAAACTGCTGCTAATATGCATGGTTTAAATTTGGATTATTTGAGGAGTCCACACTAGTCTAGCATAAACTGAGCTCAAGGGGAGATAAATTCTTTCTTTCAAATTCTGTCATTTGCTCTATATTTCTGTAAACAAATTTTGGAAAGTACACACACACACACACACACACACACACACACACACAATATCCTGTATAAAATCCCTACCTAGGATCTTCCTCATTAGTAACTGGCATGCTTTCATAATTCTTTCTCAACCAGTGAGCTTGGTAAATTAGTCATTTGAGACTCACTTCTGTCCTTGTTTGTCACGTTTACGTCACAAGGGTGTTGGAAGGATTAATTAGTTAACATGCAAAATTCTTTGAAGATGAAAAGTGCTGTGAAATTGCTAAGTGGTGCTCACATTCCTTCATAGGACATATGTTTCCTTTTATATTTGTAAAAATTCATCCACCTCCTGTTAACACTTTTTGCTAGGATTATGTACTCAGATTGCTTTTTAGAAAATTGACTAGCCTTAGCTTTTCCTCCTCGAGGCTCGAAATATTTATTTACCTACAGCCTCATTTCTCTTCTCTGTTTTTTCCTACTAAGTATTATTTTTTTTCTTACTGAGAGGTCCTAATATTATTTATGAAATCCTGTTTCCTAGTTATTTTTCCGACTTACATTTTTTTGTATTCATTGGAACAGTGGACTGGTATACCTAAAGATCACTAACGAGAAAAGGAAAAGTCACTATTCCTAACTTTTCGAGGCTTAAGCCATGAGAATCATTAGTTTGGTTCAAATGTTATAGTCCAAAGGGCAGGCAAGTCTATCTGTGAAACTCACTGAGCAAGAAAGAAGAAATTGCTTTTTTTCTCAAGACCTAAATTTTCATCAAAAGGAATTATTTAAAATGTCTTTTATGAAACTGGAATATATATTCAAGGAAATCTGATGAAGTGCCCCCCGCTCCCAACTTCTGACCCTGGATGCAGCTGAGGGTACCTGCAGCTCACGAGCTGAGGCTCTGGATGCCAGAAGAGGTGTTCCTCTAGCAGATTAAAAGGCTCATTTCCAGTAAGCACCTAAATGTAGAGATATTCACCTAGAGTTATCACAATTATTTTAACTACCTAGATCTGTAAAACAGAGGTGATCATCTAGGATAAGCTCCTGAGATTTTCTTCACAGCTCTGACTATGAAGAACCCAGCCATTATTTTTCCACTACTTTTTTGACACTTTCTATTTTGATTATAAAGCAGGACCTTGAGATGTTTAAATGTATCAGCTTTTTAAAAGAGGTGTTCTTCATATTACTCCTAAAGGATATTCTCCCCAAGAGATTATGGTACTGACCAATATCTTTTTCATAAACAGAGGTAACAAAACACAGCTACATACAAATGCTTTTCACTTTGTGTAATGAACTTAATTCCGCTAATATTTAAGCACATTAAAATCATATATTTCTTATGCTTCCTGTCTCAGATAGACAACCAATGAAATATCCACAAAATAAAATGGGAAATGACCTTGGTACAATATATTTACGATTATTGTATGTAAAATATATATATATATCCTTAATTATAATACTATTATAAGAAAGCATATTTCACAAGAAATTTTATTTCCTTTTCTTTTTTTGATAAACAAAAAGTTATACATAATTAATATATACAATTTGATGAGTTTGGAGATAAATAAACACCCATGGACCCATCACCACAATCTATGCCATAAAACCTATCCATCACCTCCTGAAGTCTCCTCAAATCCTCTTACTTCTCCTCCTCCCTTTTCCTCCTTTTTCTCCTCCTTCTCTTTCTTCTACCATAATTATTAATACTATTAGTATTTTGTGATTAAAGCACACAACATAAGATCTACCCACAGTAAATTTTTAAATGTACAATGCAGTATTGTTAACTAAAGACCCTACGCTGTACAAATCTCTAGGACTTATTCATCTGGTATAAATGAAATTTTGTACTCTTTGACTAATATTTCCCCATTTTCCTCTCCCCTCTGGCAATCACCATACCACACTCTGCTTCCATGGATTTGACAATTTTAGATTCATCATGTAAGTGGTATCACATAGTCTTTGTATTTCTGTGTCTGGCTTATTTCATTCAGCATTATATCCTCCAGGTTCATCCGTGTCATTGGAAATGACAGAATTTCCTTCTTTTTTAAGGTTAAATTACATTTTATGGTATGTACATGAAAAAACATTTTCTTTTCCCACTCATTCATCAATGGACATTTAGGTTGCTTCCATGCCTTGGCTAATGTGAACAATTCATCAATGAACGTGGGAATGTATATTTCTCGTCGAGATCCTGATGTCAATTCCTTTGGACATACTCTCAGAAATGGTATTGCTGGATCACATGATGGTTCTGCTTTTAGTTCGTTGAGGAACCTCCCTACCATTTTCCATAGCAGCTGTGCCACTTTACCTTCCTATCAACAGTGCACAAGGGTTCCCTCGCCAACATTTTTAATATTTTTTCTTTAATAAAAGCCAACCTAAAATGTATAAGACAATATCTCATTGTGGTTTGAGTTTGCATTTCCTGATGATTGGTAATGTTGAGTGCCTTTTCATATATCTGTTTTTATATGGCTTCTTTGGAGAAATGTCTATGTTCTTTTGTCCATTTTTTAATTGGGTTATTTGTTTTCTTACTATTACATTGTATGAGTTTCTTATCAGATATATGGTTTGCAGATACTTTCTTCCAATCTGTACATTGCCTTGCTGTTGCTGTTTTTGATTGTTTCCTTGGCTGTGCAAAAGCTTTTTATTTTTATTTAGTCTCTCTTGTCAATTTTTGCTTTTGTTGATGTGCTTTTGATGTCATATTCAAGAAATTATTGCCAAGGCTACTGTTCACAATCTTTTCCCCTATGTTTTCTTCTAGGAGCTTGATGAGATGCCCTTACAGATCAGTCAGGAAATGATGGGCTACAGAAAGTACAATTCCAGGACCATGACTATCCATATAGGAAAGATAAAATTATACCCTAACCTTGCAATGTACAAAAAGGTCAATCCCAGGTGGCATAAAGATCTTGTAAGCAAGCTCATAGAAATTCAGAAGAAAATAGAGATTATCTTTATGACCTTAGTGTAAGAAGAGATTTCTCATACAAGACAGAAAAAAATGCAAATCATAGGGAAAAGATTAACAAATTCAACTATTTTAAAATTAGAAATGGTCAAATATCAAAAGACATAAAAAATTAATGGATAAATTATAACATGGTCAGGTACATTTGCAAAGTTTAAAAGTAAGAGGTAATTAAAATCCAAAATATATGAAGAATTAATAAATAGAAGGCAAACGAGACATGCAAATAGGCAAATTCACAGATGAAAAAATCCAACGGCCAATAAACCTAGGAAGAGAGATTCTCAGTAATAATCAGAAAAGTGCAAAATAAAAGAACATAAGAAACATTTCAGATTCAACAGGCTGGCAAAAAATTAAAAAGTTTGAGTACACCAAGTGTAGGTAAAGATAAGAAGCAATTAGAAAATTTTTACAGCACTAATGGGGTTATAAACTGTTTTAACTACTCAGGGGAGATATTTGGCATTATCTATTAAAACTGAAGGAGGATGCCCCAAGACCCATCAATCTTATTTCTAGGTATAAATGCTATAAAGATTCCTGTCTTTGTGGGAAAGGAGGCACGCACTAAAAGACTTGGGGCAGTATTTTTATAGTTAAATTCTAAGTACAAACTAAATGCTAATCAGAAAAATGAGAATAAATAAACACATTGTGTGTATAGACACATGATGGGATAGTTATATAATAAAATAAATTTGTTACAGTTACATGCATTAGAAATCCCAAAGACCCATTGATGGGGAAAAGCAAGATTTACCAAAATACATACAGTATGATGCAATTATACAAAGCTAAAAATATGTAATATATTGCTTAGGGATTTATACATATAGAGTAAAACTGTACACACTTCTTGAGACTAACAAATAATGAAAAAATTTATAGTGTTTACCTCTAATGAGCAGTGAGGGAAATGTGATCAAAAAACAGTTTATCCATGACTTCAGTGGTATTTATGAGGTTTTACTTCTTAAATGGGGTGATGTATACATGAATATTTGTTCCATTATGCTCAATAGTTGAAAAAATCTGAATGCCTGAAAGTTTTTTATGAAAGAAATAAAGGAAATAAAACATAATCAACTGGTTTTTTATTTAGTCTCAATATTTATTTATTTATTTATTTATTTGAATTATACATATATGTGTATTTTTTTTAAATTGGGGTACTGTTGTTTTGCAATGTTGTGTTAATTTCTGCTGTACAGCAAAGTGAATCAGCTATATGTATACATATATCCCCTCTTTTTTGGATTTACTTCCCATTTAGGTCACCACAGAGCACTGAGTCAAGTTCCCTGTGCTATACAGCAGGTTCTCATTAGTTATCTATTTTAAACATATTAGTGTATATATGTCAATCCCAATCTCCCAATTCTTCCTACCCCCCTTCCCCACTTGGTGTCCATACGTTTGTTCTCTATATCTGTGTCTCTATTTCTGCCTTGCAAACTGGTTCATCCGTACCATTTTTCTAGATTCCACATATATGCGTTAATATACAATATTTTTTTTCTCTTTCTGACTTACTTCACTCTGTATGACACTCTCTAGGTCCATCCATGTCTCTAAAAATGACCCAATTTCATTCCTTTTTGTGGCCAAGTAATATTCCATTGTATATATGCACCACATCTTCTTTATCCATTCATCTGTCAATGGACACTTAGGTTCCTTCCATGTCCTGGCTATTGTAAATAGTGCTGCAATGATGGGGTGCATGTGTCTTTTTGAATTATGGTTTTCTCAGGGTATATGCCCAGGAGTGGGATTGCTGGATCATATGGTAGCTATATTTTTAGTTTTTTTTTTTTTAAGTTATTTTTAGCATTCAGGATTTCTTTTTTAAATTGTATTTATTTATTTATTTTTGGCTGTGTTGGGTCTTTGTTTCTGTGCGAGGGCTTTCTCTAGTTGCAGCGAGCAGGGGCCACTCTTCATCACGGTGCACGGGCCTCTCACTGTCGCAGCCTCTCTTGTTGCAGAGCACAAGCTCCACACGTGCAGGCTCAGTAGTTGTGGCTCATGGGCCTAGTTGCTTCGCGGCATGTGGCATCTTCCCAGACCAGGGCTCGAACCCGTGTCCCCTGCATTGGCAGGCAGACTCTCAACCACTGCACCATCAGGGAAGCCCTATTTTTAGTTTTTTAAGAAAGTTCCATACTGTTCTCCATAGTGGCTGTATCAATTTACATTCCCACCAATAGTGCAAGGGGGTTCCCTTGTCTCCACACCCTCTCTAGCATTTATTATTTGTAGATTTTTTGATGACGGCCATTCTGACTGGTGTGAGGTGATACCTCATTGTAGTTTTGATTTGCATTTCTCTAATGATTAGTGATGTTGAGCATCCTTTCATGTGTTTGTTAGCAATCTGTATACCTTCTTTGGAGAAATGTCTGTTTAGGTCTTCCACCCATTTTTGGACTGGGCTGTTTGTTTTTTTGATATTGAGCTGCCTCAGCTATTTGTATATTTTAGAGATCAATCCCTTCTCTTTTGCTTCATTTGCAAATATTTTCTCCCATTCGGAGGGCTGTCTCTTCATCTTCTTTATGATTTCCTTTGCTTTGCAAAAGCTTTTAAGTTTCATTAAGCCCCATTTGTTTATTTTTGTTTTTATTTTCATTACTCTAGGAGGTGGGTCAAAAAAGATCTTGCTGTGATTTATGTCAAAGAGTGTTCTGCCTGTGTTTTCCTCTAAGAGTTTGATAGTGTCTGGTCTTACATTTAGGTCTTTAAAAGATTTTTAGTTTATTTTTGTGTATGGTGTTAGGGAGTGTTCTAATTTCATTCTTTTACGTGTAGCTGTCCAGTTTTTCCAGCACCATTTGCTGAAGAGACTGTCTTTCTCCATTGTATATTCTTGCCTACTTTGTCATAGATTAGTCAACTGTTTTTTTTAAAGACATTTTAATTCTAAGAAGAAAATAGTAGCCATGAAATATAATCATAGCTTATAAGGATGGATGTTTGCCTCAGCCTTGAACAATATCTACAGTCATAATTGTAAACACTGGATGTTAATTTAAGCAAAATTTTCAATATAATATGCTTTTCTTGGTAAGATGGGGGAATGGACATAATTTTGTAGCAAAGAGTTTGTATAGATAAGCCAAATCATCTTCTTTCATAATGTCAACCTAAAACAGAATATCAAAACTTGACATTTATTGAGGAATACTGAGGTACAAGAAGAATCAGATAAAAGTGAAGATGGTTGCTTCTGGGAAGCAAGATACAGGGGTTTGAAGGGGTAGACAGAAGACTGCTGTTTTGAAAGATAAGCTTTGGAGGACTGTTTGAGTTTTAAACAATTTTTAAATATGTGTTTTAAAATATGAGTTTTAAAATATATGTATATTATTCAATAAAAATAAATTGTAATTAAAAAATTAAGGCTCCGTACAGAACAGAATCTGTAACCTCAGTTGAAGCTACACCTAACATTGACCTATATGTGTGGTTTGAGCCCCTTCTGTTCTCTGGCATTCTTCTGTTTATTCATGCACAGTTATCCAGAAAACTAATATTACATCTGTCATTTGAACTCTTGGCTACAAAATCCCCAAACATCAAAACAATTAAAAAAAAAACTATAATACTCACTCCCTGAGAAATCCAAACCAAAGAGTATGTATGATACATATATACATTTAAAAAATGGAGTCCATAACTGTGACTGCTCACGTTACCAGCCATTTGTGGAAAAGCAAAAGATGGAGATGCAACAAATGATTAGGTAATCTTGTTTCCTGCAGGATGTATTCTCAAGTGGGTTTATACAGCCTGTCTTGTTTTGAATGAGTCAAGAAAGGGAGTCACTCAGCACTGCTACCCAGGGAAATCTATCCTGTGTCAGCAACAGAGCACCTGTGGTGATACCATCACTCGTACGGAGCAGAGGGACTAAGAAATAGAAACCACTGGGGAGAAAAAGAGAGATGGGGAAACAAGTTTCTGAAAAGGCATCCTTTGACACCAGCACACCATGTCATTTCCCAGGATTAAAAAGACTTCAACTCTATAAGGAAACTATTTTTTCCAAATCCAAATTCTCTGCCATTTCACCTGCATTAAAGACGATCATGGCACAATGGGGATTTAAGGAAAAGTCAGCAAGACCGCTAATTCCAAAAAATACTTTGTCGGGGTGTAAAGCAAGATGAGAAAATGATTCATACTGTAAAAATCAAGAAAATATTTTTATTCTATTCATCTGCATGTGAATAGGTAAATATAGTGAGCTGCAATGCGAAAACAGTATGGTACTAAATCATCATTTTTACCAAATTCTGCTTCTTCTATCCACACACTCCTGGTTAATGTTTGTTTCACGTCCCTTTCTTCCTCCTCTTCCCGCCCTCACTCTTCCCATCACCTGCTACTCTCCAGACACTTCTGCTTTTCATCTGCTCTTTGAAGAAGCCAAGTTTGCTCCTTCCTTGGGGCTTTTAAACTCATTGTCCTTTCCACTCAAAATGTTCTTCCAGATCCAGATCCAGATCGTCATGCTCCTGGCTCCTTCTTGAGCTTAAATGTGTCCACAAAAACCCCTTCCCTGACCACCCAATCTAAAGTAAACAGTGTTATTCCCTGTCACATAATCCAATTTTAATTCTCTGGATAGCACTTTCCAGTATCTAATTTTATACGTAAAGATTTACTTATCAGTTTACTAACCTATACACATATACACACAGAGAGAGAGAGAGAGACAGAGACAGAGAGAGAGAAAGAGCAAGAGAGAAAGAGGAACCCAAACTCTACGAAAGCCAAGGTTCTGCTTGTCTTGTCTTCTGCTCTATCTTCAAAATCTAGATTAGTCTCTGTTCTGTATTTTTTTTTTTTTTTTGGCTGTGTTGGGTCTTCGTTGCTGTGCACAGGCTTTCTCTAGTTGCGTCAAGCGGGGGGCTACACTTCATTGCTGTGCATGGGTTTCTCATTGCGGTGGCTTCTCTTGTTGTGGAGCACGGGATCTAGGTGCGCGGGCTTCAGTAGGTGGCACACGGGCTCAGTAGTTGTGGCTCGCGGGCTCTAGAGCACAGGCTCAGTAGTTGTGGTGCACGGGCTTAGTTGCTCCATGGCATGTGGGATTTTCCCAGACCAGGCCTTGAACCCATGTCCCCTGCACTGGCAGGCAGATTCTTAACCACTGCACCACTGGGGAAGTCCCCCCTGTTCTGTATTGAGTGCTTGATAAATATTTATATTTTTCTGACAGGACATTTTATTTAAGGATATCTTTAATTACTAGCATCAGCTAAGACTAATAACATTGATTCCGATGTCTTTGAAAAGTTAACACGGCAATGACAGGGGTTAATGAGTATAGGGATGGTAAAGGTATTTCCCTTATGTTCATATCTGAGTTGACTATATCATACAACATAAGAGATAAATATGTATCATCTTTCTATTCAGGTGCTTTGTAACACAAGATTTGATTTAACCCGTGAGTTGTATATAACCTCTCTCTAAACATAATGTCAATAGACAAATCAATACATACGTAGGATATTGTATTTGCATATCCTAACCTATCTACTTTTCTTGACAATTCTGGGTCTGCCCCAGAGTCCCCGGGGTGGCTCACGAGCAAAAGGGATTTGTTGGGTGGTATGAGTGAGGCTGGATTCAGTTGCAAATTGTTTTCTCTCCTTGAAGATGTGAATTAGCTGAGGTGTGAAGTCATCCTCATACTTTGGCACATGACTGAGGTGCTTGGTTGGAGGATTTCTAAAACAAATAAGCAGAGAATTAAACTGTGGGACAGCTTGCAGTGCAGCTGGAAATAGCAGTCTCTGATGAGCTTGTTGCACCAACAACCAAAATTAAATAATGCTCTGAAAAGTCACCCTGCCTCAAGTGCTCCATTGCACTTGTTCCTCTGACATACCCTGCTTAGGTCAGGAGCCAAGGACAGACACGACTCTTATGAATACTGCCCTTCAAGACTGACATGCAGCCAAACTGAAAACCACATGCCTACTTGGAAAGGAAATCAAGAGGCAGCCTGAAACGTGTTACATGAGAATCTTATTTATTTGATCATATATAAATGAAAGTCCAACCATTTCAGTCTCGAAATTGTCTTGGGTCACAAGAAGTGGTGCTATGAATGGACCTAGTAGGAATGAAGTGAAGTTTTGTGTGTTGACACAAGATCAACAACTATATTGCAAATATCTCAAGAGGGTGTGTAGAAGCCAAGACTTAATAAGCTACTAACCAAAATGAGTTTTGCCTCTTAATGCTTTATAGATTTTTATAGCCATGAATGCTTTATAAATCTCAGAATGGGCCCATGCATCTGTAAAGGAGATATTTCCTTATTTTCTATGAGGTGAACATCTTTCTTCAACAAAGGACCCTTAGAAAACCTCTCTGTTCTTGATAACTTCATTTAGAAACAACCCACCAAGAGGTACAGATGGTGAGGATGCAAGATTCACACACATTCACTACCCCTGGTGTCAAAAGTAGTGAATACAGAAAATGCAGCATCCGTGACATTTTAAAAAGAATATCACCTTTTACTTATGACCATTTCTGAGTGTTATCGAAGTAAGAAAAGCCCTCTTGGTACTAACATAATATTGTAATTGGGTGAGTTGCATTTTTTAAGCTATAAAACTTGTAATAATTATACAATAGCACCTTTTCATTGAAACTCATTTTCTTACTTCTAACATTCAAAAATGGGTTCTCATTTTACAAAGTATCACCACTGTTTTCCTGACACCTTCTTCAACATCTTTTCCTGGAATATGGGCCAGACTGTCTTTCCTCTAAGTAAGGAAAAAGTGGTTACAATTTTTCCACCGAATTCTGGCCTGGGAGGGGTGGAGAGGTCCATTCAGCAAGTATCTACTAATGATTCTCTGTGTTCCAATGTGTTTTTAGGCATTAAACACTATGACTAGGCACTGGGCTGTATCGACTCTACACCAAGGTTATACTCAGGGTCACAAACTTGATTGGGGCTAGGTATTTCTATTCCCAGAATATAAGTTGTATTTCTTCCAGTACAGCATAAATTTGAACCCAAATGTAAGTGGACAATAGTTAACAAAATGAGGTGAGTGACAAAATTAAAAGTTCTCAATAAGGCTCTACAATCATAATAATGTATCAGAAATATTAAAATGTGTTTCCACATGAAAAATTAGTATGGAAGCAAGAGTGAGAACATTGTAGGACATTCCTTGAATCCACAATCCTTTTAAGTTATTGACAAGTTTAAATATAAGTAAAAACCTAAAAATTTATTAAATGACTTATTTCCAATTATTTTCACAGAGCATTGTTTGAATTATTATAAGTTTGAAGCTTATTAAATACAAACAAATGTCAATTTTACAGCCTATATAAATGCACCATCTTCTTCTGAAATAAAAAAATTCACAATAATTCTTTGTCACAGACTTTGTTTCTGAGCCGATGGTGAATGCTGGCCAGGAAGATGGATCAAAGTGAGTGAAGATACTGGTGAAGTACAGGGCAGGTAGACAAGGGTCTCCTGTTGTCCAGAAACACCTGCAAATGTCTAAAATGCACTGGTCCTGGTTCCCAGATGTTGTTTCTTCCTCTTTATGAATTAAGAATTCCTATGACCTGGTTAAGCAAATACTCAGCGGAAGGATTGTCCATATTTCATGACAAAAAGCAGGGGAAAATAATACACACCTTGTCTTTCTATGACTAATGCAAAAATCTAATCATTCCACTAGCCCACACTGGGTTTAAACAGCTAGAGTCTGTCTGCTAGGTAAAAAGACTTAATGTCCCTCTTGAGAAGAAATTAACTGCTAAAACAGACTCCGGTGAAATGGAGTTCTGTCTTCTGGCCTCAATGCCGCCATTTTTCTCTTTGAATCTGGCTCTTCCATTCAAGCAGAATGAAAACTTGGATCTTTGCCTTGAGCAAATTTCATTTCCCAGGCTCAGATTCTGGGAATCTGTTTAATTGCAGAGGTGAGCTCCACTTGTAGCAGCTCTGAAATCAGTCAAATCCACTGTTCAAGAGCCAGAGAGGGGTTTTAAGAGCCAGAGAGGCGTGAAGTAAAATCAGAGTTTTTTTGTTCTTCTTCTTCTTCTTTCTCTAATTGCTTTAGGTGTAAATTTAGGTTATTTATTTGAGATTTTTCTTGTTTCTTGAGGTAGGATTGTATTGCTATAAACTTCCCTCTTACAACTGCTTTTGCTGCATCCCATAGGTTTTGGGTCGTCGTGTTTTCATTGTCGTTTGTTTCTAGGTTTTTTTTTTTTTTTTTTTTTTGTGGTACACGGGCCTCTCACTGTTGTGGCCTCTCCCGTTGCAGAGCACAGGCTCCGGACGCGCAGGCTCAGCGGCCATGGCTCACGGGCCTAGCCGCTCTGCGGCATGTGGGATCTTCCCAGACCGGGGCACGAACCCGTGTCCCCTGCATCAGCAGGTGGACTCTCAACCACTTGTGCCACCAGGGAAGTCCTCTAGGTATTTTTTATTTCCTCTTTGATTTCTTCAGTGATCTCTTGGTTATTTAGTAGTGTATTGTTTAGCCTCCATGTGTTTGTACTGTTTACAGATTTTTTCCTGTAATTGATATCTAGTCTCATAGCATTGTGATCAGAAAAGATACTTGCTATGATCTCAATTTTCTTAAATTTACCAAGGCTTGATCTGTGACCCAAGATATGATCTATCTTGGAAAATGTTCCATGAGCACTTGAGAAGAAAGTGTGTTCTGATGTTTTGGGATGGACTGTCCTATAAATATCAATTAAGTCCATCTTGTTTAATGTATCATTTAAAGCTTGTGTTTCCTTATGTATTTTCATTATGGATGATCTGTCCATTGGTGAAAGTGAGGTGTTAAAGTCTCCTACTATGATTGTGTAACTGTCAATTTCCCATTTTATGGCTGTTAGCATTTGCCTTATGTACTGAGGTGCTCCTATGTTGGGCATATAAATATTTACATTGTTATATCTTCTTGGATTGATGCCTTGATCATTATGTAGTGTCCTTCTTTGTCTCTTGTAATAGTCTTTGTTTTAAAGTCTATTTTGTCTGATATGAGAATTGCTACTCCACCTTTCTTTTGATTTCCGTTTGCATTGAATATCTTTTTCCATCCCCTCGCTTTCAGTCTGTATATGTCCCCATGGTCTGAAGTGAACCTCTTGTAGACAGCATATATACGAGTCTTGTTTTTGTATCCGTTCAGCCAGTCTATGTCTTTTGGTCGGAACATTTAATCCATTTACATTTAAGGTAATTATTGATATGTACATTCCTATTACCATTTTCTTAAGTTTTGTTTGTTATTGTAGGTCTTTTTCTTCTGTTGTGTTTCCTGCCTAGAGAAGTTCCTTTAGAATTTGTTGTAAAGCTGGTTTGGTGGTGCTGAATTCTCTTAGCTTTTGCTTGTGCGTAAAGGTTTTAATTTCTCCATCGAATCTGAATGAGATCCTTGCTGGGCAATCTTGGTTGTAGGTTTTTCCCTTTCATCACTTTAAATATGTCTTGCCACTCCCTTCTGGCTTGCAGAGTTTCTGCTGAAAGATCAGCTGTTAACTTTATGGGGATTCCCTTGTATGTTATTTGTTGCTGTTCCATTGCTGCTTTTAATATTTTTTCTTTGTATTTAATTTTTGATACTTTGATTAATATGTGTCCTGGCGTGTTTCTCCTTGGATTTATGCTGTATACGACTCTCTGTGCTTCCTGGACTTGACTGACTATTTCCTTTCCTATATTAGGGAATTTTTCAACTATTATCTCTTCAAATATTTTCTCAGTCCCTTTTTCTCTTCTTCTTCTGGGGCCCCTACAATTTGAATGTCAGTGCTTTTAATGTCCCAGAGGTCTCTGAGACTGTCCTCAATTCTTTTCATTCTTTTTCTTTATTCCACTCTGTGGTAGTTATTTCCACTATTTTATCTTCCAGGTCATTTATCCGATCTTCTGCCTCAGTTATTCTGCTATTGATTCTTTCTAGAGAATTTTTCATTTCGTTTATTGTGTTGCTCATCATTGTTTGTTTGCTCTTTAGTTCTTCTAGATCCTTGTTAAGCGTTTCTTGTATTTTCTCCATTCTGTTTCCAAGATTTGGGTCATCTTTCCTATCGTTACTCTGAATTATTTTTAGGTTAGACTGTCTATTTTCTCTTCATTTGTTTGGTCTGGTGGATTTTTACTTTGCTCCTTCATCTGCTGCGTATTACTCTGTCTTCTCATTTTGTTTAACTGTGTTTGGGGTCTCCTTTTCGCAGGCTGCAGGTTCATAGTTCCTGTTGTTTTTGGTGTCTGCCCCCAGTGAGTAAGGTTGGTTCAGTGGGTTGTGTAGGTTTCCTGGTTGAGGGGAACTGGTGATTGTGTTCTGGTGGATGAGGCTGGATCTTGTCTTTCTGGTGGGCAAGACCGCATCTGGTGGTGTGTTTTTCAGTGTCTGTGAACTTATTATGATTTTAGGCAGCCTCTCTGCTAATGGGTGGGGTTGGGGTCTTGTCCTGCTAGTTGTTTGGCATAGGGTGTCCAGCACTGGAGCTTGCTGGTCGTTGAGTGGAGCTGGGTCTTAGCGTTGAGACGGAGATCTCTGGGAGAGCTCTCGCTGATTGATACTACGTGGGGCCAGGAGGTCTCTGGTGGACCAATGTCCTGAACTCGGCTCTCCCACCTCAGAGGCTCACCCTGACACCTGGCTGGAGCACCAAGACCCTGTCAGCCACACGGCTCAGAAGAAAAGGAAGGAAAAAAAGAAATAAAAATAAATAAAATAAAGTTATTAAAATAAAAAAATTTTTGAAAGAAAATTTTTAAGTAATTAAAAACAGAAGAGAGCAAACAAACCAATAAATCTACCAATGATAAGAAGCTTAAAATCTGTACTAAGACAAACATAAAAACAGAAACTAGTCAGTTGCAGACAGCAAACTCCTTTGCCATCTTGAAGGTCCTCCAATAATTGATATTTCTTGATGTAACTTCTCAATCAAAAGACAAGGTCAACCAATATTTGAAAAAAGAGCAAAGGAAATTCAATGGAGAAAAGGTAGTTTTTTCAGCAAATGGTTCTGCAACAATTGTGCAAAAAAAAAAAAAAAAGAACCTAGACACTGATTTATCCCTCTCACAAAAATTAACTCAAAATGGATCATAGAACTAAAAGAAGATGCAAAACAATAAAACTTCTAGGGGGCTTCCCTGATGGCACAGTGGTTGAGAGTCTGCCTACTGATGCAGGGGATGTGGGTTTGTGCCCCGGTCCGGGAGGATCCCACGTGCCACAGAGTGGCTGGGCCCATGGGCCATGGCCGCTGAGCCTGCGTGTCCGGAGCCTGTGCTCCACAACGGGAGAGGCCACAACAGTGAGAGGCCTGCGTACTGCAAAAAAACCCCACAAAAAACAAACCAAAAAAACCCAATAAAACTTCTAGAAGAAAACATAGGAGAAAATTTATGTCATCTTGAATTTGGCAATAAGTTTATTGATATAACACCAACAGTGTGATCCATGTAAAAAAAAAGTGATAAATTAGGCAGTATTAAAATGAAAGACATTTGCTCTGTAAAAGACATTGTTAAGAGAATAGAAAGACAAGTCACACACTGGCAGAAAATATTTACAAAACTTGTATCTAATAAGGGGCTTGTATCCAAAAAACAAAAAATCCTCACACTCCTCATAATACAAAATGCAAAGAAACCTCAGTGTCAACAAAAAGAAAAAAAACAGCCCAATTAAAAAAACAACAGTCAAAAGATCTGAACAGGCACCTCATGAAAGAAGATACACAGATAGAAAATAAGGATAAGAAAATTTGCTCATCACCCACAATCCTTAAAGAATTGCAAATTAAAACAATATTGAGATACCACCAAATAGCAATTAAAATGACAGAAATCCAAAAATCTGGCAATACCAAATGATGGTTTGGAGGCAGAGCAACAGGAACTCTCATTCATTGCTGGTGGCAGTGAAAATGACAGTCACTTTGCAAGGTGGTTTGTTGGTTTTCTTACAAAGCTAATCATAGTCTTATCAGATGATCCAACAGTCATACTTTTAGATATTTACCCCACCGATGTGAAATTTTATGTCTGCACAAAAACCTGCACATGATTGTTTACAGCAGTTTTACTCATAATCAACAAAACTGGAAGTAACCAGGATGTTCTTCAATACACAAATGGATAAACTAATTACGTATCTCCATACAAGGGAATTTTACTCAGCTGTAATGATAAATGCGGTCTCAAGTCATGAAAACACATGGAGGAATCTTAAATTCATATGATAAACAAAAGAAGCCAGCCTGAAAGAGGTAATATCATCTTATTTCAATTCAATTGCATTACAGAGAAAGCAAAACTACAATAATAGTTAAAAGATCAGCAGCTGTCATGAGCTTGGAGAACGAGCGAAGCCTGGCAAGCGTGGACCCCATGGGACATTTTAGACCAGTGAAACTATTCTGTATGACCATGTAGTTGTGGATACATGACGCATTTGTCAAAACCCACTGATGGTTACAGCACTAAGTGTGACCTTAATGCATCTAATTTAAAAAAATTGTTCAGGAATTTGGCAGGTACCAGGATAGAAAACAAAATGGGAAAGAAAAGAATCTAACTCTACAAATGTATAAAGCAACTTCACTGAGGGGGCTGGGGGATAAAGAGGCTGACCTCAGTAACTTTGCAAATGTGTGAACTCAGTGAGACTGAAGGCAAATGGAACTGCAGGTAAGCACTGTAGTCTAGCTGATGAGTGGTTTCCCACAGGGGTCTAGGTTAACACTTCTGATACTGCTGTATATGTTTACTAGAAGTGAACAACTGAATACGAATGGTGATGGTGGAAGCCAGGTTGCTCTCCATAAGATTTAAAGTTTACAAGTAAGCTAGGAGAGGTTGTAATGATCTATGTGGTAAAAGACTAGAGTCAAAGACATAAGTATGAAGTCATATCTAGCTTAATATATATAGATACACATGGCTACATATATAAATAGTTATAAATATGTGTGCATAAGCCATTAGTATACATATATATATTTCCTTCCTCTGTTACCTCAGTGGACCTAGAAGGAAGAACACACAGTGGCAGTGAGCACGCCCAGTACCCAATCTTGGTTTCTAATACGATTTTCCATTAAAAGAAACCAGCAATACTTGGAGAAATTACTGGTTCTAGGACTGAGGCAGGAAACACACGAGTGGAGTAAAGTAAGGAGAGTCCAAAGTAAAATCAGTGATGGGAGTAGGTCAAAGGAGTACAGAAGCCAACCTACAGAGCTCCCAGTTGCCAAAGCTGGAACAATTTGCACAAAAAATAAGTAACGTACTACTGGATTATAAAAGCTAAAATAAACGTCTATGAGTCTATTTTGATGTAAACATATGATTGAACAAATAAAGGAGGTAGAAGAAATATACCTCCCATGCAGAAGAATACCAAATAATTTATGTAGATGTTCTGCTCCTGAGGAGCGGAATGTAACATCCCACTCCTGAAGTGTGGGCTGCACATCATGACTTCCCTCCAAAGAGGAAAAAAAAGAGTAACTATGCAGTGGACGAACCTGACAAACACGACCTCAGCCAGGCTTTCAAGGTCAACATAACAGTGATTAGTCGTATTGACAGTATGTGCCCGGGATAGGAGGTCGTAAAAATGGCATTTTACCCCTGTGACCTTCCTGCCCACAATCCATAACCTTGGGCTGATCATGAGAAAAACTAACAGACAAACCCCATTTAAGGGGCATTCTACAAAATATCTGACCAGTACTCCTCAACACTCTCAGGGTCATCTAAACAAGGGAAGTCTGAGAAACTGTCATAGCCCAGATGAGCCTAAGTAGACATGACGACATGACGTCCTGGATGAGATTCTAGATGAAAACTGAGAAAATCCAAATAAGAGATGGTCTTTAGATAACGATAATATATAAGTATTGATTCATTAATTGTAATAAATGAGCCAACTAATGTAAGACATTTTTAATAGAGGAGACTGGGATATCTGGGAACTCTTGGACTATTCTCACAGTTTTTCTGCAAATCTAAAACTCTTCTAAAAAAAAGTTATTTAAAAAAAAGAATGTATCATCTAGTTACACGTTATCTTTAAATTTTATTCCAAGCACTCCATTGTAGTAATAAAGATTACTAATCCAAAATTCTAATATTTTGAAATATTATTTATTTTAAGGAGTCAATCACACTGACTGATTAACTGATCTTCTCCCAATTTCTTTTAGGAGATCATTTTTAAAAAATCATTGCAAATGAAAATCTGAACATGCCATTTATCTCAGAGATTACCCTGCCTGCTATAAATGGAAGAGGCTGTTTCAGACCAGCCATATACAAAAATGAATTTTTTTAAATGGTTCTAACTGACAATTTATTTCCTATGCTCCAATGCCTTTTACTAGTATGTTTCACAAATTGAAATGCCAAAATAACATAAAATAGAATAAACTAAAGTATCAGAAGCCTGAGTAATTTACTAAAGCCTTTGAATTTACTAAATTAATCTTGTTGCTGTCAGATAAGACCACATCTAAAATAGGCAACTAGACAGTGGCCTATCTTACCCTTGATTAACCTCTAGTGAAGACACTCTGAGTCTCTTCCACATATGTAATAATCCCTCGGTCAAGGTCCTTTTTAAAGTCTGAATTCAATCGTTATGCTGTTGCTTAATTTCATGTCTTCCTATTATTTTTTCAAATAAAGATAGAAAACTGTTACTGGCCATTTCCTGTGTAGCAACCATGCATGAAGATTATCATTAAATAACCATTCTTTTAGGATTAAATGAGTATAGTCCCTTAAATCTTTCCAATTCAAAGCCAATCCTTTTGTCTTCTAGTGGGTGGTTATTATCTGAACACTTTTCTAATTTGCTATAGTCTTGTCTTTAATCCAGCACCGAAGAATTAAACTTGACATTCAAGACAATGTATTTGAAAACCCCTGTGTGATCTTGAAGAAAAATCGTCTACGAAAAGAAGAAGGCTACCTAATTTTATCATTGAGAATGAATTTTACTGAAAACATTTCCAGTTAGAATTTTCGCCTTCCTTTGGTGCACTTAGATACAAAAGAGAATGTAAAATCTGATAGAATATAACTTTTCAAAGAACAACTCCTCTATGTGACCAGGAACATCTCCTCCATGTGACTACGGCTGTTTACTGGGACACTAGTGCGATGGGTTTCTTGGCACTATGTAAAGTGCTTAGCACAGGCCTGGCATCTACTAAGGACTGCGAAGAAAAGCTAGTGCTTTTTAAAAAAAGGAATTTGCAAATTATAAATTTGAGGCCTTGTAAGAATGGGAGAGAGATTTTTTTTTGAAAAAAATATCCCCATTTTGAAATGAGGACTTTTTTTTTCTGATAGTTACTCTGAGTATTTTTTAAAATTTTTATTGGAGTGGAGTTGATTTACAGTGTGTTTCAAGTATACAGCATAGTAATTCGGTTACACATATACATATATTCATTCTTTTTCAGATTCTTTTCCCATATAGGTTATTGCATAATACTGAGTTCCCTGTGCTATACAGTAGGTCCTTGTTGCTTATCTCTGCTTATTATTTGGAATCTATTTCTACTGCCTGCGGGCCTCACGTCCTCAGAGGTTTACCAGAAGTGAAGCTAACACGCCCAACGTCGGCTCTCCATGGTGCCACACACTGCACCAGTTTGCAAAACCATATTTTAATCTGGTGGTTAAGGCACTAAGTCCTCTGACCTTTGAAGATCCTCTCCCCTGCCCACCTCCCACAAGGCCTCAGCTCCAGACATGCATCCCTGGGAGCCCCCTTGCCAAGGTCCCCCCTTCACAAGCCCTGGAACAGAACCTCTGCTTGTCCCTCCCACGGAACCTCAGCACTTCACCCTTCAAACTTAACACTTCCCCACCTGGTTCACCATATACGGAGATACTGACGCACCACCAAAGCCAGAGCAGCCAGGGCTGGGGGTGCGCGCGCGTGCGTGTGTGTGTGTGTGACTGTGAACAATAGAGAAACGAGCACCAGACACACGGAAGGGACACAGCAGTTCCCGGGAGGGTCCCTGACCAAACACCAAATGGAGGATGATTACCTGCCTCCTCTTGGGCTTGGTTAAAGTGCCCTGAAGACATGACCTGCATCATTTAAGTACTCTGTGGACCCTCCCTTAATATGACATTTCACGTCTCCGAGGATGATAATTACTATTCTGCAGTTTTCTGGAGTGCCGTCAGGGAGAAGACATCTAATAGTGCTGAGGACTTACGAAAAGCAGTTCCCTAGATCTTTGTTTATCGGTGTTTACCTGTAAACAAGGTGAAGGTGAGGTAATGCTTTCAGATCTACAAAATCCTTCTGGCTAACTTATCCAGGTAATGGTGATAAACTTGACATTTGTTGCTTGAGACATCTTGACAACTAAACTTTTCGTAAGGACTCACTGTGAATTTCCTCTTTAGGAATGTTCCTTTTCAAGAACGGTTTTGTTTTTCTTTCTTAAATCTAATCTCCTCCAACTTCTTCTGCACGCATGGACATGCTCAAACTAGGATGCACAAGCCCACACCTGGGGCTGAGTAACAAGTCTGCCCTGATAATACTTTTTTAAACCATATTCAGACTTTTAGAAAAATATATTCAGAGTTCATCTTTGGATTTTCAGTATATTTCAATCTTCTTGATGGAAAGGATATATCACAAGATATGACTTATTTATAAGATTCTCAATAAGGCAGCCTATGAGGGGAGTTATAAAAAAAAAAAAAAGGATGAAACAGCAACAGCACCAGGAGCCCAAATCTCTGTTTCAGGGGTGGATTGTAGCTCTCATCTCATACCTTGAGAAGCCTGATCGGTGGAAAGGGACACGGGTGTGACAGCTTGGTCACATCCCTGCTCTCGGGAGCTGTGTTTGGAATAGGGCTGTGCTTGGCAGGAATCCTGCTTTAGAAATGCAGGCAACTTCTGCTCAGAAAACCAAAATGGTACACAGGCCCCCAATCAGACTTACATCTTTTTACAGAGATTGCATTTTTTAAATGGTGCTAAGAGGGCATCTAAACCACCTGTCTTCTGCTTCTCTGTTGCCTGTCACAGAGGGTCATGTGACTCGGGAAACATTTCCATTTTATAAATGGAAAGGGCATTACAAATAGATTTTGCCTAAAGAAAAATATTAATGAGATAAATAACCCAAATTTTGGTGAAGTGTCAGCCAAAATATGTTCATCACTGTCAGTCCGAGTCAGCCACGCAGTGTTCTCAAGTTCAGAACAGCTTGAGGCTGTTGTAAATTGGGTTTATAAAGAATGTCTTCGCACTCAGGGACCGTATTTCCAAGTAAGAAGCAGGATGAATTTCCCCTCCTGCGTATGAAAGAAGGACTGAAAATTACCTGGAGGAAAGCTTTCCTGTCTGCGTTTTGTTTTCGTTACAATCACCACCTCTTCCTTCCCTGACCACCGTTGCCAGTAGAAGTCACTACCCTACTCCATAGATGGAAGATACAGGGGTGGCATCGTCTGGAGCCCAATTGCCTGGATGGAAATCCTGGCTCTCCCGGGTGACTCTGTGACAGTTAGCAAATCGCTTAACTTCTCCATACCTCAGTTTTCATCATCTATAAAATGGAGATAATAACAATGACCTCAGGGCTTTCATAAGGGTCAAAAGAAATAGTGTAAAGTTCTCAGGTGAACGCTTTGCATAGAGATCAATAAAGATGAGCTGTCATTAATAGAAGTGCCCAAAGCATGTTCTCTGAGCGTCTTTTATAGAACATACCATTCACATGCTGGATTCCAGGTCTTACCCCCTCAAAACATTGTGAGGGTCTGTACTGAGAGCATCTTTAAATCCATCCAGCCTTGTTCCTAAAACCACGGTCTTTGTGAAAAAACCAATGACCCTCTTTTGTTCCTTGCAGTGAAAAGTCTTCATAGTAAATGTTTAGCAAATCTCTGAAAACATTTGTTTAATGAGAACAATATTCTTTCAACCTAATTATTGATCACCTGTCATTCGATGTCAAAATTTACCAGTATTTGATTTTTTTAATTATTGGATTTTATAGGCCAACATGAAACACTTCTTTATAATTGTGAAAATTGGAAATGTAGACCTTGCTCTGTCCAGAATGAGGGGGATGTAGAGAGAGTTGCCTGGGGATGACATTCCTTACAACCTGGCAGCCAGCACTGGAAAGTGCACACGTTTTCTGGAGGTGACTCTGCTGAGCGATGCTTGGGCAGGACAGCCAATCCCAATGCGAAGACAGCGCATCAACCACGGCAAATATTTAGCGGATACAGAACCTGCTACGTGTCTATGAAATACACGGTTCATAGTAAATATATTAACCTTTATAACTAAAATAACATTTTAATAATAATTTTCTTTGTTTTACTGTTTGGGAAAATAGTCGTTTCTTGATCAGTACATTCAACATATACATCTTTTAACGGTCACCAGCACAGTCCATTTTATTGCTCACGTGAACCAATTAAGGCAGCAACGGGATGGTTGCCTGAACACATGTACTCCCTGATGAGAAGGGGAGGTTTGGACCAGGAAAGATTTCTGCCATCGTGCTCTGTGCATCTTTTCCCAGAAGGCCTCAAAACCGTGTAAGAGAAATCCCACACAACTCAGGAAATAGAACACTCTTTACTCGTACTATAAATAATTTTATCTTTGGGGGATAGGATTTTGTTTTTAATTTAGAATGAATTGAGCACCATAACGCACACTAGCCTGCCCTGGAAGGAATAAGATTTGGTGACAATTGTGATTAGATTTTTAAAATCATTATCATCTTAGTTTACGCTATAGTTATATGAGTAATTGTGACAATTCCCACCAGTTTATTCTAACATTTCAGTTAGGCCTTTAGACCACTAAATTTTATTTTTACAATTCTTATGATAAAGGGAAAACATGGCAGGTTTTTGTTTCTTTTGGTTTTATTCATTCTTTTTCTCAGAATTCTCCCACATCTGTTTTAAAGCTGATAAACAATACTTTCTTCCTAGGAACTTGGCACTTTGTACATAAAGCAACCAAAGCACTATTATTTATGCCTTAAGATAAAACAGGAAAATACACAAAACATACAGACACACACAGACACACAGACACATACACACGCACAGAGTCACTGATCAAGAGCTCAGTGTTGACCAGGCCCTAAGCCAGAAGGCGAGTTGCTACAATTTTCCAAAATTAAACCAGACCAGGATTGACCCCGACCCAGCCAATAGCTGTCATCAGAGGCTTTGAAGAGGCTCTCCTAGATACATTCCAAATTGTTCTCTAGCCCCAGCAAAGGCGCAATGAAAGATCTATGGCGTTTAAAAGACATTTTCCTGATGATTCAACCTTTGCAAGTTCGGAGTATTCATTACTTTGGCCTTTAAAACCCCCTACAATTACCCAACTCAGTGTGGTGCAGTTCCAGGTGTCCAAACTGCCCAAATCATCCAAAACTTGGTGGTTTAAAACAACAATCATCATTTACCATCTCAGTTTCTGGAGGTTAGACGTCCAGAGTGGCTTGGCTGGCCCATCCTATTTCTGGCGCCTTCCTGGTGATGCAGTCAGGTGGTTGCTCAGGCTAGGATATGGCCAGGGGTCTCCTCATCTGTCTGGTGCCAGGGCTGGGAAGACCCAAACAGCTGGATTCCTTGGCATCCCCTCCTGTTCCTCTGTGTCGCTCCATGGGATCTCTCTCCAGCATGGCATGTTCAAAGAAGCAAGACTTCTTAGGTGTCGGCTCAGGGCTTCCAAGGTTTGTCTTCCCACGAGTGCAGGAGCTCATAGGTCACCCAGCATCACTTCTCTGGTGTTCTAATTGTTAGAAGCAATCCCTTAATCCCATAATAGCAGGTATAGATGTTTCTTCCTTTAAAAAATTTAAGTTTGAAACACATATGTCAGACCAAAGATTGAGAGTTCTCCATAGGATGTAATAGTCACTCAATAGTGCTATGTTTTCCTGATAGACATAGAAGATTTAGCCACTCATATCCATGACTGGTGATGTGGGAAAGTAAAAATAAATATAAATATCTTCCAAGTTTTAAAAAACATATATGTCGTGTTTATTCATTTTTATTTTCTTAAAGTATTTTTTCACACCCTCATATCTTTTTTTTTTTTTCGGACGCGTCATGCGGCATGCGGGGTCTTAGTTCCCGTATCAGGGATGGAACCTGCACCCACTTCAGTGAAAGCATGGAACCTTAACCACTGGACTGCCCGGGAAGTCCCTCTTTAATTTTTATTATATGCTGAAATAATTCTTGAGCAAATCCTTTGTGAAATAAGGAGAGCTATAAATAAATAGAATAGATACAATAAACACATAAATCTGTGGATGAAGTGTTCACAAAGACCTCAGAGGGATGGCTTAGAAAATGTTCTAAGTCCCATGTGCCACTCTTACTATTTTCCTGAATATTATCCCTCAGAGAAGATGAAGGTTGGTGCCTTAAGCAGTAGTATTCACAATTTTAAGCACGGGTAGAACGATAGATGTTAAAATAAACATCCTTCTATGTTCTCTTACAAAATCACTGCCCCCAAACTACTGAGACTCTTTTCTGGACAGTTTCACTTTGAAAACTATTCTCATTTGAACCTCATGGAAACTAGAGTAATTATTCATTCAAACCCAGTAAGCAATAATTAATTTTTGCCTTCTTGTTCATGCTTCATGAACTATTTCTGCAATCAACCAATATGCCACCACCTGGGTTAACACTAAGATGTTTGGTTGGTATTCGACAGGTGTTAACATTGACTAAGAATCAGAGCCTTTCAATTAGCAAAACCCATCCATGTTGCTGCAAATGGCACTATTTTGTTCAAAATTTTATTTTCAAGGTGACGTTTGTCACATGTTATGGAATCAATATATTGATCTATTATTTCAGTTCATTTCCACATTTTTTGATAATAAAACCTGATCAAGAAATTAAAGAAGGAGAAATTCTCAGTTTTAAATGTGCTTTGTATTTGCCAATATTAGTAGCCACACTAAAATTATCAAAAATAATTTAAGAAACAAAGAGAGACACATGTTAGGGGGACAGACATCCTTGTCTGCCAACTCCCATTGAGAAACTAGTGCCAGTTCTTATGGAGAATGTCAGGGCTGTGGTCAGAAGCCCCAGGTAAGAACTGTTTAGTTAGGCCTTTGGGTTTAGAAATAAACAAGAGAGAGAAATTACAGAGTTAAATTGCCAAATATACTAAATATGTATCTTAAATATTTATCTTCCTGTTACGGATAATAAAATTAATTAATTTCTAAAGCTGAGGTATTTCTTTCAGAGGTATCCTTTCTATTCTCCACAGGTAGGAGGCAGGGTGGACCCAGTGACTCTTTCACATGGAGGATTAGAATGAACCGGACCCTCATCTCTGAATTCACACACTGATATAAAGGTCCTTACCGCCCAGAGACTTTGTCATATGTCCTGGGTTTTAATTAGGATCCTTTTAAATACAATCAAAGCTGAAATTTTATTGTTAGCTATCTCCAGTAAAAAGCCGCCATGGAGCCAGGGCTAAAACTAGAGAAGAGAGACTCAGCTGTGTTAATGTTCATTTCCCACATAAGGCAAAATTCCCAGAAAGGAAGTGATGCATCCAGGTTCTTTATCTTCGGACACCGGCAAGCTCTGAGCCTTGGGACGAGACTCACCCTCCCAGGTCCTCCAGCTCTGAATCTGTACGCTTGACGAATCATCTAAGCTCTCAACTGTCAGGACAATTTGAAACTAATCCTCAGGACTTCTGTAATAAGGCCTAAAAACTAAAATTAAATACCAAAAACAAGATCTCCGAGAAACAAACTTTATTTAAATTCCCCTTTTGAGACTCTCTTTGACTCTGACACCCCGGGACCCAGCACGTGGAGACAAGCCAGCTCCTATGCTGAGCAGACATTTTTACAAAGTAACCATTAATTCAGCCATAAAATACTTATTGCAATTCAGCTAGATATAAAACAAGGTAGCAGAAGCTCAGAAAGAGGCAGGTGTGAGCTGCAGTTCCTCCCAGGAGTTGCCGATAGCACACACAGCCATCTGAGATAAGCATACCTCAAAAGATAAAACAATTAGGAGGTAAAACAAGTGGTTATGATATTGGGGCAGTGATGCACTGAAGGGGAAATGTCTAACCTATTTTGCTAAATGTAGAAATGGCTGGGGCTGGGCTCGGGGCTTGAGTCTCCCTGTAACGTCCTTCGGCTCCCTGTAAAGTCACTCACTGCAGACAAACATCAAATCTACACAAGACACAGTGCGCTTGCCATGCAAATGCATTTTTAAGGTGAGTCCCAGGGTTCCTGCTTCCAACCACTTAATCATCCCAGAGACACAATCCACAAATAAAAATGCTGGACGTGCCCTTGACTGTGGTCACTTTTTCAAGAAACCAGTTTTAATTGGTCAGTGACTAATCAATTCACAATTCCGGGCTTGTATCGACTAGTCTGACCTAGCACGCATTAAAAACAGTGAGCAGGATATTGAGCTCTCCACCTAAAATGAAACGTGGACAGTTGTGCCTATAACGAGGAAGATTTATGAAACCAGGTCAGGAATTTAGAGCAACACATTAGACACAGGAACCCAGTCAAAAGTCTTCCTTTCAGTCACTAAGGTTTTTTTTTTCCACAGAGCTGCCCTGCTTCCAAACAGAAACTTGCAAAATTATAAACACATCCTAAATAACTTCTCCAGCACGCCCACATTAGATGAACAGGTAAATTCTGTGGAAATCGAGGGAGATTTCACGTTCCAGTTTTTAATGGTGTGTGGCCCACTAGCTCATGGAGTCTTTATCCAAATAGTTCTTTAAGTTTTCACTTTCAACCTCCCCTTTTCTTTACCCTGGACCACAGATCTCAAGGGCCCAGAGCGGAAGGTCCCGTTTCGGGGAGAGGAGACGGGAGGTGCACGGCCGGGATGCGGGAGTGGGGAAGGCAGAACAAGCGCGGCCACGGGGACTGAGGACGTGAGACCCTGTCCCGCAGGCGACGGGAGCGCTTAGGTGTCCCCGGAGAGAAGCGGTGGCAGTGGGAGAAGCATCATCTCTAGTTGAGCATCTCTCCACAATCTCTCAGACCTCAGGATGGAGGCCGCCTGGTTCCGATGCACGGAGCTGCCTTCCTCGTGGGCGGGCAGTTTGAACAGCACAGCGGGGAGCTTGGACTTGGCGGATGACCCTGAGCGGGGAGGACACAGCGACCCAAGAGAGGCTTTGCAAGCGGAATCAACAGATTTGTAGACAGACTGCATTGTGGGCGTTGAGGTTTGCGGGGTTTACACGTAACTCACCGGCTTCCGACGGACCTCCGGGCCCCTTCCTCTGTTTGCGGGGTCCCCTCCGTGGAAAGAGGCGCAGCCTCAAGGTCAGAGGTGGAGGAACGGGCACCACCTTTCCACGACCCAATGCTTTGCAATGACTATTGGCCCCTGAGGCCCCAAATTCAGATCGAATGCAAGATCGAATCGTTCTTATAGTTAAAAGAAAACTCTTTTTAAAAGATTCACAACAATAAGGCCCTTTGTTTTCATCTGCTTCCACCCTTTCTGTTTCTCAGAAGGATCTGAAACTGAAATTTCAGAATATCCTGAGGAACAAGACCTCTCTTCTGTTTCTGACCACATGGAAGAAAAAATAATAAGAAGGCCGAGAATCATCATGTTTACAGACCAATTCTTTAAAAAAGAAGATTAAGTATTTGATGTTCTGAATCCCTTTTCAAACGGATCCACATTGCTTGCATTTTGGAAATCATCAACTTGGGAGGATTTCCTAGTTATTGTTGGCACTATTCAAGTGTATGTTCTACAACCAGCTCTCTTTGAGGGCTTTACGCCTGTTTGTTTTTCACAGTGCCTAGCCACAATTCAGATAGGCTGGATTTTGACAAATACACACATGTCTGGCATAAAAGTTTTAAGGAAGGGTGCATTATCACCATTGCTCTATGGAGATTAATCTTCCCCCACGAAGTTTATACATCCAGAAAATATTTATTTCCATCAAGAATGTAAACAGTACTAATAACTGAGTAATATGAGGATGAGGTTTTGGTGGAATCGTTCTAGAAGCTGATCACACTCTCCAGGCATAAATCCCTTGAAACTAGCAAAGCACAATGGATGTAAATTCTCAAAGTGTCAAAGAATTATCCTCAAATAGCATAATACTAGGAAGTAAAAAGAGCAAAATGGTGAACAAATCCAATTTTCCATGTAAAAGTCTTAGAAGGTTATTTTCCATCGGCGCTTCTCATGAAAAAGATTTGAAGTGGTTTACAAACACACACAGAGACCAAAACTACATCAAAGCATTATTAAGAAGATAGCAAATATGTAACACATGGAGCTCCCGGGAGGGTACCAGTGGCGCCCCAGCCCTCCTTCTCCCCTTTGAGGCCTGTGGAAGATGCTCTTCTCAGCCCTTCGTGGAGTGTAGGCCAAGGAAGTAAGAGGGATGTGGCCTGAGCCCTTCCCAGTGGGGGTGATGGCCATCCCACGTGGGATTCTCAGGGTTCTATCCTCTTGGCTGAGTCATACATCTAATACACATTTCAAATAATGGAGAAATTATCATTGTTTATATATGAAATTTGGATACCATGGGTCAAGTACAGATATCCTGAAGGACAAAGCCATGAAAATTACTTTGTTCTTGAATTGCTTTGCAGTGATTAGTGTTTGATTAAATTCGAATGCCAAGCTAGAGAGAAGTGGAAATTCAAGGCTTCACCAGGAGAAATGACAGCATTTTCCATGGAAGAGCAAGAATTATGTAATATAATTAAAACATTTTATTATGAGGAAGGCACATGCTCTAAGAACTTGTCTCGCATCACGATTATGACCGTAGGCTTCAGTCACACTACCATTTGACTGGCTCAGTAACTGTTTTTGCTGGGGGCACAATAAAAATCTTAATTTAATTTTTTCACTGTGTTCGGGGTCAGATATCCCCAGCAGGCACTAGAGCATTTGCCCACTGACCTGCACTTTTCTGAGCAATGTGAAGGAGCAGTGATAACTAGACACCAATTGAGCTTTGATTCTGACCCTCCACACTCCCCCTGGCAGTGCATTTAAGTCCCAGCCATAAAAAACTGAACCTCTACCAGTGGATTGACATCGTGAGAACTGTGCCAGCCTGAAGGAAAACTTAATCAATTCTGATGGAGTAAAAAACCATGGGTAAGATGGTCAGCAGAGGAGGAATGTCTTGCGTTTATTTTTTTCCATCTTTGACTTATGTTTTATTGATAACATATATATTTTCTTTCTTTTTTTAAATTTTATTGCATCTTGCGTTTATGTACACTTTCGGTTTATGAAATATGTTTACATAGAGGACCTTGTTTGATACTCCTACCCACTCTGTGAATTAAAGAGTCAAGGAGTTTTAGCCTCTTTTTTCAAATTACAATTTTTGTCCTTAATGAGCAGGGAACGTCAGGGGTCGTGGTGTAATGCATCAGTCCTGTACAAAATAGGGCGAGCTCCCCAAACCATCGCTATGGTACCATTTCCACCATTTCCAACCACTACTGCCAACCAGAAGCAGGGAGGTGAGTGATGTTATCGAGAGGTCCTTTAGTTAACAGTCTGAGCATGAAATAATGGAAGTTTCCCTTCCTGCTGTCTTGCCTCGTGCCGCAGACAACATGCCATAGATCTGGTCCTCTGCTTTCCCTTACTCATCGCCTTCTTTCTGAAGCTTAACATCTGGGTGGGACCTGTTTTCAAGTGAGTACTATGGACAGACCCCACCACTGTTATTCCAGGCAGCTCTGCGAAGAGCAAAAGGACATAAAACAGGAGCAGTTACAGGGGGCATTCATGTTTACCTCTCTGGGATTTGGTTCCCTTGTCCTTAAAGAGTTTTTTTTGTTGTGGACCATTTTTAAAGTCTTTGAATTTGTCACAATGTTGCTTCTGTTTTATGTTTTGGCTTTTTGACCGCGAGGCATGTGGGATCTTAGCTCCCTGACCAGGGATCGAACCCACACCCCCCTGCATTGGAAGGCAAAGTCTTAACCACTGAACCGCCAGGGAAGTCCCCTCTTTGTCTTTAAAATGAGGAACTAGGACAAAAGAAATCTCCAAGATCTAGGCCAGTTCACACATGAAGGTTTTGCAGTTTGGTAAAAATATTGGTAAGTCAATCATTCTTACAAAATTTAAGAATCTTTAGAGGTTCCATGAATTTGTACTTTCATGGCCAATGAACATCGCTCTCCAAACTCATATCTCAACAATCCCAGAGCTATTATCACAGATTCATAAAGGGTAACTGACGCGCTAGGAGAGACACCCCCTACCTATAAAAGACTCAGAAATATCAACAGCGTGTGCAAACGCCCCTTCATCCCTTGTCTCCTCACCTTTGGAACCCCTGGTGCTACTGCCAAAAAAGCCATTCCAGGCAGGCAGAAAGCTTTAGAGAAATTGGAGGTAAAGAAGTAAAGAAAGGAATGAGACTGAAAAAGGAAATGCAGCATGGAGCTGACCAGGGACAGGTGCACAGAACGAGCTGACCTTCGCCAGCCCAAAAATATCTTTCCCCCACTGTGCCCGGCTGGCTGAAATTGCCTCACTGAGACATGCTTTTGGGATAATAAGCAGGGTTTTTTTTTTTTTTAATGTCACTAACTCTAGGAGAGTTCAGAGACTGTCAAGCCCTTCCTGCATTTGTGTGAGTTGGTTCAGATTGTTTTCCTCCTAACAGCCAGCTGAGAGCAACAAGCCTGAGTTAATCAGAGTTTTGAATAGCTGGGAAGGAAAGGAGAGTAATTTGGGTGAAAGATAATCTGAGGGAATGGGCTCCCTTTGGCTGTTGGAGATGAAGATGTTGAGAGGTCTGTAAATTAGGGCACTAGAAAATGGAGCAGCTGCAGAAAGTTCCTGCTCGAGAAAGAGGACTGGACACCGCGAGATGCTGTGTACTCGCGAGATTTAGGGAATATTATCTCTTGCGCGAAAAGGAAACTGAGGCTCAGAGAGATACGGGAACTTGCCAAGGTTACTGCCACCGTTTCATGCCCCTGAATTCTCTTTCTTACGCTTCTTTCTGTTTTCTTACCATCCCCCTCTTCATGGCCACCAGGACTTAAATGTAGAGACCAATGAAGAGAAAAATGTTCAGCGGCAATTTCTGTGATCTAAGAAAATGTGTTTTGGGTTCCGAATAGCTAACCTGTAACTGAGCTATTGAGATACAATTGTTCTTAAGCTGAGTAATTCATATGCTTTTGATTTTTTTTTCCCAGTTACATAAGTAAATTGATGAAAACTGTAGAAAGAATTCCTTATTTGTAATCTCAGTCATTACATTGCATCGTGGCTGGTATTGATTTGTGGTCCTGCTGTACTACAAACTCTTCGAGCAGAGACTCTCCTGCACCAGCCATACTGGGAATTCAGTAAACATATTCAATGAATTAATAAATGTGAATGAATAAAGCCTTATCAAAATGGCCTGCTCAATAATGGAGTTGTATGCACTTATTTTTTCAGGCCAGACACCACAGGAGATCATGAGCTGGCTTTGATTCTGACTGATAATGAAAGGTCAGTCAAAAGCAAGTATGGGCAGTATAATTTGGTTTAGAATGAAGAGTCTGGACATGAATCTGTTTACTATCTTACTGAATTTGTATCTCCCTTTTTTTTTGGTTTTTAATCCTTATTTTTCCAAGAGTTTCTTTTGACCATAGAGTTGAGAAGAATGGAATAATTCTGGGACCAAAAATGAGTTAAACTTGGCATTTTAAGAACATAGATCATTTCAGGATCAGAAAAACACAGAGAAGGAACATTATATCATTCATGATGAATTTTAAAACATCACATTTAGTCAGGTCACTGAGATGTTGATGAAACAGTACAGTTTTAGAACTCTGGGGGGACAAAAGCTTAAATCTTCTTTTCCATGATCAGCCTTGGGTCTAGCCTTTGAATTCCCAGTCTGACAGGAGAAGGCTGACCACTAAGTAATGGCAGATCTTTTGTTAATTGAGCTATCTGAAGCAGCAACTCAGAAACCGTGCTTATGAATAAGGAAATGCCTGCAGTGATATCAGTATTTCCAAGGCATGATTTACATGTGGAAGAACAAGACAAATGATCATTTGAACCATGATCCCCCTGCCTGAAGGAAGGAACAAAGATGCCCCATCAGAATACAGGAACTGGGTGTAGATGAAAGGATTCCAGAAACCCAGCAATAGTACTCCATGTACTTCGGAGCTATGGAGTAGAAGTGTGTGGGTTCAAACCCCAGGCCCACTCCATCCTACCTGCACATCCTGGGGCAAGTTATTTAAATTTTCTTTATTTCTAAGCAGGAGCTGATAATAGTGCCCACTGTAGAGAGGAATCCTGAGGCCTAAATTAGTTAATATGTGTAAAAATACTTTAAAAAAGTGTTTGGCATAGAGCAAGCCCTCAACCAATGTCACGCCTGCCTGTGTCTGAGGGCGCAAAGTCTCTGGACCCCATTTGCTCCATCAAGAAGATCAGTGATCTTAGCACCGGGCCAAGGCCGTGTTTTCCAAGCAGAATTAGTGACCCTCCGGGGAGGTGGGAGGTCATCTTTGTGCCTCCTCAGAACCATAGTGTGGCATTAAAGCTAGAGAGAGTACAAAGTTCACTGCAAACATTTCCCTGTTAACCAGGGAGGTTTCTGAGCTGCTGCTTCAGAGAGTTCAATTATAAGGCATCTACCAACTAGTAGCCAGACTGCTCCCTCAGTTTGAAAATGTGAAGTCTTGGCCAAAGACTGCCCATGGAAATTGAAGCTTTTACTCCTAAAATGTTCTAAGACGGTATCATTTAAGTCAACGCCTCAGCTACTTTACCGTGATGACTGATGTGTGACTGTATTTTTTCAATTCCTGATTTATGATTCAATGCACCCACTATAAGTTATCCTGATCCTGAAATTTTCTATGCCCTTAAAATTCCAAATTTAACTCTCCCTCTTTGCCTCAGTAATGTCCTTCCCTGAAAGCATTCCTTTACATACCCATGAATTTCACCTCCAGTCACAATCTGTTGCCCTTACAGTCACTCTGGAGGCTGAGTCTGTCATAACCTCTACGTATAACTCTCCCATCATCATTTCAGCCCAGAAAATTCCAGTCACAATTGCCTTCTGGGGCTCTAAATCAGGTTATGGTAATGTGACAGCTCATTCAATATCCTCAAAGTCCCCAGCCTCTTGCCATCAACTCCCATTCACAGATTCATATTTTATAGAAAAACTTTAAGTGAAAGCTTAAATTAGGCAAAGATTGTAGTTTGGTCCAGCTACCTGCTGGGATTCAGATTCTCCTTGGAGGAACCAGACTAAATTCTATACAGCAATTAAACACATTCACTATTACTTAGAAGTGGGGGTTTCTCAGGAAAGGGAGTTTGACTGAATCCAGGGACAGTCAGCCTGGAACTTCAGTCTGGAACACTCGAATCCACAGATTTCAGCTTTCAAACTTACCTTCTAACAACGTAGCTGTTCCCCAGCTCTTTGAGTCTGGGAGGAAAATGTCCATGTCCAGATGTTTAGGTGGGTCATACTTTTGAGAATATTGGAATAGTTGAGCAGAGAAGCAAACAAGTGGAGCAGAGTTACCCATCCATTTCTCCCTGGCCCAAATGCATTACCATCACGGAGGAAGAAAAGAAGAGTTCAGAAGAGAGATAGAAAGGTGTGCCATCGCTTTTTCTGGTGGCTCCTTAACTATGCACCTACAAGTTCACTTTTCAGGACTGTACCCCTCCCACAACAAACTTAGATGACTCGTATGCCATGTTTGCAGCTAAGCAGAATATTTTCTGGAAAATCGTGTTATCAGAAGATGTGTCCCGGAGCGCTACCGTTTGAGATCTGTACCTCCTATCATGCGTGGCTACTGAAAGATTCAAGGAAGCTTGTTGTAGTGTCCTGGTTGTTCAAGAAAAACTGTCTAAACCAGGTCTGAAGACAAAGAAATCTTAGCTTTCAGAGCCGGCCCTTTTCGTGGTCTAGTGAAAAGTTCATCTTCCAAGAGACTAAAATCTGTTGTGTTATCTGGGGAGAGATGTAAATGGGCTGTGTGACCTTGGGCAAGTTGCTTAGTTTCCTATGTATAAAGTCAGGAACTTAAATCAGATAACTTTTCCAGGTCTAAAATTCTGTACCTCTAAGACTGAATGCCTTCCTGGAGATGAAGTTTAATCCTGTCATAGACTGGCCTGTTATTACGATACAGTCAGTTCAGATATAACCCAAACAAAATCGGGTCTCCCACAGCACAAAAACAATGTCAAGAGCAAGCTTGATTTACATGGGAATTAGACCTAGACTTAGATTTCAGCATTACGATGGGTTCCCACCAGCGTGCCCTGGATTATCCTCCACCCTGTTCAACTGTGCAGTAAATCTTCAGGATGTGAGATCAGTACTTGCTCGGATAAATAAATGAATCAACGTTAAGCAAAGGCAATAAATCATCGCTGCCCTCCCCTCCGTCTCCCTTCCCTGCCAAATTCCTATGGAAACAAACAAACAAAAAGAAGTCAAAAGAGAAAGGAGAGCAGAAAATCTTTTCAGCATGGTTTGTTGGACCGAGATTGCCCTACATTTTGTCAGCCTGGCCTCCACTGGCCTCCCACCTAGCAGGACTATTTTCAGCACAGAGGCCACTGCTGATTTTTGTGGATGTACTAAGTAAGCCACATCTCCTGTCAGGCAGTTTTTGTGAAGGAAGTTAGTCCTTAAGCCCATCCAGCTGTTTTCTCAAGTATACCTTTAGGACTAAGGGGACAGGAAGCCTGAGAGGACATGGCTAGCTCAGCACGACTCCTCACAACTACAGCCCAAGAAAAATATGTCCAAGGAGTGTACCTTGTGAATAGCATATCAACAGCACCTCTGTGTACGAAGGACGGTCATCTCGTTTCTTTACTTGGCCATTGTAAGTCCTGGATAATTACTTTTCTCGTTCTAATTTAATTTGCATTAAGCCCAGTGTGTTTAGTTTTTGAGACCTAACACTCAAATCTGGCCTGTGGTTAGGAATGCAAGACTCCTGGGAAAACATCTGGTCTTATTTGGAATAAATGTCTGAATTCACTTTATTCTCATCAAAAACCTCTCTTAATGTCCTTCCTAATGAAGTATATGCTGCACATATATTATTTAAAAATAAAAATAGATTCACAGATGACCATTGAGAGAATGGTGAATAGGAGAATGTTGGACACTTTGTCACGAAGTAATCATTAAAATGATTCCTAAAATCATACTATTATTTGAAAGAACCACATGCCAACTCAAGGCATTCCAATTTGACAAATGAATTTTGAATGGCTTGCGGCCCTTTCCAGCTCTCTCCTTTGTTCTCACTTTGTCATCCTTTAATTTGATTGAGCCACTGTCATACTGCAGAGTGGAAGGTGCTGGATAACCTTTCTATACAGGACCTGTGGGTCCTGAGCGGTATAAAACATAATGGAAAAGATTATGGGACTATGTTAGCTGTAAAGTAACGAATAGTCACTTAATAGATACTGTTGGCCTTTTGCTTACATACAAACAGGCACACATATATATAAGGTGTATGTGTGTATAGATATATATATGTACGTATATATACGTATGCATCTGTGTATGCATACAAGTAGGTGTGTATATGTATATATTGGACAATAAATTGGGAGTGTTTCTATCTCAATTTGTGGGCTATGTTTGAGAAGAACCAGTTTCTCTAAACAAACATTGATGCATCTCTAACTACAGCAGGAAAAATACCATGTATCTACCCCCTCTATTGTGTGAAGTTAAAACCTTCAAGAAAACACTTAATTCTAAGTATTTATCTTTGTTTAGTGCTGGAAAGCTGAGAGGCTCTTCACACTTAAGGTGATAAAATGTTGAACATCTGACATAAGAGGACAGGGAGTTCACTGGGGTTTAATGAGAGCAGGAATGGTGCAACCCCCGCACTTCCACATTCATTCAGTAATTCTCAGGAGTTAACAACAGTTATAGTCTAATTTGACATGGGCAATTGACTGGTATTTTATATTTTATTTTTTACAGTAATTAAATAGAGTAATGTTTCACTCCATCGTATTTTTTTTTAGTAATTCTCCACAGCAGGTAGTTCCGTGGAATACTGCCATGGTATGTGTTATATTCTTCTCTTCCAGCCCTCCTGGAAATATTTAAAATCTGCAGAAAGTTACATAGAAAGATCTTATTAACAGAGATTCAAGATACCACAGTCTTCTAATATTTACTGTGGACTCCAAAGAGTCACTGAGAATTCCTAAGTGACATTAGCTTGTAAAAATCATGCCACCTCAGGACGTGTTTGATGCTGGAGACACGTGCCTCAGTTTCCTCATGTTTTCTAGACTCTCCTGGATTCCTTGAAGTTGATCCTCTTCGAAAGGTACACTGCTCATCTCCTTAGCATGCCTTCCTCAATCCTTCCCCTCCCACACCCAAGCTACCAAAATCCATAGGCTGCCAAAAATACCCTCTCTGTGGAAAACGTTTGTAACCTCTATGACCTTGTTTTTCCACTGCTACCATTTCAATACCAGGCGCCTTACACTGTCACAGGGTATTTTGATCAGTGACATTTTGACCCATCTTAAAAGAATAAAATATTATAAGATAAGCTTTTATATTAGTTACGTATGTGCAAAGCCATCCTATCCTTGAGCCTTCCTTACCAATTTCAGACCTACAGCCTATAAAGTGAGCATCAGGTGTAGGTCAAGGATGCTGAGTCAGAGCTGGGCAGACAAACTTCAGGTCACTGACAGCCAAGTTCAGCTACAGACCCTCACCCCCACAACAGACCTCCAGCTGCTCTGAGCAGACTACCTGCTTTTTCTCTGAGAAGTCACTTATATTTTGAAAGCTCCACATCACGACTTCTCAGATTTCTCCCTTACATTCAATAATACATAACTAGAGACAATGAGTTAGAGCAACATGCCGTTCAGGTTGCACAAGATATCTGCAATTACCTCTCTCTCAATAACATAGTTCATATATAAAGAAACATTTTTGGCTTTGGAGAATAGGACTAAGAGCCCATCTGGAGGCAAATCCACTTTATTTTATTTATTTATATATTTTAAGACACACATAGTTTATGGTTAAGAAACAAATTTCTAGAAGAGTAGCATTATAACATTTAGATAAATGTGCCTGATTTTCTTTTTGTCCTCCCATCCAAGTTTTTATTTATTTTTATTTTTTAAAATTAAGTTTTATTGGAGTATAGTTTTTACAATGTTGTATCAGTTTCTACTGTACAGCAAAGTGAATCAGCTGTACGTATACATATATCCCCTCTTTTTTTGGATTGCCTTCCCATTTAGGTCACCACAGAGCATTAAGTAGAGTTCCCTGTGCTCTACAGTATGTTCTCATTAGCTGTCTATTTTATACATAGTATCAATAGTGCAAAGCCACTTTAAAAATGAGGTTCCACCTCTGACATGAGAGCATGAGACCCCCTTCCCAGCAAAACTGGTCAAAATTATTAATACATATATATATTAAATGGCTTAAATTGTTACATTATTTTATAATTATATATTATATGTAAATTATTAACATATATTTAACAATACATGTATGTACACACACCCACACACGAGTCTTGATTGTCCTTGTCTCATATGGAAAGATGGAGGGTCCACACTCAGAGAGAAGCCAACAAGACCTGAGGGTATTGCCCTGTCTCCTGCACTGAGTATTAGGCTCCCAGAGCCGTGGTGTCACGCAGAGAGAAGCACGCACTGTCTCGTCCCCAGCTCCGGAGCCATGGCACAGAGATTTTGCCTGGGAGGAGAAAAGGAGGCCCTGGAACACCTTGTATTCTCTTCCCAAAGAGCTGCCTTCTTTTGAAACAGAGTGAGGAGAAGTTCAAGCCTCAGGACCCTCTCACAAGCAGTGGAGGTCGTGATGATGGGTGCCTAGGAGGAGGTTGGGGGATTCGTTGGCTATAGAGGTTCAACTGAAGACTGAGTTGTTTGCAGGAGTGAATTGGGGAAAGAAACTGTAGGGAGGAGCCCTCCTACAGCGTCAGAATATACCTCAAATACTGACAAGTGAGTAGAGTGTGCAGATCATAAGAGACAAAGAGAGCCCTGCCTGAAACACTGCCATCCCAACATGACTGTGGACATACCCAGGGCCGTGCCCCCGAGGCTTCACATTGAGGTGAGGAAGCAAAGACGCCACCACAGTAATCCAGTCAGTCCCCAAACAAAAACACAAGTAAATAAAGTGAACAAGCCCCCAGAGTACCCCCGGGTGTGGGTGGAGGATGACTAGTACCCAGAGTTGCTGCGTATAATGTCAAGAATATCGAAAATGTCCACGTGTACAAAGAAACGGGTAAGTAGGGTCTATAAATGGGGGGACCATTTGCCATATTAGAAGCACACATACACACATAACAAATGTGTATATATAGATGTGTGTATATATATACATATATGTATGTATAACTGAATCACTTCGCTGTACACTCGAAACTAACACAACATTGTAAATTAGCTATACTTCAATTAAAAAAAAACAACACTTCAACAAACTAGAAATACCAGTGAAATTCCTCAGTGTGATAAGGAGCACCATGAAAAATCAGCTAAATTTGAAAGACTGATTTCTTCTCCTTGTGGTCAGAAGCAAAGTAAGAGTGTCTGCTCTCACCACTTCTATTCAACTTTGTATTGGAGGTGCTTGTCAAGGAAATTAGGGATGAAAAAGAAATAAAGTGCATCCAGATTGTAAAGAAAAAAGTAAATTCTTTCCATTTGCATGCGACATGATCCTGTATAGACACAATTCTAAGGAATCCACTAAAACTATTAGAATTCAGCAAGGTCACAAGATATACTCAGTATAAAAAATCAGTTGTATTTCTATACACTTGCAATAAACAATCTGAAAATGAAATCAAGAGAACAATTCCATTTACAATAGTATAAAAAGAATAAAACACTTAGGAATAAATGTAACCAATGAGGTGCAAATCTCAGACTCTGAAAACTACAAAACATTGTTGAAAGAAATTTTAAATGATCTAAATAAATGGAAATTATTCATCTTCATAGATTGGAAGATTTCATTTTTGTTGTTGTTGCTGTTGCGGTATGCGGGCCTCTCACTGTCGTGGCCTCTCCCGTTGCGGAGCACAGGCTCCGGACGCGCAGGCTCAGCGGCCATGTCTCACGGGCCCAGCCACCCCGCGGCACGTGGGATCCTCCCGGACCAGGGCACGAACCCGTGTCCCCTGCATTGGCAGGCGGACTCTCAACCACTGCGCCACCAGGGAAGCCCAGGAAGATTTAATTTTAAGGTGGAATATTTCTCAAATTGATCTAAAGATTCAACGCAATCCCTATCAGAATCCTAGCCTAGCTTCTTTGTAAAAATTAACAAGGTGACTCTGAAATTCATGTGGAATTGCAAGTGACTCAGAATAGGCAAAGGAATCCTGAAAACAGAAAATAAAGTTGGAAGATTTACATATCTTAATTTAAAAATTTACTACAGAGGAGCAGTAATGAAGACAGTGTGGTACTGACATAAGGAAAGACATGGAGATCAATGGAATAGCATTGAGAGTCCAGAAATAAACCCATGTATCTATGGTGAACTGATTTTTGAGAAGGGTGCAAATCATTCAATTTGGAAAGAATAGTCTTTTCAACAAATGGTGACACACAACTGGATAGCCACATGAAAAGAATGCAGCTGGAAGCTTTATCTCACATACAAAATTAACTCAAAATTGATCAGAGACCTAAGTGTAAGAGCTAAAACTATAAAACTCTTAGAATAAAACAAAGAAGTAAATCTTCATGACCACAGATTTGACAATAGATTCTTTTCTATGACACCAAAAAGTATAAGCAACAAAAGAAAGAAAATAGCCAAATTTGACTTTATTAAAATTAAAATTTTTGTGCTTCAAAGGACACTATCAAGAAAATGATTTTGTGCTTCAAAGAATACTATGAAGAAAGTGAAAACAGAATCCTCAGAATGAGAGAAAATATTTGCAAATCACATATCTGATAAGGGATTTACATCTAAAATGTATAAGAACTCTTACAACTCAATAATGAAATGACAAATAGCTCACATAAAAATGGGCAAAGTATCTGAACACTTGCCCCCCCAAAGATATACAAATGACCAATAAGCACATGAAAGAATGCTCAACATCATTAATCATTAAGTAAATGCAAATCAAAACAGCAATAATATACCATTTTATCCTCACTAGGATAGCTATAATCAAAACATCAAATAATAGCAAGTGTTGTAAAGGATGTGGAGAAGTCCTTTATACACTGATGGTGGGAATTTAAGATGGTGAAGACACATTGGAAAACAGTCTGGTAGTTCCTTAGATGGTTAAACTTAGAGTAAACATGTGACCTAGCAATTTCACTCCTAGATGTAGACCCAAGAGAAGTAAAAGTATGTCCACAAAGAAACTTGTACACCCATGTTCATAGCAGCATTGTTCATTGCAGCCAAAAGGTAGAAACAATTCAAATGTCCATCAACTGATGAATGGATAAAAAGTATGTGCCTATCCATACGATGGAGTATCGTTTGACTGTGAAAAGTAATGAGGTACTGGTACATACTATAACGTGGGTGAATCTTGAAAACATTGTTTTAGTGAAAGAAGCCAGTTACAAAAAACCACATATCATATGATTCAATTAATATGAAATTTCCAGAATGGGCAAACCTATAGAGAGAAAAATTAGATTTGCAGTTGTGGTGAGCTGGGGGGATGAAGGATGGGTGAAAGGTAGCTGAAGGATAAGGGTTCTCTTTTTGAGGTAGGGAAAATTTTCTAAAATTGACTATGATAGCAGTTGCACGTATCTCTGAATATACTTAAATCACTGAACTATACATGTTAAAAAGGTGAATTTTATGGTATTTGAACTATATCTCAATAAAAGTGTTCAAAATCTATAAATTCTGAAAAAGGTATTTTTTGTTGTTAATGGAAAAGAGAATAGTATTTTAATCACCTTTTTGGATAATTGTGGATAATTTTTATCCAAAAAAAATTGTGGATAATTGTTTGGATAATTCTTCTTTGACGCTCAGTGTAACCAACAAGTAGTGGCTTCTTAACAGACTCTTGCAGACTCTGCAACCACCTCCATGAACCTCTCATCTCTTTAAAGCTTATTTGCCTATCTTGCACTTTCAGTGGCTCCTTAATCATGAATGATTTTTGTGATCACCCATTGGTCATTTGGAAAATATTGGTTTACTCAGTTATGCAGATCTTCCATCCAACAGCAACCATCACATTTTAATACCACCATGTATATTTTCAGCCTCTGTCCAAAGGGACAAATTGCCTTAACTTGTTAAAGCCCATTTGAAAAACCATCAGTGGTACGTTACTGGGTTTGGGTTGCAAAACATATCTTTATTGTCTTTTCTGATTATAAGTTAAAACACTATTGATATATTATGATTATGTTATATAAGTCAGTATTGGTAATAATAATAAAAATAGTTTTAAGTATCTTTAAAATGAATAAAATGTAGTTAAACTAAAAGAACAAAACAATAGTTGCAACAATACAAAAAATGAATAAAAGGGCCCCATAGTCTTGGCGGGTTGGGCTAGGTGAAGAGGCAGGGTTATAGCTTTAAAATATGGCTTTACACCTTGATAGGGTCATTTTCATACAGTGATGTCAAAACTGATTGTTTAAAATGGCCTTGTCAAAATGCCCCACATTGCTATGGAATTGCCCTCTTTGTTGCAATCAATTCATCTCCTGAATTTTTGATCTGCTAACAGCTATTGTTGCCATCTCCCAAGAATCCATGACCCGTTCTTTCAGTTCAGGCCATTAAATCAGCTTTTTTAAATCCACAATTCAGCACCATTAAATTTCTACTGATTTTACTGAGGAAAGAGAGTGAGTTGTCTTACCCTAAACCCTAATCATTCTCTCTTCTCTTTGCTTTGCTGGCCAAAGACTCACATCTTATTTGCTTTGAGTTTTTTTTTTTTCTTTCTCAGTCAATCCTCCAGGACACTCTGCCCATATTTTTCCAATTCTGTCTCTCTCTATTGCAAATATTTACATATGTATTTAAAAGCAAAATATTAAAAATTTAACATCTTAATTAAATAATCATATACATGCTTATATAAAATTGTTATATAATTCTCTTCAGCAACAACAGTGTATTTTTTAGCAATGTGTTCTATGAAAGTAGAACCCTAGACTAAAAGGAAAGACTAGGCTAAACGAGATGAAAAAAAAGAACATAAATCCAAAAGTTCACATAGTTTGTCTTTTTATCAACCAGGAGACGAGCTCGTTTGGATTTAGCCTGTGAAACTTTACATGCAGCATAGTTGTTTGCAAGGTAGACTTTCTCCTGTCTTTGGACATTTATAAAGACTCTTTCAACAAACCATGGCTGAGCATGTTCTCAGCTACTGAGTGGGTTTCCTTCGGTTTGTTCTTGGCTTTAATTGGTCTTTGGGGTTATTTTTCCAATTACCAAAAAGGCATCCATCGCTCAACTCTTATGTATAGATGCTGCTAAGCTTGCTTCTGTTCTGATGGCATTATTTAACATGATCCTAAAAGAGTTGTAGCAATAAAACCAATTGCATGTGATTTCAGAGCTAACACTACCGAAAGCGTACAAATTCAAGAAAGAATATAGGAGAACAGGGAGAAACCCAACACAGATGTTTTAAATAAAAGTGCTTTAATGAGGGAGTTACACAGAGAGCTGTGGCCAGGGATACTGAGACACCCAGACTTGGAACAATGAGAAACTGTTAACACCAGTGGAGCTCAAAGGACAGGGAAATGAAGATGTGCTATCAGAGCCCTGGGAGGGCATCAGCCTGCAGGGTAGAGGCACCCGGAAGAGCGCCAATCACTGAGGGACTCAGACACAGACAAGGGAGAGGGGAAGGCAGAAGTCATCCCAGATCTCTCTCTTTTCTCTGGTCTTTGATTTCTGGTGAGTGTCTCCCGCTGGCCAAATCTAAGAAAAAACTGCCAACCAGGGATCCCAGGGAATGAACCCTACAGATTCATACGGAGAGAAGTCCAGGACAGGGAAATTTACCTGTGAAGGTAAATTTAGACTAAGCTACACAGGGACTAAGAGAAAGAGGCCCAGGAAACTCAAGAGACGTCCCTGCACCAATATCCAAACCCAGATGTAACTGCCAATTTTCAGCTCTTCTGAAAGCACAGTATAGCTTCCAAGAGGTATTTCCACGGGTGAGTAGAATCCCTTTGCCGTCTCCTCACGAGTTCAGTTCTGGGAAGGGACCCTTCTTTCATGGTCATCCTCTAGTTACCTAGACGATGCATTAAAATTTCCCTGGGAAGAGATTCAGAAATTGAAACAGACAAATCAGCATTCCTTTCACGGAGTCTGCACTGAAAACTGGAATGCTCTATCGGACCGGGGAAGTAGGTTCATTGGTCAAGTGGTCACAGCCTACCCTTTTTTCCTCAGGCTACTGCCTGCCCATGGAATAATTATCTCTGGCATCCTCACCCCATTTAGTCTCAAAAGGAAGGGCTACTTGTCAGTACCTTATAATTGTGATAATAACCAAGGCTCTATTGTTGAGCGGTGCAAAGTCATCAGAGAATAGATTCAAAACTCAATGGTGCCTACAGCCCTGATTGTAAGGTAAGCGCTTGTGAAGTACATCATGCTATTTGGTCTGTCATACAACATCAACATCATTGTGCCCGTGTCAGCCGGGGTCACAGCAGGAAAAGAATTCCGCTCTGATGACTCAATTGAAGAGGTTTTAATGAGACAATTTCAGGGGTGTGTGCAGGGTTAAAGGTACCTACAAAGGATGCTGAAGCACCCAGAAATGTTTAACTGTGGGAAGCTATTACCACCCTTAGGGCAGAAGGGGCAAAGGTGGGTGGTGGGTAATGTGACCAGATCCCTGTGAGAGCTGGAACTCTGGATAGAGGGGGACACCGCTGTTTCTATATAGGAAATAGGAACAGATGAGCTCCTTTTGCCACTGTCTCTGGCTGATCCCACCCCTGGCTGCACCTCACTACTGACCAGTGGCAGAGGTGCTCAGGCTGTGTGGTCCATCGGGGCAGCCTGCCTGGTATGAACAAGGCAGAGAATAGCAGGTTGGGGGAGGAAGGTGTCAAGTGGAAAACAACCAGCACAGATAGCATCCCTCCATAATAATTCACTAGAACGACTATATAATAGGGAAAGTATTGGGAGAAGCCTAGATTTGCATCCTTTTCAGGGGGACTCAGCTACTGAAGTGCCAAAAGATCTTGCTGGTTATATAAAAATGCCTAGTCAAACCTGAAAACAGCATCAGCGTTTCCATTTTTGGGCTAACGGTGCATTTCAGGCACAGATGTACTAATACAGTCTGCTTCGTAGAATTTACTATATTAAATACATGTATATTGTATATCTTCCATCTTTGTCTTATCAGCAACCTCTTTCAAAAATGCTTGTGGAGTAACTCAACGTTATTTCCTAAACCATCTAAAATCTGGTACATTCTTTTGAAAGAGTAGTATTGTTAATTTATGGAAAGTACTTCGAATATAAATTGAGTACTATTATTTAGCATCAAAGCACAGTGGCTAGGGATTTACTATGTCACCTTTTACTCCTGTTTAGTATACACAAAATTATATGTCTCCTTCTCATTCTAGCTTCATTGCATCTGTCACATCACAAATAATATGATCAATCACAGAATGTCCCTATGGTCAAGTGTACTGTTTTTCTAAATCTGGTATTTTAACTGCTTTTCATTTTATAACATGGACAGCAAAATTGGTTATAGACTCCCAAAGTAAACCATATTAGTAAGTTGTTGTAAGAAGAAACATCACTTTGCAAATGAAAATTTCACGGAGTAAAGTTTCATTGAATCCTAGCCTTTATAAGGACAGCATCCCTCCAGTTAATCTCCAGATACAATTGTTGCCATGCATTTGGCTCTCTTGCTGTTAGAATTACATCTAATGAGGTTAACTCTCCTTTTGATATCATTTGAAGCAAGTTATTTACACAGTTGTAGCTATAATGACTCTGGAGACTTCATGCTTCTCGATATTTTTTAACATTGTAACATCTAGGACAAAAAGTAAAATATATTTTACATTTTAAATATTTACTTGGTCCTTTTATGATTGGTAATTTTTTAATCTCATGTGCCTTCAGAGAAAAAGAATTTTAAGTAATTTAAATATATCTTTCCTTGAAACACAATGAAACTTTGTAAATGGCTTCTACTTCAAGAAAAGTCCGCTTTTCCCAAATCCCGTTGACTGGTAACTCTCATGTGTACACACACACATACACACACACACACACACACACACACACACACATACATTATAGCACTAGAATAAAATAGATGAAGCAAGATCATACTAATGACCCAGAAACTATATAATTTCTATAAAATAAAAACAAAAGGATCATTTTGCAAAACACCTAATTATAGATGAATTTCCTAAGACCCAGTTCAGGTCGAAGAGGGGACCTCTGGATAAGGTAAATAAACACATTTTCTGAACTAAACTGCAGCTAACTTCCACCTTGAGCCTGCCCTGGAACATTCTGCAAGCCTGGGGGCTGTGCCCTGCTCTGCTCTTCTTGTCCAGGGTGCAGTTGAAGCATATGCCACGTGTCGACTGGCAAACTGCTCCTCTCTGTGAAATGACCCTCACGTGGTCCCTCACGTAGACAGTGAGGCTGGAGGTGCATGAGGCCATCCTCCATTTCACTTGCGGCTTTTCACATTCCTTCCTCCAGTAAGCAGTAACTTGCCAGAGATGGCAAAGAAATCTCTCAAGTGTTCCTCCTGTAAGGATGCTTTCCCTGCTGTCAGCATGCTGTCATCTCTAACCCTAACCCTAACCCTAACCCTAACCCTTCCAACACCTTGAACAGAAACATGCCAACCAGCCAACAATCGGGACCAGAAAGCCACCTGCAGGCTCAGTGCGTATGCTTCTTCTCCATCTACTTCTCTTGTGTGAGTCCATAGCTTTAAATACCACTGTGAGCCCATGACTCACAGACTAATATCTTTACCCTGGACGTCTCCCATCCTCATATGTACATACCCGAATGCCTTGGCGACATCTATACTGTATTTGGATGTCAAACAAGTATTTCAAATATAGCATGTGCAAAATGGAATTCCTGGACTCTCCCTAAAACCTGCTACACCCCAGCATTCCTTGTCTCAGTAATAGCTACTCCTCGCTTTAGGCACGTAGACCTAAAATCTGGGTGTCATCCTCACCTCCTGTCTTTCTCCCATACCCCACGTGCGAGATATCACCAACCCCCATTGTCTTCAAGCACATCTAGAATCCAAGTGACCCTCACTGCAGGCACACTAGCCTCATTACCATTGCTGTTCCTCTGATCATCGTAATAATCTTCTAGCTGGTCTCCTGGCCTCCGCTCTCGCGTTCTTGCTATTATTCTCAGCATGACAGCCAGTGTGATCCTCTTACAATTAATCAAATCAGCTCATTGTTTTACTGAAAACCTTCTGACGGCTCTCCATTTCACTCAGACTAAAAGCCAAAGTTCACAAGACCTCAGATGATTCAGTCTTACATCGTTTCCCATCCCCAGTTTTTCTCCCCTCAGTCACATCACTGCAGTCACAGTCACTTCCTTGCTGTTCCTGGAACATTCCAGATGCATTCTGGCATCGCTCTCATCACACCTGTTGTTCCCTGTTGGCTTCCTGGCTGCTGCTTCACCAGTTTCAGGTGGGCTTCTGCTCAAATGTCATCCTCTCAGTAAGACCCACCCTGACCCCACTGTTCAATTACAGTTGCAACTTCCCTTCCCTGCCAGCACTTCCAACCCTCCTTACTCTGCTATTGTTTCCCTAGTACTTATCCCCTGTGACACATCAGAATATTTATTTATTATGTGTATTGCTCTGTCTTGTTCTCCCCACCAGAATATCATTTCCCCATGGCCAGTGATTAGTATCTATTTCTTTATCGCTGTTTCCCAAGTGCCTAGAACAGTGCTTAGTTCACGGTAGCTTACTAATTTATTAGATGCAATAAATATTTGTTGAATGAATGAAATTCAGGTCCCCAAAGCCAACCTCCATCTTCAAAGGGAAATTCAACAGTGGCTCACACAATTCCTGATGGCCCCTGGTACAGATCAGCTTAGCCACTGATCCATAAATGTGGATAAGACACTTTTGATCATTTTTGGAAAATCAGCAACCTGAAAGAGGATAATCAAACTAAACAAGCAATTAAAATGCTCCCTAAAAACAAGCAAACCACAAAAACAGACAGTGCAGAAACAGGACATAACTTATTTTTTGAAAATAATTGTGGGGACCTCCCTGGTGGCGCAGTGGTTAAGAATCCACCTGCCAATGCAGGGGACACGGGTTTGAGCCCTGGTCCAGGAAGATCCCACATGTCGCCGAGCAAATAAGCCTGTGCGCCACAACTGCTGAAGACCACGTGCCTAGAGCCCATGCTCTGCAAAAAAGAGAAGCCACCACAATGAGAAGCCTGCGCACCACAACAAAGAGTAACCCCTGCTCCTGGCAACTAGAGAAAGCCCGCAGATAGCAACAAAGACCCAACACAGTCAAAAATAAATTTAAAAATAATAATAATAAAGCAATTAATTTTAAAAAATTGTGAAACTTGGTTTCAAGACTATTACATCCATAAAAGAACAGGCTGCAGAAGGATCCACTGAGAATCAGAAAGTATTCTTGGAATTTAGTAAATTCTAAACACTAAAACTTAAAACTCAGTAAGTGGCTAAAATTGCATAATAGATGCTCCAGATAACTGAATTGGTAACTTGGAGTCTCATCTTGAACAATTCTTCCCTAACTTAAAAAGAAAACAAGATGGAAGGTAGGGAAGAGGACTTAAGACACAAGAAATACCGATCAAGAAGATACAGTGCAGATGTATTAGAAGTATCAGGAGAAGCTAATAGAGTAATTGGTGGAGAAGTATTAAAAGAAGAAGAAGAGAGGAAAGAAAGAAAGAAAGAAAAGAAAGAAAGAAAGAAAATCACTTAAACTGAATATAGACTTGAGTTATTAGGACAAAAGTATCCACCAAGTACTAAAAAGGGAGAGAGTGTGTTAAAGTTACAGAGAATTCACATTCAAAGAATCAAGAGAAATTTTTCTTGAGCTGAAGGTAGACTTAAATTATTAAGGAAAACGTGTGCCCTAGTCTTCTGGGTAAGATTATTAATAGAAAAGCCTATATTGATATCTCCTTGTCAAAATTCTATAAATAGAATAATCTAATTTTCTGGAAACAAAAATGGTTACCTGGCTGAGAAAGAGATTCAAACTAACACTGGATTTCTCAATTGTAATTGTGAATACTAAGGAAAAAGTCAAATAGTTTTAACAGAGTCCTGGGGAAGAGTCTGTCTATAGACGTACAGGTTTAATATATGCTTCTACACGCTGACATAAAAGTCATTAGTTACTCTCTCACTTCGTCCCAGTTTATGAGTGGCATTGACATATATACACTACCAAATGTAAAATAGATAGCTAGTGGGAAGCAGCCGCATAGCACGGGGAGATCAGCTCCGTGCTTTGTGACCACCTAGAGGGGCCGGATAGAGAGGGTGGGAGGGAGACACAAAAGGGAGGAGATATGGAGATATGTGCATACGTATAGCTGATTCACTTTGTTATACAGCAGAAAATAACACACCATTGTAAAGCAATTATACTCCAATAAAGATGTTAAAAAAAAAAAGTAGTTAGTTAATGTTTATGTGAAACATGTTTTCCAACTGCCTTTTCTCACATAAATGTATTAAACCGAGTTAAAGGAACTCTTCCAGAAAGGAATTATTGTGATTTCTCTCCTCTTATGTAAGAATTCTTAATCATCTTAGACTTTCTATGGACTAAAACACTATAATAAAATGTATTAGGAAGGAACTCCAAAAGCATAATGAAACTATGCTAGATCTTAAAATAGAAATAAGCATACTACATTATATTTATGCACTCAGATATAGCAAGTTTGATTCATAATTGCTAACAAATTTTGTACATTAATTTGAAACAAGATCTATGTATTTAACAAATGAAACCTGGTTTATATTAACAATCATGTGGGAAAGTATGAAATAACTGTAATTGAAAGAATGAAGTATACAATTATATATATATATAATTTATATATATTTTTTATATATATATATATATATAAAATGTGCCAGTTACTGGGAAGTTTCCCTTACATTTTTTATTCCTCTAATTATCCCGTGGAATTACTTCCACTGTCCCGGGATTCCCTTCTCTTATCCATTAATAACAAAGTAAAAGACATGGTTAATGGGCAATTATGTTCCCGGGGAATTTTGCTTTTGCAACTGATGTATTTCACCCCATCTCATATTCCCCAAATCATAGAAGATTCTCAGACATATTATTCATCAGCTTATGGCTTTAGTGAAATGTCTATTATTAGACCACTAGGAGAATATATCATTTCAGAATATTTTATATCATATATATTGGAACCCCACTAGAAAGAGTGTGGGTAGAAAAATCATTTGTACCACTGCGTATATCATTATAAAGCAAATAAGAAAAGTCATTCATATTATGCAAATTGTAAATATTCAAATCGAATGACATAAGTTTAACTGATTCTATTTCCTACAATGACGGCTGTCATACTGAATAAAACACATTTCACATAAATGTTCACTAACTTATTTAGCTTCATAACAGTCACACATAAATACACACTTATACACATACCACCCTTCCTAGTCTATAATTCTTTTTGATTTGTTTTGTCTTTATTTTTTAAAATCTTACTGGACTATAGTTGATTTAGAGTTGTGTTAGTTTCAGGTGTACAGCAAAGAGATTCAGTTATACATATATCTATATATCTGTTCTTTTTCAAATTCTTTTCTCATATAGGTTATCACAGTTCTTAATTCAACTGAATTAAAGTCAATATTTTTAAAACTTCACACATACTCATCTATACAAAATAGAGATAATTGTATATACACTTGTGTCACAATTACTGAATACTTCCTGATGTAAGGTGATTGGATGAAAGAATCCATAGTTTTACTGATTCACTCTAAACATTTAGGTGAAAGATATACTATAAAATCAATGCAAAATTGCTTGGGGAAAGAATAATGTGTCAAATAGTTTTCCATCTATACGTCTCCTGTGATCATTTTAGGTAGGCAACCTCACATCAATCCGGGCTTCCTTTCTCTATATGGTGTTAAGAGTTTCCCGGTGCTAGAACACTTTTTTGAACCAATGTTCAGGTAAGACCTTCATGCTTCTCGACAGTTTCGTCTGATCGTTGAATACCCACTGAGTGCAGCCTTTGTTGTCTTTCCATTAGAAAGTAAGTCTAACATCCATACTAAGTGACAGTCGCCATCCCTATCAGATACTTTTCACTATCTTCCAAGGTAGGGGAGAGGTCACTAGGTGTACATTTCCTATTCTACATTGTTTTAAAGCTCTCCTCGCTTGTAACAAATACTTTCATATCTTTTACCTTCTCTAGTAGCAGTCAATCTCTTGAGATTTCTTTGAAAGAGGTATCCTCAGATTAAAATCAGTTCTTTCAGTGTCTTCACTAAAAGAAGTGAAAGGAATTAGGTGGTGAATATCATCTAGCTTTGCTGAAAATATTGCCCATTACTTCTGAAGTGATGCAAGCGTTCTGAGCTCAGACCCAGCACACACCCTGTGCTTTCCTCTGAGGTCAGCAGCTCAAAGCAGAAAAACCCAATATGTTCCTTTCAGTTACAATAAGTTGACATAGAATGTGTGCCAATTACAAAGGTAATTAGAACATACCATCCTTCCTCTGCTATCCTCCTTGAAGAAACACTTAGAAATCCACTTTCTATTTTGAAAACAAATTTCCTCAAAGCACATGTTCCAAATGCTTCCCCAGGATACTTAGAGAATTGGTGAGGCCACTGACTGAGAGCTGTGATTTGACACTGGGGAAAAGAATAAGCTGTGGAAATTTTAGCTGTTGCAACCTTTTGTTCACCTAAGGTGGCTAGATAATGTACATGTACAAGAGAAGTAGACAAAGAGAATCTGAAGCATGGAAAAGAGGCTGCCTTAACAGACAACCCAATATCAATCCCCTTATTTTTCTATCTACATTTTAAAGTTTCCCCAGACATACACTTCTTTCATCCCACAAAAAACCATTGAGCAGCTACTCTGTGTCAGACAGTGCACATCCTAAAGATGCACAGCGAGCAAAGACAGGACTAGTACTTTTCACAAGAAGATCACTGGTGCCCGAGTGACACAGAGGCAGTGCTGGGTATGACCGTCACCATGGGACACACCCAATGCACACAGTGAAGCCCATTTAAATGTATCCGGACCAGCAGCCGGGAAACCTGTTTGGTAAAAAGGATAAAATGTAAATTTGGGAAATTTTTCTCTCTCCAAAAGCTGCCTGTAAGATGATTTCTACAGAGTTCTAGCAAATCCCAGAAACCAGAGATAAACAACTTTCCCATGAGATCCATAAATTATGAGAAACACTAAACTGAAGAAAACTGCCAAGTTTCCAAAAGTTACATAGTTTTCTAAGCTTTATCTGAAATTCTGATCATACCATGAGGCCAGATAGAAAATTAAAAATAACCTATCCATGAACCTTGGATGTCACAGTTGTCTAATATTTCCAGTAGGATTCTTAGACAAGACTCAGTTTTGTTTTTAAGAGGTGTATGTGAAGTTAACCACTTCTGTTTAGCTTTCAACTGCTTAAAAGATAATCCTGGACTTAAGGTTCAAAGTTGAGTCCTCCCCTTGTACCCCATGGCACACTGGGCATCCTGCAGGGGGGTCTGCTTGCCTACTGCCCCCTCCTCAGGACAACACCTGTATGAAATCCAGGCCCACGTCTGTCCCAGGCACTGTAACATGTCCCAGTGCCTGCAAATATGAAGCGCTCAAATATTTTTGAAACAATAAATTTATGTGCACTTTAAATTAAAAAAAGTACTGTCTAGGTATCAACGACTTAGTATCTTACTCAAATAAAATTAATTTCGTTTAACATACCCTGAAGAATTTATTTTCATTTTCATATCTACAAAGTATCAAAGTCAGGGTAACTAATGTCAAGGGCATGGCTCTAGACTCAAACCTCCTAGATTATGCCCTGGTTCCATCTGTGACTTCAAGTCACTTCTTTTACTTCAAGGCACTTCCTGTTAGAGTACTCCTGAGCATAAAATCAGAGAATTACGGTAAAGTATTTAGCCCAAAGCCATGTTAGCTGCTATTTTTGTTTGCCGGCCGCTATTTGCATTAACAAAATAAAGCAGGGCTTCCCTGGTGGCGCAGTGGTTGAGAGTCCGCCTGCCTATGCAGGGGACACGGGTTCGTGTCCCTGTCCGGGAAGATCCCACATGCCGCGGAGCAGCTGGGCCCGTGAGCCATGGCCGCTGAGCCTGCGCGTCCGGAGCCTGTGCTCCGCAACGGGAGAGGCCACAGCAGTGAGAGGGCCGCGTACCGCAAAAAAAAACAAAAACAAAAACAAAATAAAGCATAAGGCAGTCTCCACCACACAGGGGTCAGAACTACCCACACCATTAGCTTATGTCTGCAGTCTTTTCACTTTTAGGGTCTTTGCCTCAAAACCGATCGTGGGTCTATGCCCAAAATTAGACATATTTTTCCTTCGTTCTATTGTCTATTTAGATGCAGTTGCTGCTTTAGAAGTAGGAACAGACTTTAATATTTAGAACAAATATTTCTCTAGCCAGCTCCAAGTCCGATTTCTGCACGCATCTACAGAAACCCCGAAGGGACAAATCTACAATAATCAACTTTACCTGAACCACAAAACGCCGTGCTATACATAACATGTTTTCCTCCACATGCTTGTGTAATGTTGGTGGGTGTAGCTTTACTTAGGGTAATTTAACAATTCCACATCTGGAAAATGTATACACAAAGATGCTAAACATGGCACTATTTAATATAGCAAACACAATTTAAAAGCTAAACAGCTATCACTTAGCTATATTAAGAATTTAACAAAATCATGCTTTGTTCAAGGCTTCAGAATGTTTAATTAATTTATTATGATCCTATATATATTTTTAACATTTATAATGAGGAAGTCTTTATCTTCCCACACAGAAATGTATTTTAAAACTACCTAAATCAATGCAAGAAAAATGAAAAGAGAAAACAAACAAAATAGCAATGTTTCTGGAAAGGTGTTAGCCAAACTATTAACTTACATGTGTTCATATGTTTTAATTATATAAACATTATTTAAATTATTATTAACTATAAGTACTTCTTTTTCTGATAAACAGCCATGTTTGGAAGCCAGTGATTTACAGGACAAGATCCTCACTTACCCGTCTCTATAGACCTTATTGCAGTGCAATAAATATTTGTTGGATAAATATAAATATATATGAATAAATGAATGAAGTTTTGAACAGCATCATAAAAATATCACATATTTTATATGGGGAAAGGCAATTAATCAGCAATCATGGTAAATAAGAAAACTTGACATGAACATTGTGAGTCAAGATCCCCTTTGAGCTGAGCTATTTCTTTTTTAATTTAATTTTTATTTTATATTAGAGTATCGTTGATTTACAATGTTGTGTTAGTTTCAGGTGTACAGCAAAGTGATTCAGTTATACATATACATCTTGAATAAAGTTTAGAAATTGATGGAGGTGTGTTTTTTATCCTCACTTTTCCCCCACTCGATTTCACATTCAAACACTCAGGGTTCTCCTATTCTCTCCCACTTTTAACAAAACCTGCTTTCAGGAAAGTATTAGGTACCTGTCATGTCCACGTTGACATGAATCCTGTTCATTGCTCCCCGTCCCAGGTGTCGTGGTGAGGTTTAGCTTAGATAATCTCCTTTTGCTTTGTAGTCAGGCTCTTTGGTCATCAGACTCCAAAGTCATGCTTATGATGTAAAGTTGGTTGATGCAACTTGCTTAGAAGACAGCAGCTTACGCACCAATGCTGTGTTTGAAATGGGTGTGAGTAGTTGGCTTTCAGTGATGTGCTTTAAAAGAATTGGTGGGTTATGTTCACCTAAGCAGCCTCAACCTCAGTGCATTCTGTGTAGAATTACAGCCCCTCAGCCACTAGGATTTCCTGTTTTCCTTTTCCTGCCTAATTGTCTCCATAGCACTCATTAGCAAGTGACCTCTTCCATATTTTTTACTCATCTTATTTATTGCCTTTGCCTTCATGGAAGCAGAAGCCCCACAAGGGCAGGAATTTTTGTTGTTTCATTTGTTGCTGTGACCTCAGTGCCTAAAACTGGCACATAGTAGGTGCTCAATAAATATGTGTTAAATAAACAAATAAACTATTGTCCAGATATTTCATAATTGCCATAAATAGTCCTTGTCTTAGTGTCTGATGATAGGGAAAGTTAAATCAGTTAGTTAAGAGGGGCAGGAAGCTTGGCAGAGAATGTGACCATTGAGGATGGATGATTGGCAGGAATCAGCCAGGCGGAGGTTGGGGGGAGGCACATCTGCTGAAGTGCCAGCATGGTGGTGGCTGTGAGGCCAGAAATCTGTGGCCTGGGACCAGAAAGAAGGTGCCTGCTGCCGGAGAAGTGAGCCAAGCAGAGGGCAGGCTGAATCTGGATGGACGTGTGGATGAGAGCCAGACGTGAAGGGCATGTGGGCCATGCAGGCATCATGGAGTTTATCCTACAAGAAATGAGGGGACAATGCATCATTTTAAGTAGAAAAGGGGTGTGCCTGGGACCATGAAGGGCCTTGTTCCTAGTCAGCACTTAACACATTTGCTAAATGAATGAATACATTAACAAATTAATCACCCCATTGAATTTTGGTATCAATTGTAACTGCGTGGACACAGGCAGGGGCTGCAACCTCATTCATATTTTTCACCCCACTCTGGGGTAAGTTTGACTACTATCTTTACTGTATTATTTGTCTATCGTTCTGCAGCAAATGAGCCCAAACCGTAGTGACTTAAAACAATAAACATGGTTCTGTCTCAGGGTCTCTTGTCAGACTGCAGACAAGAAGTGGTCCAGGACTACAGGCATCTCAAGGCTTGGCTGAGTTAGAGGATCCACTCCTGGGGCAGCTGACTCATACAGCTGACAAGTGGGAGCTGAGTGCTAGCAAGAGGCTTCAGTTTCTCCCCAAGGCTTCCTCCTCTACATGGACCCTCCACCAACTGCTTGAGCATCCTCACAACATGGTAGCTGACAGCAAATTTTGTTTCCTCTTCAGGACACAGTCTTGGTAGTCACAGAGCATCACATCATTGCATTCTATTCATTAGGGATGAGTCACTAAGTCCAGCCCACGTCCAGAGGAAGCAGAATCAGATTCTACCTCCTGGAGGGAGATGTGTCAAAGATTTTGTGGGAAAATTTTAAAACCACTAGAACTACCCTAAAAAAAGTCACCATCTTCTGGGTACCTAACAAATGTCAAGAGCTGTGCTATTTTATATACACTCTCAACTTCATCCTCCAACCTGTGTCTTGCAGATGGGGAGACTAAGGTTCAGAAGGTTCACTGACTTGTCAAAGTATCAAGGCTGGAAAGTAGCAGAGCCAGCACTTAAATCCAGTCAGTCTAACTCTGATTCCAAAGTGGTTTCTGTTTTGTCCCACAACCAGCAGACCTTCACCCTTTCCCCAAACCACACACAGAACCGTAAGAAAAAGCTTGGCACTCTGATCACATATAATGCATCATCTATTTGTTTTAAACTATCTGTTACTCAGAAACAATGACCCCTGTGTTGCAAACATACAATTGTATTAATTTCAACATCACTATTTAGAATTCGTGATAATCATTAAGGCTTATGACATCACTTACACTTTTCAAACAAGTTGATGGTATAAACATTTTAAATGTGATCATTTTCACAGACACTGATAATGCAAAATTCAAAATCACATTTTCATTAAAGCAGCCTTGGCAAAATTCATATGATCTAAAACTTTGTGGATGAGAATTTATGTCTCTTTCCCTACTGGAAATGATTAACGTGAATATTCCCCCTGAGATAAACACTTTCACTGGTTCACAGTTTCCAGCTGATTTTCTTCTTCATTCCCAAAGATATATGGAGTCTTAGACTTTATGTTTTTCCTATTTTTATTTAAATATGGTATGATTGAGGATATCTCAATGCTTTGAATCCAAACTACTAAAAATAAGGTGCTAATAAATGTCTTTTTAGGGCTACCTTTGATACTTGTAAACATGTAAGAAACATAAGTCACAGCTGCACACAGAAGCCATTCTGCTGAATTTGAGATGTGCTTCACTCAGAACGTGCCTGCTATTTTTTTAAAAAACTTATTTTAGAGGATCCTGAACATCTGTCCTGAACAAACCAGCTGACACAAAGGAAAATGCAATGGAACAGAGGCTCCATAGCTCTGAGAGAATGAGTTAGAGGTATGTTCCCCCGTCTCTAGCCTGTGGCAGGCACCTGCCTTCCAAATCAGCTCAGACCTATGTCTGCATGAGGCCCAGGCTGGCCTGGGAGAGGCCAGGGACAAGCCCATGGGCTTCTGGGATTCCTTTCAGGATCTCCCACTGGAAGTTTCCTATCTTCCCCAGAATGCATTTTCATTTTTTTTTTTTTCTGCCAAGTCAGTACTCTCTCTCCTCCCTGAATTTTTACCTAATTCATATACAGTACATATTCTGTCTCTTATTTTCTCTCTCATACTCTGTCTTCCACATCTCCCTTCATGCACACACACACACACACACACACACAAACTCAGTATTAAGGAAAGCTCTGCTTCTGTCTGCCTGTTTTACATACAGTATCTACTAATTTTGAAAAGAAAATCCTGACTCTTAATAGCTAACATCTATAGAAAGGGCCCACTACGTGCCGAATAATCTTTCAAGGGCTGGTTAAACACTAACTTAATCCTCATCAAAACCCATAAGGCAGGGAACACTGTTGCCCACATTTTATCAACACGGCACCAAGGAACAGAGAGCAAGTGAGACAGCTATTGTCACATAACTAAGAGTGGCAAAGCCGAGGTTCAAATCTCCATTCTTAGTACCTCTGCCCCAGCTGCCTCGCAAGCAGTCTCTGGCTGGCATGCAGGCAACACGATCTCTGAGTGCTGAAAGGGTTTAAACTTGATCTCCAGCGGACAGATCGCTTTTGCTCTGTCAGCTCTACATTTCAGGCAATTTATAATCCTATTACTGCGTGGCTCATGATTCCATGGATTTGAATAGAACGTGGACCAAATCACACCCCTCGAAACAACTACACACAAGCCAGTGAAAGACTAGTATACATGGTATATGTTAATATCAACATTGCTCTCAATGCTATAACATCTGATATGTGTATTTTACATCAGAGAGGAAGAAGCAATTTGACCCGAGCAACCATCCTGTGAAATGCTGGGGAGGAGGTGGACCTCTGCGGCTTTAGAAGCAGAGGGCCTGGGTTTGAATTCCTACCACTTACAAGTTACTTGCCCTCTGTGCCTCAGCTTTCACATCTGTAAAATGGGCATCATAAAGATACTTATTTTGTAGGCTTGAGGATTAAAGGAATTCATACATATTAAGCTACTGGAACAGTGCCTGACATGTCGTAAGCTCTTCAAAATGCTAGCTGCTATTCCACTTGAGCAGGAACTATTCTCACCCCATTGTTTAGATAAGATGACAGGGGAAAAGAAGAGCTGGCTGCCTTGCACCAAATCCTACAGCAGGCAGCTAAACCAATGTTTGACTTCAAACCAAATATTCTTTTCACAACCCACAGTCTTTCAGAGAGGCTAAGAGGAAACAACTGCATTTTACAAGTTGCACCAATAGTCTCACTGTGTCCTAGTCCCTTGTCACTCCACCCTCTAGAACACCATGTGATGGTGTCATTTTACCCACAGAACAGCCCTGGCGAAGGCAGTAACATTGCTGACTTACCACTTACACTATTAGGAATTGCCCAATGATGCTAATATTTAATATTTCCCAAGAATATAAATTCCCCCAGATTGAGGTATACTATCCTAAATTATTAACTAGTCCACAGTGAATTCCTTCCTTCTCCAATGCCATTTTTAGAAATCCTGCTGAGTGGCAGCCTGTCATCAGAGGCGGCCATGGGATAAGAAGTGGAGAGAGGCAACCAGCCTAGGGGATGCTGACCTTTTGCTCTTGCCTGTGGCTGCGTGGTGACACCATCCAAAGAGCCCACGTAGAGGCAGCCCATGGAGGAGGGGGTTCTGCTCCCCCAGGGCTGCAAGTACGCACACGATCTGCTGATAAACCCCGCAGGAGGTGCCACCCCCCTTCCCAACATCTTTCAGGCAGTCGTGTGAGACACACAGTCCACTCTAAGCTGCTCATGCCTTGAGGCTCTTGGTTCCACCTGTGCACAAACACGAGGGGCTGGGGTGGGGGGAAGAGATAGGAAAATCATCACTTTTCAGTACGGCCCTGCATGTATCGTGGATTCCTAAAATGTGCCATGTTCAACAGGTACAGAATGTAAAAGAGCGCAAATTCTCTCCTAGAAGCTTACAGCAGGCTGGGGCAACGCATTCTGCAGGAATGGGATCAAAAAGAAGCTAAGTTAATGTGTAAACAGGAAAAGTATTTTGTAGAGGGTGGACCTTGAAATTTGACCTTAATATTGAGGAAAGAGTGGGTAGCAGAAGACTGACTGTTCTCGCAGGGTAAGAATGGTTGTCAGGACAGAGGGTGGGACCCAAGAGGCTGATCCTCAGCTTGAGAGCCGAGGAGCTGTCTAGTGGTGTGGGTGTTAATGGTGAGGAGCTGAAGATGCAGACGTGTGGTTGTGGGACAACGAATGGATGATTATTCAATGGAAAAGCAATTTCACTTGGATGCCCTTGACGCTAAAATGTCTTCAAAAGGCTAAGATGAGACACTCCAAAAATTCCTCTTTCCCTTGGAACAGCTTCATGATGTGAGTGTTACCCAGGGCGTACTAACATCTTACATCTGAAAAAGTGAACATTATATGTCTATATAAATATTTCCTAATTCCACTTTCCATCATGGCTAATCGAGCAAATGATATCTTTATTAATCAAATAACTTAAAGAGAGGGCAATCAAACATTCCCTGACATAGGCTTTAGAGATACGTATTATTTCAAAAAGAAGAGATGTTTCTTCTTCCTGTTTTTTGATCTATTTCTAAACACGCCTTCATTTGATTTGATACCTTTAAACCTATTTGAGGGCATGTTTTGCATAGCTTTTCTTAGAGACTGGGTCAGAAGATTACCTCTCAGAACCAACTGCGAGAGGCGTGGTATTCTCTAGACCACAAAAGAAAAGCACAATGTCATAATATAAATAATAATGTACAAAATAGAAACCAGGGTTAAAAGCTGACTCTTACCAATAGAGGGATATTTCACAAATGATAAAAGTCACCAAGATGTGATTCATAAATCTATATATTAATACAGTTTTCATTTTAATATCATTTCTTTGATGATTTCATAATAAAAATATTTTCTATTTTCCCCAAATAAAAGTAGAATGTGATTCATACGTGAGAGTATTTCATATATGCATAGATTTTGATTTAAGGGAAAAATCCCTATAGGGGGGCATACAAGTTGGAAACGCAATATATATGCAGTAGAGCTAATATTCAATTTATGTACCCATTAAAAGAGTAAATTTGTACATAAAGTCCCTTGAATTTAATACCGCGGGCCTCTCACTGTTGTGGCCTCTCCCGTTGCGGAGCACAGGATCCGGACACGCAGGCTCAGCGGCCATGGCTCACGGGCCCAGCCGCTCCGCGGCATGTGGTATCCTCCCGGACCGGGGCACGAACCCGCGTCCCCTGCATCGGCAGGCGGACTCTCAACCACTGTGACACCAGGGAAGCCCTAAAGTATTTTATATAAGTACATTCTTAGTACTGCTCTATATTAAAACTAAAGCTTAAACACACGCACACGCACACACACACACACACACACACATCCCAGAGTCAAATGGATAACTATCCAGTTAGTATGAGCTTCTCTTCTCAAACCCCGATCCTCTCCTCAGCTCATATTGACTTCATTTTTAGGATATTTTAGGCAAAAAGAAAAATACTTTTTGGCTAGCTTCTCGAAGATAATAGGCTTGTTTCCCCTCCCCCACATGACTCAGCCCCAGGTTGCTTGGGCAAGGCAGGTGACAGGCTCAGTGTCACCTCTCCTTCCCTGACGTTAATGATCCTCGGTACCAGCTTAGCTGCTTCCTCCTGAAACCTGGGGTGTTTCGCCTCAGGCTCTCTCTCTTCTTAAGGGAAATTGGACACAGCTTAAAGATTTGATTATTCTGACTTCCACAGCTCATTAAGATAGCACCACAAGCACTGAGTCCAAGAACCTCCACGAGTGTCCTGAGTTTGCACAGCGTTTACCTTCGACTTCCGGTGGTTTGCATCTTCCCAGACAGTGGACCACATTGCCCAGTGGTGGACATTACACGCAGCATCTCTTCATTTGATTGAACAGAAATGGTCCCATTTCTGCTCACATCTGGTAATTATTTCCTCTTCCTACACCCCATGGTCCCTTCTCATGCCACATCAGACGAATAGTCAAAAAAGAAAAAGAAAACAAAAAGGCATAACGCTGCATGCACAGGGCTAACAGGTGTTATGAACAACTTCCCGCCTCCCCTGTCTGTCAGCAGCATCAGTATCTCCTCCATTGTGATGGACTGTCAGGTACGAAGGACCAGGGGGCCCAAGAGCTTCACCTGCTCGCCAGGGTCGGTCTTCTCTGTCCTCTCCTACTATGATCTTTTGACAGTTCTTCCAGAAAACACTTTTTTGAAAAGAGAGACAAGGGGACTAATGCACCATCTGAGTTCAAAGCTTCAGTCAAAGTACATACACTGACGGTTCTTCCAAACCATCACTTTTCCTTTGTTGATTGCTTTCCACTGGTATTTTTACTCCAGTCTTTCCCCCCAAATGGCAGCTCAGCTCCCAGAAACAGGATTGTTGCCAGCTCTCTAGTTGCTTCCCTTCCCCCCTGGGCTGACCGCACAGGAATTAAGTGCCCTGGTGAGGCATCTCTCACCCATGGCAGAGTCAGTCTCCAGTTGCTCTGAAAAAATGAAAGAACTTAGATTTATCACAGCTCCAGCCTGCAAAGAGGAGAGCTTCAGACCCTGCCAGAAATATCCAGTCCCCAGACCAGTAGTGTTCTATTAGCTAATATGTTTAGATGATCACTCAGTATCTTGGAAAGAAAAGGCAACAAGACCCCCTGATTTTTTTTTCCTGCAATTCCACACTTAAAGAGAATCCCAGACCAGGATGCAGGAAGGTCTCCAGGCTGACCTTCTCTCCATTTCCTGCCAAAGGATGAGTGGGCTCCTGAGACCATCCGGCAGACCATGGAGGAACTCAGGGCTGTACTGCTCCAAAAATCTCAAGGCTGAGCAAGCTTTCTCCACTGGGACAGATCTTGGTGCTTCTGACAAGGTCATTGTTTAATGAGAAAAGACATAAATGTTTGAAATTTCACCATGGATTCAGAATTCAAAGGCAAGAGGGCAAAAAGAAAAAAAAATCTCCTTACAGACAACAAGCTTTAGAAATATAAAGAGCTCCTATGTAGAGCAGCGATCTACCAGATGAGTCAGTAGAGAGCAGGACTTAAGAACTAGTCAAACAGTGTTGGATGCGAAACAGCTGGAACGTGGGCAATGCGGCTGATGTACATTGTAGTTCCAGGGCCTCTCCTGTAAAAGGAAAGGAACCGAATGCCTTCCTAGTACTATCGTCTCCCACCTTCCCTCTGATGGTACCTTGGCTCGTAAAAGAAAAGGCAGAAGCATTTATTAGTTCAACAGGGTTTTAACAGAACCACAAAAGCCAGCATTTATATGGTAGATTTGATCCTTAGAACAACAATATGACCTATGAACTATTACGATTCTGTTTTAACCGTTGAGGAAACTATAAATGGAGGCTTATTAAAGTCCAATTTCAGATAAAAGTAATGGATCTGCCTTCTGCCTGGAATGGGAAAAGCAGGTGCTTCTTCCCTTCCCTCGAGAGAGATTTCAAAATCTCTGCTGACCAGTGCGCACTGACTTCGGAGGAGTGAATCCCACCGACCTCTTCAGCAAAGATCATCTTGGTTTCCTAAGTGTTCCTATGTCTTCTTCCTCCGTGTCTTAGCCTTTTCCCTGCCTAGGCACTAAACCTGAGTCTGGATCACCTTCTTTTTATATGCTGTATACCACCTAATTAATGGTGACCTCAACTTGGACAGGCCTGTCCATTTTGCTCATATGTGTCTTTGTTATCCAGATGGGGCTTCACCTGCCATGCACTCCCCAGTAAACACAAAAAACTCTCTGGAGGGTAAGCCTGAAGTATTCATATCATCACCCACAAAGTACCCTCAAAGCTCACCTGATACGTTCTACGTGTCCCCTCATCTCCACCAGTGCAAAGGTAGACACACGATGAACTAGAACCAAAATTCACTGCTCTCTGTGAAAGGCTCACATCCTGCTTCCTTATTAACAATTGCCTTTGTTTAGATTGCTTGCTATCCTTTGCTGATAAGGACAAACTTTATTGGCAATGACAAGTTAAATCAACCAGCTACAGTATTTTGAATTAAAAAAAAAACTCCTAGTGAAGAATAAAAAATAGTAAAAGAAATAAAAACCAAGTGATAATAGGCAGAACTGGAACATCTTACTGTCACTAACAGGGGTGGAGTTTGTGAAAAAAATTAAATAACCATATTATCATCCTAATTAACCAGTGGGTATGCAGCTTTGACCATAAGACATAATATTTTCAGAAGTGCAACTTAGAATTGCTAAGATTAACAGGGAATGTCATATTATACAGGGTGATATTTACAAATATTATACATATCATATATGGCATTTATATATTATATAACAGAAATGTTTTATTATATAGGCCATGTTTAATGAAGGAAGGGGAAAAGGAAAGATGACATAAACAAATGAAAGAAGATGTGTTCACAACTTTGTTTGATGACCGAGGGCGCTGGTCTCCCTGCCTTCACCTGGCTCATCTTTTCCGTTCAGCCTCCACACTGCTGCCAAGATGACCTCTAAAATAAATCTGACAATTCCACCACCCCACACCCCAGCCTACAATCCTTCTGCCACGTGCAGTGGCAGTGGCTGTCAATTCTTCTTGAATGTGGCTCACAGAAAGAAATCCATGTTGTGTCTTGATCCTGTACACACACACGGACACACACACACACACAAGCAGGGGTGGCTATAAGCGAGTAGCACGAGGGAGTGTCGCGGGGTTGTATAGTTCTGGATCTGGATTGTGGTGGTGACTGCACCCGGCTACACGTGCAGCGGTTTCACATGGGTCTCCATACACAGCTGAGACAAATGAGTGTGTGCATAACTGATGGGTCCCGAGTGAGCTCTGTGGGCTATATCTCACTGTCAGTTTTCTGACTTTGACATTGTACTGCAGTTGTATAGGACGTTAACCTTGGAGGAAGCTGGAGGAGGGGTACCTGGGACCACCCTGTACATTTCTTTCATCTTCCTATGAATCTATAATTGTCTTAGAATAAAAAGATCTTTTAAGTTGAAAAAAAATACATTTCACAAACGATACTTAGGTGATATACACTGATATTTTCTGTACTCTTCCTTTGTGCTTTTTTTAATTGAAGTATAATTGATTTACAATGTTTTGTTATTTTCAAGTGTACAACACAGTGATTCAGAAAAAAAAAATATATATATATACTCTTTTTCATATTCTTTTCCCTTATAGGTGATTACAAAATATTGAGTAGAGTTCCCTGTGCTATAGAGTAGGTCCATGCTGGTTATCTGTTTCATATATAGTAGTGTGTCTGTTAATCCCAAACTCCTAATTTAACCCTCCTACCCCCCCACACTTTGTGTGTGTGTGGTTTTTTAATGCAGGTTATAACCCACCAAATTATTTCAGGACACACAATTTGAACAACACTGACTTTGAGAAAAAAGCCCTAATTATCTAGCATGATCAGGCCCACCAATCTTTCTGTGTTCCTCTCCCATCACTATCTCTGCTTCGACCTTACCCTCTGATCACAGGAAATCACTTGCACAGGGTCTGGATCTCCTGGGAATGCTCTTCTCTATATATTCTAAGCAGTCATTCTTCAATATACGCTTGGTGCCTGCTTTCTGACACCTCACCCAAGCCCATCCTCTGGCCCCCTTAGCGACTTGCACTCACATCTACTCTCTTTCACCTCACAGTCATGTCTGACCTTGCCCTTCAGAGCTGAGTACTTCTTGCTGGGAGATGAAGGCTTGCTCAACCTTGGGTCTCCAGTGCTTGTACAACCTTGGGACAGAGTCTCACAGTAAATGCTGAACAAATAAATGAATAAACGATGGAGGTGGGAAATACATTGGCTTTTGTCTACTTCACCTTGCTTCTGACTCAAAACTAGTGGGACAAACTCTATGGGGGTCTTCTCTGTATGTTAATCACATTTGGGTTCATTCTGGTAAGAAAAATGTGTTCAATGTAGAGAATTTAGAAATATAGCCAAGTTAAAAATTAGAAAAGAAAATCATCATTAACCTCACTCCCCAGAGATGATCACTACTAATATTTTGATGTTTTCTTAAAGTGTTTTTTATGATATATATATGTATATGTGTGTGTGTGTGTGTGTGTATATATATATATATATATGCAGACTTTTACATAGTTGGAAACAATGATTATATGATTTTATGTCATTGCTTCTTTTTTTTCTAAGGTATGTTTCATAACAAACATCTATTCATGATAAAAACTTTTTGCAAACTAGGAATAGAAGGAAGTTGCATTAATCTGATAGGAAGAGTATTTTATGCTTTCCAATTGTCCTTCCATTATCTTATTTCTTTTTCTCTTACCTCTTTTTAGGTTATTTTTCTATTTCCGTGGTTTTTTTTGTTTTGTTTGCTTTTTTAATTGAGGTATAATTGACCTACAACACTATGTTAGTTCCAAGTACACAACATAGTGACTCAATGTTTCTATACATTGTAAAATGATCACAAAAGTCTACTTACCATCTGTCCCCATACAAAGTTATCACAATATTATTGACTGTACATTTTATTTCCATGACTCATTTATTTTGTAACTGAAGTTTGTACCTCTTAATCTCGGTCACCTATTTCACTCAACATCCCCCCTCCCTCCACACCTGGCAACCACCTGTTTGTTCTCTGTATCTATGAGTCTGTTTCTGTTTTGTCATGTTCATTCATTTGTTTTGTTTTGTTTTAGATTCCAAATGTAAGTGAAACCATACTATATTTTTATATCAAGTCTGACATTTCACTTAGCATAATACCCTCTAAGTCCACCCATGTTGTTGAAAACATGACAAGATTTCATTCATTTTATGGCTGAGTAATATTCCATTATATACATTTTCTTTATATATACATTTATATATACATTTTCCTTATCAGTTCATCTATCAATGGACACTTTGGTTGCTTCCATATCGTGGCAATTTTAAATAATGCTGCAATAAATATAGGGGTGCATGTATCTTTTCAAATTAGTGTTTTGGTTTTCTTCAGAAAAATACCCAGAAGTGGAATTGCTGGATTGTATGGCACTTATATTTTTAATTTTTTGAGGAATCTCCATACTGTTTTCCATAGTGGCTGCACCAATTTACATTCCCACCAACAGTGCACAAGGGTCCCTTTTTCTCTATGTCCTCACCGGCACTTGTTATGTGTTGTCTTTTTGATAATAGCCATTCTGACAGCTGTGAGGTGATATCTCATTGTGGTCTTGATTTTCATTTCCCTGATGATTAGTGATGTTGAGCATCTTTCCATTTGTCTGCTGACCATCTGTATGTCTTCTCTGGAAAAATGTCTAATCAGGTCCTCTGCCCATTTTTAATTGGATTTTTTTGTTATTTTATGTTAAGTTGTATACATTCTTTGCATATTTTGGATATTAACCCCTTATCAGATATATCATTTGCAAATATCTTCTCCCATTCAGTAGGTTGTCTTTTAGTTGTGTTGATAGTTTTCTTCACTGTGCTAAAGCTTTTTAGTTTGAGGTAGTCACATTTGTTTATTTTTGCTTTTGTTTCCCTTGTCTGAGGCAAGAGAGATAAAACAAAATATTCCTAGGACCAGTGTCAGAGACTGTACTGCCTGTTTTCTTCTAGGAGTTCTGTGGTTTCAGGTCTTACATTTACATCTTTAATCCATTCTGAGTTTGTTTTACGTATATAGTGTGAGAAGGTAGCCCAGTTTGCTTCTTTTGCCTGTAGCTGTACAGTTTTTCCAACACCATTTTTTGAAGAGGCTGTCTTTTCCCCATTATATATTCTTGCCTCATCTGTCATAGATTAATTGAGCATATAAGTGTGAGTTTATTTCTGGGCTTTCTATTCTCTTCCATGGATCTATGTGTCTGTTTTGTGGCAGTACTATACTGTTTTGATTACTATATCTTTGTAGTATAGTTTGAAATCAGAGTGCATGATAGTTCCAGCTTTGTTCTTCTTTCTCAAGATTTCTTTGGCTATTCAGGGTCTTTTGTGTTTCCATAGTAATTTTAGAATTATTTCTTCTAGTTCTGTGAAAAAATGCCATGATATTTTGATAGGGATTGCACTGAATCTGTCAATTTCCCTGGATAGTATGGTCATTTTAATGATATTAATTCTTCCAGTTCATGAACACAGTATGTCTTGTCATTTGTTTGTGTAATCTTCAATTTCTTTCATCAGTGTCTTATAATTGTCTGAGTGCAGGTCTTTTAGATTTATTCCCAGACACTTTATTATTTCTGTTGAAACTGTAAATGGGATTTTCTTAATTTTTCTTTCTGATAGTTCATTGCTAATGCATAGAAATGCAACAGATTTCTGTATATTAATTTTGTATCCTGCAACTTTACTGAATTCATTTATTAGTGCTAATAGTTTTTTGGTGGTATCTTTAGAATTTTCTATGTATAGTATCATGTCATCTGTAAACAGTGACAGTTTTACTTCTTTCCAATTTGGATTCCTTTTATTTTTTTTCTTGTCTGATTGCTGTGGCTAGACCTTCCAATGTGTCATTGTTTTTCGATTTACTGTATATTTTGAACATTTTCTCTGTCATTCAGTATTCTTTGAAATGCCATTTCTAAAAACTTCATTATAGGGATATACCATAACTGTCCTCCTGTTTGAACACCTAGCTTGTTTTCAGCTTTGGCCACTATAGATAATGTTGCAATGACTGTCTTTGATAATGAATTTTCATGAAAAATGGCTCACTATCATTGTATAATATCATGTTTTCATGTTGGCTAGTTTGATAAGCAAAAAATAGTATTAGTTCACATGGGTTGTTGGAGGATGGGAGTGGCCAAGAGGGTCTGTGGGGTGTCAGAATCCCAGAACCCCCTGACATACTTCACTGGAGTCTGGCCTCAGAGCAGTGTGATCTGGACCAAGGGTGTGTAGACATTGGTGATAAAGTTCTTGGAATAAAAATCATTGTCCAGGTTACATAGGAAAGCATGCAGATTCTCCAGGGAGCCATAAAACACACGCACACATACACTCACACACACACAGCAGACACATTCCCAGCTCTTGGTGAAGCTTGATCCGCCTCCTATAGCTCATGGCCAGGGCCAGGTCCCCGTGCAGACACACCTCTCCCAGATCCCCCCTCCCCACTGCAGCCACAGGAACCCTCCAGGCCTGGCTCAGCATGAAAGGGGCACATCCCTGGACCCATCTCCTCTGCTAGGTAGGAGCTGGGCACACTGGGAGCACTTGGGCAGCATCATAGGTGAGAAGCCCCTGGAATTCCACCTGCTCCCCAGGACCCAAAACAGGGGTGCAGCCAGCTGCCCTCAACTTCCCTCTCTTTCCAGAGGACCTCTTTCTCCTTCCACAGGTACACATAAACACTATCTCTATCCTCATAAAGAGTAGCGGATAAATGCCACATTGGTTTTTAAGAGTGTTGAAATAGGAGTTAGGACAGGGTTCTAGCCATGGGGCTGCCATTCCCTAATTGTGTGAGGAAAGGCACAGGACTGGATGTCATTATTTCTTCATGATTTCCTTTGCCCCCAAAGGATGATGTTCTTAGTTGCCTGAACAGAATGAGAATGGCATGAGGTCATCGTGGTGACCATACTCTGCAAAGGGGTAGCATTGTTGCACATGGAGGGTAGGATAGCTGCAGGTGAAGGATAGCATTTTCACAGGCACGGGTTGCATTGCTACAGGTGGGCAGTAGCACAATCCTCTACATTGTGCACACACCTTCCCAGCCTGGCACCTCACCTGGGGTGGGAAATGCCCCTCAGAGCCAATGCTATGGACAAAGAATGAACACCAACACTCACATGCTTTGCAACTTTGCTGCCCAGCACACTCATTCTCTGTGTGGTGCTGACTGTTATTGTGCCCAAAGGTAAAAATAGCTCCACTTCTAAGCTTCACCTCAGTAAATTAGGACAATGGTCAGAGGCCAAGGATCTAGCAGAGGGAACCTTGGCAGCAACAATGGGATAGCCCTTCAGACCAAGGGAAGGTTAGTCCTGGGGCACAACCTTCATTAATTTGCCTTCACTCACTTCATCTCTCTCTGACAGCACCACCCACCTAAAGATCAGATGCATGTTCCTGGATACTGAATGGCCTTTGAAAAATGAATATGCTCAACAGAGTCTATTTATCTTGGGGGGAAATGAATATAATTCCAGTCAGTTTCAAATGATACTATTTTTTTTAACTTGCACAGTAGCATATGGTTAAGGTAAGGTAACGTGTCAAGCCAATGTCTTTTGTGAATCCAGGGCAAAGCTCTTTTTCCAATGACATAAGGTAATTATGAATAGAAGGGTGATCCTCCTTCAAGTCCAGCAGGAGCTCAATTCTGACTATTCATATTGGTCAGACCCACTCGGAATGACAAAATCATTTGATGGATGGTAGACAGATATGCATTATTCACAGAGACATCTTCAAAGAATTCCATAAATTATAGGTTTCCTAAAACTGAAAGTTCCCGTGAATGCCAGGGTGAAGAGGTATAATCAGTGTGAATATTGTTCCTGGTTAATCTGTCCCTTATAGGTGGCTGCATTTTATGCCCCAGGAAGAAAGGCTGTCTTTATGCTTTCTCAGCACTGCCTTTACCTCTTCCCAGAGGTAGCCTAATTCACTGGTCCTTGACCCTGGCTGCGGTACTCAGATAGCCCTGGAGTTTTTAAAACCCCAGTGCTGGATCAAACTCTAGAGATTCTTCATTGGCCTGGGGTGGGGCTTGGGCATCAGCATTTTTAGTCTCCCCGGTTGATTCTAATGTGCAGCCATGGTCTAGAAACGTTGAACTAATCACTACAATTCCTTCAGAGATGTGCATATAGATATATATATATGTTTTTAACCTAAAGAGAGTTGTTGTGAGAACAAAATAATTTAATACTTTCCCAGTATACTTAGATTCCAAACAGTGCATCTAAGTCAGGGTCCAGAGAAACCAATAGAACTGATAGAATGTGTCTCTCTCTATATATGTGTATGGTGGTGGAGGGTGTGGAAAGGGAGAGTTATTTTAAGGAATTGACTCACGTGATTGTGGAGGATGTCAGGTCTGAAATCTACAGGGCAGGCCCACAGACTGGGGACCCAGGGGAGACTTACTGTTGCAATTCAAGTCCAAAGGCAACCTGAAGGCAGAAGTTCTCCCTCCTTGAGAGACCTCAGTCTTTTCTCTTAAGGCCTTCAACTGGTCGGATGAGACCTACCCACATTATGGAGACTAATTGGTTTGACTTAAAGTCTACTGATTTAAATGTTAATCACATCTAAAAAGGACCCTCACAGCAACATCTAGACTGGTGTTTGACCAAACAACCGGGCGTCATAGCCCAGCCAAACTGACGCAAGATTAACCACCACGGTGACCTTCAGTTGGTGTATCTGGACAATGCAGAGATGACTCAGCTCTGTGTCCACCCAGAAATGCGCTTCAGCTCTGCTCCTTCCACTTTTCTGCAATTATTTAAATTATTCACTAAGGACTAATTAGTCAATGTGTTTACCTTCAAAGAGCACAGGAGTTGTTAACTGGTAAGTGATGGGCACCTGGAAGATAGAGAGAGCTGGGGAGCAGAGCAGGAAATATTTGAGACCAGGGTCCTGGAATCAGCTGCAGAGAGAGATTTGATGAGATCTCGGACAAATGGATGACTGACTTCAGGATCCAGAACTAAAGTACTGGCCTCCACTGCCATTTAGGAACTCCAAGTGGGGAGTCCTTGACACAGAGTCCGTCGGGTAGATGGGGAAGTGGTAATGAGTGGGCTACAATCTGCGGGACAGGAGAACTGTTCCAAACCCTGTAAAGCGGGAGCCAGAGGCAGCCCTGGAGGGGAAGCTCTGCTTGCCTTGACTGGCCACTGAGAATCATTGTCACATCTGAAATATGTCCTCAACACAGTCGTGGACAAACAGTTTATCTTTCAGCTGTTTGAATAAAGCATAGGACGCAATACCAAGTTGAAATATAAGACATGCCAATCGAGGAACTCTTCCCTGTTTATCGTGTTGGACACCCAGAACCACACCCCACTCTTTCCCCATCCTTGTTGACCTGTGTCAGCTACATCAGGGAACACCCTTGCTCTTGGCTTCCAGCAGGAGATGGAGCAGGAAACTGGAGGGATGGAGAATCCTGAGGTTGGGGAACACACAACCCAGGCTGGCTGACAGCATCCCCCCACCAAAAGTCCTGCAGGCAGCCTCTTCCTCTGCATAAGCCAGAAAGGCAAGTACTCATGCAACCATTTGAATTGTGAGCCAAACAAGCCACTGTTTTCATGGAATAGACTTTTACCAGAAAGGACTATTGACAGACAAACGATGGTCCTTCAGACTTGGGTATTTATGAGGCGTTGTCCCTAAAAAGAATGACATGACCTTGTCACTTCAAGGACGACTCTACTTGTAGAACTTGCTGCCAGTGATAAATGCCTAGCTTTCAAGTGAAAAGGAGAATGTTGGAAAACTCATCTGTCACCGTGAGCTTGAGAGCTTCCCAGTATTTAGAGACTCTGCTACTGAGATGGAGGGATGATGTAACAGATACGATCTTTTTTTTTTTTTTTTTTTTGCGGTATGCGGGCCTCTCACTGTTGTGGCCTCTCCCGTTGTGGAGCACAGGCTCCGGACGCGCAGGCTCAGTGGCCATGGCTCACGGGCCCAGCCGCTCCACGGCATGTGGGATCTTCCTGGACCGGGGCACGAACCCATGTCCCCTGCGTCGGCAGGCGGACTCTCAACCACTGCGCCACCAGGAAAGCCCAGATACGATCTTTTGATGGGATGATGTAACAGATATGATCTTTCGAATATGACATCATTTGGAAGATCTGTACAACTGAGTGAACAATATTTTCCAAATAACCAGTGAATGAAGTTACAAAATCGCACACAGGTAAAAGACCCAACCACAGTGCACAAGGGACCAATGGATTATAACCTAGCAGAGTATGAAAAGTCTATTGATAAGGTTTCAAATTCTACGACTGCAACTAACTTTTAAGAAATTACTTCTTGTCAAATTTTAGTGTAATATCATCTGAAAATGCTATTAAAAGGCTTCCCCTTTTATAACATAGACCACATTTCCCCCAGCTCTTTCGACCAAAACAAGAAGTTGTGGCAGACTGAGTGCAGAAGCAGATAAAAGAAACCAGCTGTCTTCTACTAAGATTTGCAAAAACAATGCCTCTCTTCTCACTAAAACATTTTGTTTTAGAAAATAGAATTATTTTTCATGAAAATGTTACTTATTTTAACTTGTAAGACTTTATTATTGTTATGTTAAATCAAGTAATAAATAAATCCTTCCAAATTTCCCATTTTTAATTTCAAATCCAGTAAATATAGATAGAAATTACTCACAGAAACAAAAATTCTTTGATATGTTAAGTAATTTTTAAGAGTGTCAAGGGGTCTCAGGACCCTAAAGTTTGGGAACTCCTGATCCAAGCCCTGCTGTTCCACAACCGAAGCCGGGCTGGGAGACGCCCCCCCCCAAGGCAGCCTTCCATCTCTGAAGCACGTCTTTGCTATAATTGTCCCCTCAATTTGCCCTTGCTCTTTCTTTTCATCTACCTGAATCTTGGCCATTCTTCCAGGCACATCTGAAGGGTCTCAAGGCCAAGCAGCTCTTCCTGGGAACTGTTAAGTCACACATCTCAGCATCACGGACATCCACTGCTCTTACAGACGCCTGTGCCTTGTATTACATTGGCTTGGCCAAAAAGTTCATTCGCTTTTCTGTACCATCTTAGGGAAAACCCGAACGAACTTTTTGGCCAACACAATATGTTCTCTAGTCGTTCTATATTATGTCTCATCGCACCAACTTGATCGTAGTCTTTAAGAGAAGAGACTCTGCTCGGTGACCCTTTATCTTCCTATACCCAGCACATGGATGCACAGCTGCATCATTTAATGTAAATGTGATCATCCAGTTTGAATGGATGCATCTGAATAGGTCATGACCAGGTTTTGCCACACACGTTCTCCCTTAGAAATCCACCTTCTCCCTTAGAAACCCACCTTCCCTCATGGCCTTTACATTTTCATGCTTGTGTGAATGAAGAATCTTCTATACATAATTTTTCTTTATCTGCTAACAAAACTTTTCTTAAACTGGGTGGTTGATTAGCTCAACGAATGCTAACTGGACGAGGGAGCATATCAACCCTGGTACTTCATTTTTCAAAACTTTTTAGATGGCTCCCCCAGAATCTCAAGACTAACTGTGTTCCCTGGAAGAGCTATGGTCAGGTAAGCATCTTTTTAAAGTTGGATGAGACATGAGGATAACTGTAAGAATGTGTATAGGTTTAAAAAAAGTAATGTAAAAACCACAGACATGATACTTATATTAGAATGGTGGATTATAGATCATTTTCTTCTGTTTCACAACTTTTCTGTAATGTGATTTGTATTAATTTTTTAAAATTCCACTATATGTTTAAAATCCCCATTTCTTAAAGGGGACTTGTGCCAGTTAGGACTTGTGATTACATGTATCAAAAGCAAGTTGTGAGAATTGCATGGTATACAAATGATATTTCAATAATGCTGTTATTAAATATATATATATATACATATGCATGAAATATTGGGTGTTGGGGAAAAAAATTCTGGGACATCTGAGGAATACTCTCAGGATATTGACAGAAAACAGAGCAAGCTTGACAACCCAGAACCCAGCCACGTTTGCACCAGAAAGTCTATCTAAGGCTCCAGTGCTCTGGATCCTCTCCACTGCTGGAAATATCTGCAGACAGCTTCACAGGACTGGGCGGGACCATTTGATTGGTCAAGGTCAGGTCACGCCAGTGTCAAGAAGCAGGGAAGGGAGAGATTTGGCTTCTGTTGGGGATCACGGCCCTCCCTCCCACTAAGATGTGCACAATGAAGGCCCCCAAATAGAACAGTTCAAACGTTGGAAGCCAAAGCTGGCACAGAGCCGCCACATACAATACAAAACTATAGCATTGGAAGGGGCTACAAATAGAAATGACAGTAAATGCATTACAATGGGTTAAATGAACAATGCTCTCCATTCACTTAAGAAAACTATTTTCTGTCTGTTGAGGATGATGTTGAAAAGACCCAGTTCATCTAGACTCTACCCCATGGCAGCAAATACCTAAATTCACCATCATCACTCCTTTTAATTATTCCAAATCTTGCCCGTTCTTCAAGACCAATCTTCTTTTAAAATTTTTATTGGAGTATACTTGATTTAAAGTATTGTGTTAGTTTCTACTGTACAGCAAAGTGAATCAGTTATACATATACATAAGGGTGGATATATGGGGAGTACTTGACAAATCACTTAACCACCACTGCCACCATCTCTGAGGTTCACCCAACAGGATAATACTTCGGAACTTCTCTTTGTTCCTTTCACTGAAAGGGTAGCATTCACCCAAGAGTCAACCAGAGAAACAGAAAACCTCACTAGAAACTGATTTTGTTTTATTTTTTAACTTTTATTGAGGTAAAATTCACATTATGTATAATTGACGATTTTAAAATGTACACGTCAGTAATATTTAGTGTGTTCGCCCTGTTGTGCAACCACCAGCTTCTTCTAACTTCCCGACCTTTTCATCACCCCATCAAAACACACCCTACCTATTAGGTAACCACTTCCCTGGTGACCTGTAATCTGCTTTCTGTCTCTGTGGATATATGCCATAAAAGGAATCATACAACATGGGACCTTTGTGCCTGACTTCTTTCGTTTAGCATAACCTTTCCTTTTTTAAATAAATTTATTTACCTATTTTATTTTTGGCTGTGTTGGGTCTTTGTTGCTGCGTGCAGGCTTTTTCTAGGTGTGTTGAGCGGGGGCTACTCTTCGTTGCGGTGTGCGGGCTTCTCATTGCGGTGGCTTCTCATTGCGGTGGCTTCTCGTTGCGGAGCACTGGCTATAGGTGCGCGGGCTTCAGTAGTTGTGGCGCACGGGCTTAGTTGCTCAGCGGCATGTGGGATCTTCCCGGACCAGGGCTCAAACCCGTGTCCCCTGCATTGGCAGGCTGATTCTTAACCACTGAGCCACCAGGGAAGTCCCTAGCAAAACGTTTTCAAGGTTCATCCTAGAAGCTGATTTTACTTCCATTGTAGAAAGAGGGCAAAGGCAGTGAATGATGCCACTTTTTCTTTCACCCAAATAGTGTGTTCAGAGGAGTTTTGGGGAAGAACTTCTCCCCCCAACCCCACTTTTTGTTTTTAATTTTTATTGGCGTAGAGTTGATTTACAGTGTTGTGTTGGTTTCAGGTGTACGGCAAAGTGAGTCAGTTATATATCTGATATATATATATCAATACATATATCCACTCTTTTTTAGATTCTTTTCCCATATAGGCCATTACAGAGTATTGAGTAGTGTTCCCTGTGCTATACCTTAAGTCCCGAGTATTGAGTAGAGTTCCCTGTGCTATACCTTAAGTCCCCACCCTTCTTTCTAGGAAGTTACATAGTCCTTTTCTGTTAAAACAATCACCTACTCCTTGACTGAAATACATGTATTTGCAAGCATTCTAGAATCTAAATAAAAGCAAATGTTAAGAAGAGAAGAGTAATCTCTATGCCAACTACAGCTGTTGAGAAAACAGTGTCCCAGAAGCTGGTATTAAGCAGTTAGAAGCCAACAGGTCTACCTGGAAATATGATATAGTATGTGGCAAGTTGACTCCAGCTCAAGTCCCACCTTCTCTATGTCCTTGTCTCTATGTCAAGTTACTTAACTCTCTAACCTAGAGTTGCCTCAACGGCAAAATAATAACAATAGCACCTACTTCTTAGGGATGTTGTTGGAATTACATGAGATAATGCACATAAGATAATTACCAAGTGCCTTATTCATAATCACTTGATAAATGTGAGCTATGATTATTATACACTGACCTCTATTCAGATTTCAAGCTTCACTCTTCATATAAAGTAATAATTATCACTTTCAATACCTCTGGTTTCAGCACTAGTAGGAGGCAACAGACCCAGCCTGACATGTAAGTAGCTACTTAATATTAGAAGCTAGCGTAACTATTAGGTAACTTGTCACTTAAAAAATAAAAGTGGGTTGAACGTGATTTTCGTCATTTTGTCCCAACATTTAAATGGTTAAATGCGTAAATGGTCCCGCTTAATGGTTTCACCGAGCATTTCTATTGCAGGGCTAAAACACAAAGGTTTGGTCTCTCCCTTAGAGAATGATACTCAGGCAAGCAGGAAACATTACCCCTCTGGCTTAGGAAAAGGAAGAGGAAATGAATTCACATGCTGGGGAGGGAAGTAGGGACCAATCACAAATAATGCACTGCAGTCGTGAGCACCTCCAAAGGATTCTGAAATGTTATTCACCGCTGAGAGAGGAAATCTGAGCTGACATGTTATTTTCTGAGCTGTTTTTTAATGCATTGACTGTGGAAGAGGCGGGAGCAGACTTCAATCCCAACCCCCAATTCAAAGTCAGTGTCTTGTCACCTTGCTGGCTGAGGGAAGCAGGGGAAAATGGTGAAGATTCTGAAAAAGCTGTTAAGAACAGTTAAGAAAAGAAGAAACCTGATCTTTTCCCTCCTTGCATGAGTCTAACAAAGCTTTGAGGTCGGAAGAAATGCCTTCTGTTCAGCCACCAATCCATCAGCCCGAATGAAGGAGGCGGTGAACATTTTCAACCAAGTGAAATTCTCTGTCTCTGGACTAATACCAGAGCTAAATAAATTAATCAGACCTGCACTGACCACTAAGCCTCAATATTGAATCCGTGCTGATGGGTCCTAACTCTGCCGTTGACCAGTTCATGAGAAAAACAGACCAGAAGATGATTTGGGCCAGCCTCACTAACGGCCAAGAAGTAATCTTGCTACCGAGGTCTTTCCACACAACCTAGCAAAGTGACCTACAGCCATCTCTCCCAAGAGAAGAGGGAATAATAAAGGGGATTAAAATGCATCTTGTGAGACTGGAGTTAGATAGAAAGAAGCACGTACTGTTACCAAGAGGTGTCCAGAATTAGAATCCGCTGTCAGCCGATTTCAGGTCCTTTGATTCCTCCTCTTTGGGGCATTTTAACGATCAAACTGAAGTTGGGTACCACTGTCAACGTCAACTCCTGACCAGAAGTGCATTCGAGCAACTCGGTCAAATGCAAAATGAGTCAACAGATGGAAGGAAGAGTTCATCTCAAACTCTCTCAGGCCAAGCACAAAGGCCATCCCATGTCTCTGCCTGTGCTTGTAGCCAACTGTTTAGAAGCCGTGGAATACATTGACACGGCACCGGCTGCTTGAAAATTCAGTTCAACCAGCATTTATTAAGCAACTATTACTGCAGAGTATCGTGCAGGGTTCTGGGGGATTCATTGATGAATGCATGTCTAGTTTAGGCCTTGCCACAGCTTAAAATCTTGCTGGAAAAACAGATATGCAGACCACTAGAGTAAAGAGAAAAATTACGTAAGGAGCAGAACCGGAGAAACGAGCAAATGCTGTGGAACATAATTGGGATGACTCCCCTTCTCCCTACCCCACAGCCCTGTCACCTGCTAATGACAGTTGCCAAAGTAAATGACCCAACATTTGAATCGCTGCCATCTTCCTATTATGATTCTGCACATGTCACCTTCCTGCTGAGCCCTTAATCAGCACTTTCACTTCCGTCACCGTGATGGCAAAGACCTGACTGCAGAGCAATTGCAGAAAAGTAATTTTTTCACCCTGACCAGTGTGGTTGGAAAAGTTACTATCTTCAGAGAAAGTAGAAACTCATTAAAAAAAAAAAAAAAAAAAAAAAAACAAGTGCGATTTTCCTCTTCAAGGTCTTTGCAAAAGTACCTGATATAATAGTATTTTGCAAAGCAACATATATGAAAATTTTCTAATTAGCATATCATGGGATCATACACCTCATCTTTTTTCTTCCCTCTGATCTCTTCCTAGTTGTAATTAAACCAGCTGTGGCTATTTAGGCCTTTTTCATGCTCCAAGAATAACCTCTGCACTTTATCAGAACCATTAGAAAAAACCATTAGAAAAAAGTAAAGTCTTATCATTGCCTTCGATGAACACACCAGGATCTTATTTGAGCCCATAATTAACATCCGATTTAATCCACAGCAAATAATTAATCTAATCTAGCAGGCCTCAGTGAGAGGCTCCCATAGGAAATGCTCTTCGTGTACCTGATGGAAATGACTAAAAAGAAGTATCTCACCAACCAACTTCCTCAGCTTCAAAAGACCCATAAAACTTCAGAACCATCAAAAATCTTTGAAACTTCCATTTTATAATCCAAAAGAAGGTCAGAGGAACTAGGCACTGTGCTAGAAAATGCTTCTCATTTACTACCTGCCCCCAGTAGGGCTTGCGTCACGGTCCCTCTCCTATAAATACAAAGAGATTCAGAAGGGAGAGTTAGGATTTGAACCCAGGTCTTTCGAACCAGTGATCTGGTTCCTGCCCTGTGCTGACTCCTCAAGGTGAACCACATTCATGACCTACACGTGACAGTGGAGCAGCCAGGGCTCACGAAGGTTGAGTCTCAGAGAAGCACATGTCTGGACACAGCAGCCTCGCTTCCCAGTCTTCTGCTGAGAAAGGAGGTCTTGTGATTCCTTCAGGACAGATGGTCCATCTTCATTTCTCCCTCCTTATTCTTTATTCTAAGATTATCTTCTTGATTTCAAATAATACAAAATATTTGGAGTAAACACCAACTGAACTCCCCTGGGTTGGCCAAAAATTGCCTTCAGTTTTTAAGTAAAAATAAAAGACACATTTTTTATCTTCACCAAGAACTTTATTGAAGAACGTATTCACCCTTTTGTTCCACTACCTTCTGCCATTTTCCAGGCAACTTCATGATTCCATCTTCCCAAAACTTTTTATCTTTTTGAGCAAAGAACTGTTCCAGGTGCCTTCTACAGTCTTCCAGGGAATTGAAATTTTTTCTATTAAGAGAATTTTGTAAAGACTGAAATAAATGGAAATCTGAAGGTGCAATGTCTGGTGAATACAGTGGCTGAATCAGAACTTCCCAGCCAAGCTGTAACAGTTTTTCCTGGTCATCAAAGAAACATGCATCTTGCATTATCCTGATGGAAGATTATACGTTTTCTGTTGACTAATTCTGGACTCCTTTCATCGAGTGCTGCTTTCAGTTGGGAGCAGTACTTGATGGAATTAATCATTTGGTTTTCCAAAAGGAGCTCATAATAGAGGACTCCCTTCCAATCCCACCATATACACAACATCATCTTCCTTGCATGAAGACCGGCCTTTGTTGTGGTTGGTGGTGGTTCATTTCACTTGCCCCATGATCCCTTCCATTCCACATTATCGTACAGTATCCACTTTTCATCGCCCATCACAATTTGTTTTAAAAACAGAAGGTTTTCATTACATTTAAGTAGAGAATCGCATGCAGAAATATGGTCAAGAAGGTTTTTTTCACTCAGCTTACGTGGAACCCAAACATCAAAGCGATGAACATAACCAAGCTGGTGTAAATGATTTTCAGTGCTTGATTTGGTTATTTTGAGTATGTCGGCTATCTCCCACGTGGTATAACATTGATCGTTCTCAGTTAATGTCTCGATTACATCACTATCAACTTCAACTGGTCTACCTGACCGTGGAGCATCGTCCAGCAAGAAATCTCCAGCACGAAACTTCACAAACCACTTTTGCCATGTTCACTCAGTCACAGCACCTTCTCTATACACTGCACAAATCTTTTTTTTGCATTTCAGTTGCATTTTTACCTTTCTTGAAATCATAAAGCATAATATGCCGAAAATGTGGGTTTTATTCTTCCGTCTTGGCTACACAAAAATTCACCAGTTTTGATAAGTCTTTTTTTAAATGCACGCTGATATGACAGCAGTCACATACAATCCAACAAAATTGTTTCGAATGAAGTTAAAGACAACTAAGTGCTACTAGAGCCATGGAACGGAAAAAACCGAACAAACCGTTTGACCAAACCAATACTTTTTATGTGCATTGGTATGTACTGTTTTAGACATTCTCTGTGCATTTGTTGTCTACAAACATATCATTTTACATTAATGTAATCATTATATTTCATCCTGTGATTTGCTTCTTCAATTTAACATGTCTTGCTGTTCTTTTTTCATCCTGTTCCTTTAACTGTTTATTCATTTGATCTCAGGCTGAGTATGCCATCATAGGAATGCACCATGCTTTCACCAACATTCAGTTTTTCCTAGTATATGGCTATTACAAACAGCAGTATAGCGAAAAATATTATAAAAGTAGTAGGAAAAATAATAGGAGAATTAAAAAAAAAACCTAGGCAAAGGAAAAGCTATCTTCGACAAGATATATAAACCTGGAAAATAAAAGATTCACAGTCTTGAAACAATAACATTCAAACTATATCACATTATCAAAAAGAAAAATAGTGGCAATATAAATATCAGAAGGATTACTATCCAGAGTATATAAAGAGCTCCTATAAATCAATAAGCAAGTGCTGCATTAAAGAAAATATAACTATTTTATGTGCAGGTGATGCTATTTTTTTATCTATTTATTAAAATTGATTACAATAATGTTATATTTCCTGAAGTTGAACCATTCTTGTGATCCTGAACATATTATGTCATGATCAAGTAAGGATTTTCTTTTAATAAATAAATTAGGATTCAATTTCTTGAGTATCGCATTTAGATTTGGTCACGAGATTGGAGTCCAGTTTGAGGGGAAAATATTTTCATTATTATTTTCAAATTTTTTTAATTACAGAGGTTTGTGGGATTTTAATTTTCTCATTTATTGTCCAGGAGTGCCCATTTTTCAAGAAGAGAACTAAATTCATTCACATTAATGAGTATTAATGCTATGTTTGACTTAATTCTGCCATCTTTTTTTTAACATCTTTATTGGAGTATAATTACTTTCCAATGTTGTGTTAGTTTCTGCTGTACAACAAAGTGAATAGGAAATACGTATACATGTATCCCCATATACCCTCCCTCTTGCGTCTCCCTCCCACCCTCCCTATCCCACCCCTCTGGTGGTCACAAAACACCAAGCTGATCTCCCTGTGCTATGAAGCTGCTTCTCACTACCTATTTACCTTACATTTGTTAGTGTATATATGTCAATGTCACTCTCTCACTTCGTCCCAGCTTACCCTTCACCCTCCCTGTGTCCTCAGGTCCATTCTCAACATCTGTATCTTTATTCTTGTCCTGCCCCTAGGTTGTCCTGCCCCTGTCTCTTTTAATAGTCTTTATTTTAAAGTCTGTTTTGTCTGATATGAGAATTGCTACTCCAGCATTCCATTTGCATGGAATATCTTTTTCTATCCCCTCAATTTCAGTCTGTATGTGTCCCTAGGTCTGAAGTGGGTCTCTTGTAGATAGCCTATATGCGGGTCTTGTTTTTTTATCCATTCAGCCTGTCTATGTCTTTTTGTTGGAGCATTTAATCCTTTTACATTTAAGGTAGTTGTTGATATGTATGTTCCTATTACCATTTTCTTAATTGATTTGGGTTTGTTATTGCAGGTCTTTTCCTTCTCTTGTGTTTCCTGCCTAGAGAAGTTCCTTTAGCATTTGTTGTAAAGCTGGTTTAGTGGTGCATAATTCTCTTAGCTTTCGCTTGCTTGTAAAATTAAAGGTTTTAATTTCTCCATCAAATCTGAATGAGATCCTTGCTGGGTAGAGTAGTCTTGGTTGCAGGTTTTTCTCCTTCATCACTTTCAATATGTCCTGCCACTCCCTTATGGCTTGCAGGGTTTCTGCTGAAAGGTCGGCTGTTAACCTTATCGGAATTCCCTTGTATGTTATTTGCTGTTTTTCCCTTGCTGCTTTTAATATTTTTTCTTTGAATTTAATTTTTGACAGTTTGATTAATACGTGTCTTGGCATCTTTCTCCTTGGATTTATCCCGTATGGGACTTTCTGCTCTTCCTGGACTTGATTGCCTATTTACTTTCCATATTAAGGAAGTTTTCAACTATAATCTCTTCAAATATTTTCTCAGTCCCTTTCTTTTTCTCTTCTTCTTTTGCGACCCCTATAATTCGAATGTTGGTGCGTTTAATGTTGTCCCAGAGGTCTCTGAGCCTGTCCTCAATTCTTTTCATTCTTTTTTCTTTATTCTGCTCTGTGGTAGCTATTTCCACTATTTTATCTTCCAGGTCACTTCTCCATTCTTCTGCCTCAGTTATTCTGCTATTGATTCCTTCTAGAGAATTTTTTATTTCATCTATTGTGTTGTTCATCATTGTTTGTTTGCACTTTAGTTCTTTTAGGTCCTTGTTAAACGTTTCTTGCATTTTCTCCATTCTATTACCAAGATTTTGGATCATCTTTACTGTCATTACTCTGCATCCTTTTTCAGGTAGACTGCCTATTTCCTCTTCGTTTGGCCTAGTTGGCCTTTTACTTGGCTCCTTCATCTGCTGCATATTTCTCTGTCTTCTCATTTTGCTTAATTTACTGTTTTTGGGGTCTCCTTTTTGCAGGCTGCAGGTTCGTAGATCCTGTTGTTTTTGGTTTCTGCCCCTAGTGGCTATGGTTAGTTCAGTGGATTTTGTAACCTTCCCTGGTGGAGGGGACTGGTGCCTGTGTTCTGGTGGATGAGGCTGAATCTTGTCTTTCTGGTGGGCAGGACCGCAGCCGGTGGTGTGTTTTCAGTTGTCTGTGAACTTAGCATGATTTTAGGCAGCCTCTCTGCTAATGGGTGGTGTTGCGTTCCTGTTTTTTCTAGTTGTTTGGCATGGGGTGTCCTGCACTGGAGCTTGCTGGTCATTGAGTGGACCTGGGTCTTAGCGTTGAGACGGAGATCTCTGGGAGAGCTCTCACTGATTGATATTACATGGGGCCGGGAGATCTCTGGTGGTCCAATGTCCTGAACTCGGCTCTCCCACCTCAGAGGCTCAGGCCTGACACCCGACCAGAGCACCAAGATCCTGTCAGCCACACGACTGCTAGTGTTGGAGGGTGGCCTGCTGAGGCGTGGGGTGGCTGCGGCTCACAGCGGGGACAAACTCTTCTTTGTTTTTTATTAACATCCCTTCCTGTTGGTTTCTGTCTACTCCTCCTCTTTCATTTTTGTTTTTATTTTTTTACCCTTTTGACTATCATAGTATTGATCGATTTTTCTTTTTTCCATTTTCTTCCTCCAGAGGTCCAGAAGTGTTACATCCTAATACTGTTTTTGTAATAGTTGCTCTTACATTTTTACACACGAAACTAAACATATTTCTTTCTGCAGTCTCCCCAGAAACAAGAAGGAGCTTCAGTGTGCTGTCAAGCTCACCTTCCCCTTACTGTTCCTTGGCCAATAGATGTCGTTGATCATAGCTCTGCATTGTTACTTACTTGATATTATGCACCAAGAGCTATTTAACCGTTTGTGTGCTTCTTTGATCACAAGTATGATCACCATCATTTTGTAGATTTATTTTTCATTTTGATGCTATTATCGAATCATTCTTTCAGAGCTGGTCAGTGTATAGGAAATCCTGAGTCACTGCATGTCTAAATGGTCTTTACTTCCCCCCCATAAGCTTGAATGCTGTTTTACTGAAGGAGGCATTCAGGGTTGGCAGAGGGGGAGGTCAGGAAGGGGGATGTGCTCAATCACCAGCTGGACCTATTTGGAAAAAAACTGCATTGTCCCATTGTTCCCATCAGTGAGAACTCTGATGCCAGTGGGATTTCTGTTCCTCTGTAGGTAAGCTGTTACCCTTTTTTCTGAAAGCCTGTGCAGTGACCAGGTGGTCCCCAGCTCTGGTCTTCCCTGACTCATGGTGCCTGGTATTGCAGCATCCTTTCTTTCTTCGGGTTGATAACTATCCTCACTTGGTGGAATAGCTTTTGCTCCTTCTCCAGATGTTTAAGATCACAGGCTTTAGGCCAAACAGCCTGTGTTTGAATCTCCTCTACTGCTGTTTAGCTGTGTGACTTTAGGCAAATTGCCTAACCTCTCTGCTCCTCAGTTTCCACATTTAAAAAGAGGGGCTATGTTCACTCAGTTGTACAGATCTTCCAAATGATGTCATATTCGAAAGATCATATCTGTTACATCATCCCATCAAAAGATCGTATCTGGGCTTTCCTGGTGGCGCAGTGGTTGAGAGTCCGCCTGCCGATGTAGGGGACACGGGTTCATGCCCCGGTCTGGGAAGATCCCACATGCTGTGGAGCGGCTGGGCCCGTGAGCCATGGCCGCTGAGCCTGTGCGTCCAGAGCCTGTGCCCCGCAACGGGAGAGGCCACAACAGTGAGAAGCCCGCGTACAGCAAAAAAAAAAAAAAAAAAGAGGGGCTAATTATAGTCCTTATCTTTTGGAGCAGTAGAGACCTGAATGAGTTAATACATGCAAAACTTTTGAAAAGCGCCTGGCACATAGTAAGTGCTCAAAAATTCACTTTTTTTCCCCCCACAGTCCTGTTCCCCGAATCATTTCCATTTTCTCCATACTTAGTCTTTATTTTTCCTTCCATGATGTTGGTCTTTCCTTGAATATCTAATAATCCTTGGCTATTTTTGTGATGAAAAACTAGGTTAACTAGGTTAACAGGTGCGGAACTGCCATGTGTTTTTTCTGCGAGTGTGTGGTGGTGTTTTCCCAAAATGTGTCCTCTGAACATGAAAGCTGACTGTCGTTACCTCACACCTGCTTCTCCGTGTTTTAGGGTTTGCTTTCTTTCTAGCTTCCAGGAATTGCTCACAAGTTCTGGTCCAATGATAACTCACTCTCCAACCTTCTGGTTCTCTTATGCCTACATTCTTTTTAAAGAGTTATTTTGTGTCATTAAAGGGGAGTAGGGTTGGCAGAGGGGAGACCTGCTCCATCAGTCCCTGATGGAGACCCCTTTCCCACTCCTTCTCACCTTCCTCCCCTACAGCTCTTGGGCGCATTTAGGATAAACTCCCGAATCTGGGCATGGCTTCTATGACATTCTTATATTCCCAGGTTTGGATCCGTGTATCTTTTTTTATTTTATTAAAAAAAAATTTTATTTTATATTGGAATATAGTTGATTCACAATGCTGTGTTAGTTTCAGGTATACAGCAAAGTGATTCAGTTATACATATACATATATCTATTCTTTTTCAGATTCTTTTCCCATTTAGGTTATTACAGAATATTGAGTAGAGTTCCCTGTGACGCACCTCTCACCACCCTCCTTCCCTCATATGCTGTGCTTTAACAATATTGAATTTGCTTTATTTCTTCAACACAATATTCCACCTTCACATCTGGGCCCACACTTCCTCCTTCCTTTGGCCAATGACTGCTCTTTCTTTGCATCTCTGATCTCGTATCCTCATCAGTAAAATGAAGTCTTGGAATAAATTATCTTTAGGAGGCTTCTAGCTCTAAAAGTTTATCATTACAGGCAAATAAACCCTTTGATATCTGAACCCTTTGTTCTTACTTCCTCAGGATACTTAAGTGTCACACATTCTAAAGAAACATGCGGGATGCAAATCCTCATTGTTTACCTCCGTTTTCTATACAGCACCTCAGATTTGCAGAACTTTTCATTGCAGTCAAAGTACTTCTCATTAATGTGTCGGCACAGCAGGTCAGCGTGGGGATGACTAAGAATAGAATCCCAGGGAATGCCCTGGTGGTCCAGTGGTTAGGACTCCGTGCTTTCACTGGTGAGGGTGCTGGCTCAATCCCTGGCTGGGGAGCTAAGATCACTCAAGCCACGTGGCACAGCCAAAAAAAAAAAAAGAATAGTAGCCCAACTGCCTCTTTAGTTTGGAGTCCTAATAAGGAAATGGTTGCTGACAGAGCCTAGCCAATTTTCATCCATTAATTGAAGAAACTCAGATCCTGACCTTGAATCACAACATGTCTAATAGACATTTAAAAATTTTCCTCCAGGGCTTCCCTGGTGGCACAGTGGTTGAGAGTCCGCCTGCCGATGCAGGGGACAAGGGTTCGTGTCCCGGTCCGGGAAGATCCCACATGCCGTGGAGCGGCTGGGCCCGTGAGCCATGGCCGCTGAGCCTGCGAGTCCGGAGCCTGTGCTCCGCAACGGGCGAGGCCACAACAGTGAAAGGCCCGTGTACCGCAAAAAAAAAAACAAACCAAAAAACAAAAACAAAAAATTTTCCTCCAGACACCAGGAGCAGTGTAGGAGAGCACGTGCAGTCCTGCTGATGATAATTCACCCTCATGTAACAACACAGAGAGCAGCCCTGTCTTCCCAGGCTGCGGCCGGGATCAATTCCTACATCCTGCTGCAAGTGTCACGTCCCCAGGAAGACTCATAAAGTCATCTTGCGGTCTACCTCTCCCGCCCCAACTTCTCAGCTTGTTTCTTCTGTTTCCCTCCTCCAGGAATGCCATGCTCTCTGGAGACTTAATACCATCCTAATCCCTATGTCATAAAAGACAAAACCTGTCAATAGATGCCACAGCTGTGCTCTTGAGAAGGGAGGAAATTCACTTTAAATCACCCTCTCTGAAATTAAAAATGCTAGTCCAGAAGGACATTATAAACAGTCTGGAAAGGTCTTCACCCAAGTCTCACGGGGAATGGTGATGTCACCTGGATGCAGACACTGCTGGTATTTTTCACACCGGGGAAGAGATTCAGTCCTCACTAATATGAAATTCCACCAAATGGATATCCTGGAAAACAACCACGAACCCCAAGAACAACACAAGCCTGAGCTTACTGTCAGGCTGTCCGAGGAAATGCAATCTATCGACCACTTCATCTCCAAAAGCTGCAGGCACCGTGGGGCTTTCTCACCCGCGCTGGGACAGGTCTGAGAGTCAAAGGAGCTCTATTAACAACCACACCAGCCACCAGGTGCAAACAAGACTGCTGGGACCAAAGAAAGGCATCCTACCAGCGAGAAATGCATTGACTGCGGGGCTAAGTCTCGGCATAAATCACTCTTTTCCTGCATGTTGCGGTTCAAAGGACTGATCAACTCTCCCTGCTGTTAGAGAGGAACATTTATTCCCCACTGTTCAGCTTCCACGAGGAGGCGCTTAAGCAAGACGCCCTCTCTGCCTCTCTTCCCTCTCCCCCCACCTCACTCAGCATTGATGCTCACCTCCTGGGAGCCCACCTGCCTGCAAAGGACATGAGGCTGGTCTTCTCTCTCTGCCCTGAAGTCGAGCCTGCCCGGTGGTGGCCGCCTGGAGATGTCGGGGCTGCTAGGGACCAAGGGCTTAAACCCTCAATCCAGGTGGGATATGTCAAGAAGCCCTTTTGCCCACAAATCAAGAGGTACATTCTCCAGCTGGCTTCATCAGTAATGAAGTGACTTCAGATCTCTACTTATCTAACTCCTGGGTCTTCCTTCTCAATTGGTTCTGAACTTGGAAGGGGAAACCGTGAGAGTTACATTTTGACCCCTAAGATTCTCATCCTTGTTGTCTGCATAGCTGGCTGGAAACAGAGGCTGATAAGAGTCTCAGGGATGTATAAGAAAGAAGACAAGCAAGAAATTAAGCCAGCAAACATCTCTCATCTTTGATGGTATAAAAAAAAATACTCCATGGTTTACTTCAAAAGAAACTTGGATATAAAGTTTCTTTAAGGATTTAGCATCATATTAATTTTTACACACACACACAATCTAGAAAAGATTCAGGCATAGGAACTTTTCTTTTTAATGATGCTCCTCTTTAAGGTTAGAAAACACAGCAAGAGCTGTGGAAAGACTATGTAAATATCTTAAGGTATTTCTAGATAGTGGGAGATTCCAGAAACACTGATCCAGAGACACACCATCACAGAGACTGTGAGGATACCTGTATTGCACGGACACACACACTCACACACACTCACACACACGCACACACACACACACACACACACACACATTATTCTGAATGTCTCAAAAACCAATGATGAAACTTCTCTTATTTTTCTTTATTTCTAATGTGAACAATGGCTGAAGTCAGAAATAGACTCGGAAAGGAAACCTCCCTAACCAGCAGTTCCCAAGAAAAGAGCATCGTTTTTAGAGTCCAGACTAATCGTTTTTCCACATCATGTCACAGGGTGCAATAATTTTCAAAGTCTGGTACTCCTAACTAAATGTCGGCTCTCTTGTTGATGGGCCTGAAAAAAAAAAATACTACTTTAAATTGCTACAGCGCACCAACCACCTTTTAAAACTACTCATTATTGCTAGACAAATAACTCCACCAAGTAAACTATTTCGCTTCAGCATAACATTACTTCCAAGGATACAAGTGAAATATAAACTACTTTTGTAAGATTTGCTTTGGATTATTCTAAAGCTTTCTTTTGCTTTCCGGTTTCTTCGAGTTGAGAAAGGCAAATTAATTAGCAGCTGTTTGAATTAAGAAGACTCTTCATTTTTCCTAATAAGTTAGGGCAGTTGTAACGTTAATATTTTAACCTGCCTGCTGTCCCACCGATAGGGATGGCAGTTGGCTTTTAGACAGGATCGGCTAGCGTTGGATGTCACCGCACACTTTCACCCAAGTGCTCAAGTAAACTGAGTGTTCAGAGAGCTGTAGATGTTAGCTTATATAAAGCCACCAATAAGTTTACACTTTTCAAATGTAACAAGGGTGGGAAGAGGAAGTCAGTGCACTAAGACATTTCTCCAGATTTAGATTTGTGCAATTCTGGGGTACGTATCTTCCTGAATCTTTATGCTTCTGCTAAAACATTCACCCCTGTTGGTCTAATTATAGCCGCAGAGGAAAATGGAGCACATGCAGTGAGTGGAGTGCAAATACTGAAAAATCACCCGTGTGGAGAGAAACGGGCACATCTGACTTTCTGCCAACTTCATCACTGAGCGAACACCATGTACTTTTCACTGAGCGAAGGTTTCCAGATTTTGCCGTCAGCAAAACACATTTTGATTGCATCCTGAGTAATTTCCCATGATAGAAAAAAATTTCCACCTCAATTTAGAATTTTTGTCTCACAAAATACTAAAACTTTGTGCAGAGGTAAAATGCTCAACCCTAAATTAATTAGCGAGGAAAAGTGTAGGATAGAGGGGAGAGTTTCTACACACTTCCATATAACCCTCCTGGAAATGTGAAGGACAGGACATTTGGAAACCCCCAGCATGAACCAAGTACTGTCTCTGGGGGGTCTGGGGTCTTTCCAAACCACAACAAAATAAAACGTCTGAATCAGGAGGGAGGAAACCCACTAGCAGTTCTCCTGACTCTTGGTCCAAAATGAGTCATATCTGCAATCCCATGCACACAGCACTAGAGCTTATTCAGCAGACTTGCCCACACCGATCAGCACTCATATACACACCATTTACTGGATAGAGATGCAGACTAAGGCCCAGTGGATGTCAGAGCACCCCAGTGATGCTCCATAAGCTGAGCAAGTATCCTAGAAGCACGTCAGACCAGGCCCTCCAGCTGCATGAGGGCAAAGAACCCAGCTCTCATCAACGTCTTTCTCTATGACTATACGATGAAGTTCATGAACACACAGACCAGATCTTATTTACACTCACATGTCCCCAAATGCTGAGGAGGCCCTGGCACATAACACACAGTGGTTCCCATAACCAGTTTCTGCTTTTTTCTACTTTTCTATGCATGTCTTTTTAAAAAATTACTCAATCTTTTTTTTTTTTGAGGTGGTTACATTTTTAAAATACTTTTTATTGGAGTATGGCTGATTTACAATGTTGTGTTAGTTTCAGATGTACAGCAAAGTGAATCAGTTATATGTATACATATATCCACTCTCTGTTTCTTTAGATTCTTTTCCCATATAGGCCCTTACAGAGTATTAAGTAGAGTTCCCTGTGCTATACAGTAGGTTCTTCTTAGTTATCTATTTTATATAGAGTAGTGTGTATATGTCAATCCCAATCTCCCAATTTATCCCTCCCCCGTTATCCCCTGGTCACCGTAAGTTTGTTTTCTACATCTGCGACTCTGCTTCTGTTTTGTAAATAAGTTCACTTGTACCCTTTTTTAAGATTCTACTTATAAGTGATATCATATGATATTTGTCTTTCTGTAACTGACTTACTTAAATTAATCGATCTTAAAAGAGATCATATGCTTCCTGAACTTGACCTTCCTGGCAATTGACCCCAGGACTTTTGAAGATTTGCCCCTTAGATATTAGTCCTACTGAACAACGCAAGGTAAGCTTCACAAATAACTTTTCAAACTACAGGTTATGTCCCCACTTTGATGGTTTGAGCTGAGTCCAGGTGCCTCTGCTGGAGGGTTGCTTCTCCCACAAGGACAGACCCACAGGAATCACCTCCTCACGTCTGGCCTCCAACCCCAATGCCTTTGTCAGAGAGATGAGCAGTCCCTCTTAGTGTTTTCTTCCCATTCTCCCTTGTCATTTGCCAAATCACACCGCTTTCTAATTCACAAGCCCTGAAAATCCCACATCCATGCAAGGACCCTAACTGGTTAGGTGAGTTGAGAATAACCACAATTCCCATCAATGTATTTACCTGATCTATCCTTTCCCCTCCTTCCCATTCCTGCTAGGAATTCCAAATAAAAGCAGGAAGGGAGGGAGAGAGAGAGAAAGAGAGAGGGAGGGAAGAAGGAAAGGAAAGAAAAGGAGCAGAGAAGAGAGAAAAGGTCCAGAAAAAGTGACTGGTGTCAGCTCCACATGTACCCAGGCCAAGGCGTGCCCTGAGACATCTGGTTAGACTCCTACTCCAACACCAAACCAAGGGGCAGGAGACGCCAATCGGTGCATCACTGGGTCTTTTCTGTACTTAGATGCACTATTCTCCACCCATAGCTTTGTTACTTAATTCTCTTCTTTGGAAATTATCAGCAAATCAAAAAAGACCGTTCTACAAAGGAGCAATGAGGCTGCCAACAAGAGTAAACGTCAGCACAGTGGTGAGTCCCTAACAAAGACAGAGACCGTCTGCCAAGTCAGCCATTCTACTAGGAGTACAAGTGACGGTGGAGAAATAATCTACCTGCGGGTGTACGCCTCCTCTCCCCCCATTGTTTGTTATGTGCTCTGGGACCCTGGATAAGGTACGTGGTTTTGCTTTCTTGGTTATAACCATGTCCAGTGGAGTTTGGATTGCCTACCTTTCTGGAAAAGGAGGTACAGTGCAGTGACCTTAGTGAATAGGGCTTGGATTAGGGCTCTAAGGAAAACCCTGGCTCACCAAATGCAGAATCTATTACTTTTAAATTGCCATGACATCTAAACAACTGCATATGTCATGGAAAGATCCAGTGGACCTGTAGATAAATGTAATCAGTGAGTTCAGCTTTTAAATACATTAATTATTTATATGGCAAATTGTCCCCAGTGATGCATTAGATTAGGTCCTAAGTGATACAGACAGACTAACAATAGGAATTGTCTGTACGACATCATGTAATCAGTGAGCTCCTTGGTCCTGGTATCAAGGCATCAGATGCCAAGTCAAGGAAGATCCTGAAACCAGCAAGGCATCCCTCCCAAAGAAGGGAAAATGGGCTTCTTGTACCAAATCATTTCACCATGTAGTTCTCAAGGCCTCCACCCTGTGCTATTCTATGTCTCAGCACAGGCCATAGTCCATGCTACCAGAAAGTGTTCATACACATTGCCACAAAACAATAAAATGATAAATAATTAATTAAGTGCTACATCTGCAGTCAGGACAACTACTATAATTGGGAAGGGAGATATCTGTGAGCTAGAGTTAAAGGGAAAGATAATTTTTAACTCATCTTCCCCGGTGCCTGATCAAGATCCAGACAGGTGAGAACAGGTGTGGCAGGACCCAGAGACCAGAGTGCCCCTGGTGATGGAATTTTTGCAGAACATCTGTAGGCCTCCAACCAAATTGGTGGTGGGTTGGGGAGTGAGGGTTTAGGAAAGGCATCACAAACAAGATTGTCAACTGCCTTGCGAAAGGAGATATAAAAGAGCATGAAGTGCTCAAGAAATGACAAGCAGTTCAGGACAGCTGAACTTCATGGCTTAGGAAGAAGCATTGGAGCAGCAGGAGATGAGGCTGGGAGTGGAGCCTCAAAACATCACGTCATAAAGGTCCTCGAGTGCCACGCTCAGACGTCCAGTTACGTCCAAGCTTCTGAGGAGATATGGCTTACTTCTGGGACAGCTAGCAGGAGGCCACAGAAGGACAGTCAGCTTAGATCTCACCTCTTCTGAAAAGCCTCCTCCTGCCTTGCTTCTATTACACCTCTATTACCCCAGAAATATGAGTAAAGAAAACTATGGTGTCAAGGAGTCCAGTGGTACAGACAGTCTGTAGATGGTACGTGGAGAGAAGGTACAGCAGGGAGGAAATTGGATGCACAAACACAGGCTCATCCTGGAAGGACTAGGAGATCCAAGGTGGAACCAATCCCCGGGGAAGTAGATGTATTGAGCACAGACCAACAGAATAAAACAGGGGCCTGGTTTCTGCACTGGGTTAGAAGGAGGTTTGCAAGGCAAAAGCCCAGCTCTTAGACAAGAACAAGGGCTCGAGTGCAGTGTCTGAGCAAGGGCAGAAGCCAAGATGAGCTCTGTTAAATCAACGGGTGAATGAACCACCAAGAGATGGCTCCAAGCGTCTATGGTGAGGCTGAATCCACAGCGCCCCTGTGGATACGAGAGCGCTGTGCTGACCTGTGCTCCTCAGTAGGGAGCATACTGTTTGGGGCACTAATGGAAAGAGGCTTTGGCTGGGTCTGGGGTGTAAAACGGGAGCACACTGCAGGGATAAGGACCAGCTTAAAATAGGAGGTAAAAAGCCAGACTCATTTTGCAAAATCTATCACACGACCTTTACGGGTCCATAAATTTATTATTTTTTTTCCTTTTTAGAGCCCGAGTCCTGCTGTGGAATGTACGTGTTGTGAAATTCCAGCACATTACGAGAACACAAACTTTTTCTCTTAGCAGTGGGATTTATCAGCACAGAATCTTTTACTCGAAGCCAGCAAAATTTTCAGCGTAGGCAGGAGCGGTGTAATGAATCTCTGTTCATGAATAAAGGCGTTTTTCACCTGCTGAGGCCATTAGTCATTATCTGGGGTCTCACTGTGACATGCATGGTGGAGAAGCGAGTCCACTGAAAATAAGATAAATTGGTAATTCCAAGTTTGCAGGATGAGTGAGTCTCCCTTTTGACGTTTTTAGGTTAAATGAACAGGTGTCCTCATTGGCATCTATACATTTATGTGCACGCCTTTAAAAATCTATTCACTCCTCCAGGGAACAAGCCAGGACGGGATACGAACGAATTAGCGTCTTTGGGCACTTTGTTGGCATCTGGGGTTCGCAGTGCCACGCATATTTCCCCCTGGTGGGGATCTGAGTGGAGGAACACAGACATAAACAAAAATAAATCCTGGTTATTATCAGTTCTATAAGAATCGACAACTCCAGCTGCAGGAATGGCTGGTAAACCTGGACTGAAAACACAAGTTTGGTCAGGGAACTCCTTGAATCTTCACTTTGGAATCAGCCTACTCGGTCAAGTCTGTAGGGACAGGACAAAGATGTATCAGACGCCAAGATGTCTGACCGGTCTGCTCTCACATTCAACACAGGGGCTGAGCCCATGGGGAAGAGTGACCCAGGGAATGTCACGTGCTAACCGGATGAACAGTGACTGAGGGGCATGAGTGAGGAAGTGGAGAGAAGCACCGCCAGCATCCCCTCTATTACTCCTGGGGGGAGGGGAACAAACACTCCTCCCCCTTTGTAGACCAGGGTAGGAAGGTGAGAAGAGGAGGAAAGTGAATTCTCCACAGAGCGTTACATGTGTTGCCTGATTTAATCTGCACACCCACCCTATAGTATAGATGGGGTTATCTCTATTTATACAAATAAGGAAACTGAGGTTCAGAGGTTAGGTTACTTGCACGAGGTTAGAATGTAAAGAAGAGTGTCTAGACGTCATCCTGTGTTCATGTTCATTTCACTCTCCCTTGATGAGTGGAGCTGCCAGAACAAATGACCACAAACTTGGTGGTTAAAACAACAGAATTTTGGGGAGGACCTTCAAGATGGTGGAGGAGTAAGACGTGGAGATCACCTTCCTCCCACAAATACATCAGAAGTACATCTACATGTGGAACAACTCCTACACAACACCTACTGAATGCTGGCAGAAGACCTCAGACCTCCCAAAAGGCAAGAAACTACCCACGTACCTGGGTACGGCAAAAGAAAAAAGGAAAAACAGAGACAAAAGAATAGGGATGGGACCTGCATCTCTGGGAGGGAGCCGTGAAGGAGGAAAGGTTTCCACACACTAGGAAGCCCCTTCACTGGTGGAGACGGTGGGTGGTGGAAGGGGGAAGCTTTGGAGCCATGGAGGAAAGTGCAGCAACAGGGGTGCGGAGGGCAAAGCAGAGAGATTCCTGCACGGAGGATCGGTGCCGACTGGCACTCACCAGCCCGAGAGGTTTGTTTGCTCACCCGCCAGGGCGGATGGGGGCTGGGAGCTGAGGCTCAGGCTTCGGTCGGATCCCAGGGAGAGGACTGGGGTTGGCTGCGTGAACACAGCCTGAAGGGGGCTAGTGCACCACAGCTAGCCAGGAGGGAGTCCAGGAAAAAGTCTGGAGCTGCCAAAGAGGCAAGAGACCATTGTTTTGGGGTGCCCAAGGAGAGAGGATTCAGAGCACCACCTAAACAAGCTCCAGAGATGGGCGTGAGCCGCGGCTATCAGCACGGACCCCAGAGACGGGCAGGAGACGCTAAGGCTGCCGCTGCCGCCACCAAGAAGCCTGTGTGCGAGCACAGGTCACTCTCCACACCCCTCTTCTGGGAGCCTCTGCAGCCCGCCACTGCCAGGGTCCAGGGATCCAGGGACAACTTCCCTGGGAGAACACACAGTGCATTCCGTACCCTGCCCTCTTCCCTGCCTGAGTGAGCCAGAGCCCCCTAATCCGCTGCTTCTTTAACCTCATCCTGTCTGGACGAAGAACAGACACCCTCAGAGAACCTACATGCAGAGGTGGGGCCAAATCCAAAGCTGAACCCCGGGAGCTGTGAGAACAAAGAAGAGAAAGGGAAATCTCTCCCAGCAGCCTCAGAAGCAGCGGATTAAATCTCCACAATCAACTTCATGTACCTGCATCTGTGGAACACATGAATAGACAGCGAATCATCCCAAAATTGAGGTGGTGGACCTTGGGAGCAACTGTAGACTTGGGGTTTGCTTTTTGCATCTAATTTGTTTCTAGTTTTATGTTTATCTTAGTTTAGTATTTAGAGTTTATTATCATTGGTAGGAGTGTATATTGATTTCGTTGCTCTCTTCCTTTTTTTGCTATATAGATATCTTTTTTTTTTTCCCTTTTCCTCTCTTTGTGAGTGTGTATGTGTATGCTTCTTTGTGTGATTTGGTCTGTATAGCTTTGCTTTTACCATTCGTCTTGGGTTCTGTCTGTCTGGGAGTTTTCTCTTCTTTAGTATAATTTTTAGTGCTTGTTATCATTGGTGGATTTGTTTTTTGGTTTGGTTGCTCTCATCTTTCTTTTTTCATTACTTTTTAATTTTTTTATCTTTAATAATTTTTTTATTTTAATAACTTTATTTTATTTTATTTACTTTCTTTCTTTTCTTTTTTCTCCATTTTCTTCTGAGCCCTGTGGCTGACAGGGTCGTGGTGCTCCAGTCAGGTGTTAGGCCTGTGCTGCTGAGGTGGGAGAGCCAAGGTCAGGACATTGGTCACCAGACACCTCCTGGCTCCATGTAATACCAAATAGCGAAGGCTCTCCCAGAGATCTCCATCTCAACACTAAGACCCAGCTCCACTCAATGACCAGTAAGTTACAGTGCTGGGCACCCTATGCCAAACAACTAGCAAGACAGGAATAAAATGCCACCCATTAGCAGAGAGGCTGCCTAAAATCATAATAAGTTCACAGACACCCCAAAACACACCACCGGACATCATCCTGCCCACCATAAAGACAAGATCCAGCCTCATCCACCAGAACACAGGCACCACTCCCCTCAACCAGGAAGCCTGCACAACACATTGAAACAAACTTACCCACTGGGTGCAGACACCAAAAACAACGGGAACTACGAACATGCAGCCTGTGAAAAGGAGACTCCAAACATAGTAAATTAAGCAAAATGAGACGACAGAGAAACACACGGCAGATGAAGGAGCAAGGTAAAAACCCACCAGACCAGATAAATGAAGAGGAAATAGGCAGTCTACCTGAAAAAGAATTCAGAGTAATGATAGTAAAGATGATCCAAAATCTTGGAAATAGAATGGAGAAAATACATGAAACATTTAACAAGGACCTAGAGAACTAAAGAGCAAACAAACAATGATGAACAACACAATAAATGAAAGTAAAAATACTCTAGGGCTTCCCTGGTGGCGCAGTGGTTGAGAGTCCGCCTGCCAATGCAGGGGACACGGGTTCATGCCCCGGTCTGGGAAGATCCCACATGCCACGGAGCAGCTAGGGCTGTGAGCCATGGCCGCTGAGCCTGTGCTCTGCAATGGGAGAGGCCATGACAGTGAGAGGTCCACGTAACGCAAAAAAAAAAAAAAAACAAAAAAACTCTAGAAGGAATCAATAGCAGAATAACTGAGGCAGAAGAATGGATAAGTGACATGGAAGATAAAACAGTGGAAATAACTACTGCAGAGCAGAATAAAGAATGAAAAGAATTGAGGACAGGCTCAGAGACCTCTGGGACAACATTAAACGCACCAACATTCAAATTATAGGGGTCACAAAAGAAGAAGAGAAAAAGAAAGGGACTGAGAAAATATTTGAAGAGATTATAGTTGAAAACTTTCTTAAAATGGGAAAGGAAAGAGGCAATCAAATCCAGGAAGCACAGGGAGTCCCATACAGGATAAATCCAAGGAGAAACATGCCAAGGCACATATTAATCAAGCAGTCAGAAATTAAATACAAAGAAAAATATTAAAAGCAGCCAGGGAAAATCAACAAATAACATACAAGGGAATCCCCATAAGGTTAACAGCTGACTTTTCAGCAGAAACTCTGTAAGCCAGAAGGGAGTGATGAAAGGGAGAAACCTACAACCAAGACTACTCTACCCAGCAAGGATTTCATTCAGATTCAATGGAGAAATTAAAGCCTTTAATTTTACAAGCAAGCAAAAGATAAGAGAATTCAGCACCACCAAACTAGCTTTACAAAAATGCTAAAGGAACTTCTCTAGGCAGGAAACACAAGAGAAGGAAAAGACCTACAACAACAAACCCAAATCAATTAAGAAAATGGCAATAGGAACATACATATCGATGACTACCTTAAATGTAAAAGGATTAAATGCTCCAACCAAAAGACATAGACAGGCTGAATGGATAAAAAAACAAGACCCGCATATAGGCCATCTACAAGAGACCCACTTCAGACCTAGGGACACATACAGACTGAAATTGAGGGGATGGAAAATGATATCCCATGCAAATGGAAATCAAAAGAAAGCTGGAGTAGCAATTCATATATCAGAAAAAATAGACTTTAAAATGAAGTCTATTACAAGAGACAAAGAAGGAAACTACATAATAGTCAAAAGATCAATCCAAGAAGAAGATATTACAATTGTAAGTATTTATGCACCCAACATAGGAGCACCTCAATACATAAGGCAAATACTAACAGCCATAAAAGGGGAAATTGACAGTAACGCAATCATAGTAGGGGACTTTAACACCTCACTTTCACCAATGGACAGATCATCCAAAATGAAAATAAATAAGGAAACACAAGCTTTAAATGATACATTAAACAAGATGGACTTAATATTTATAGGACATTCCATCCAAAAACAACAGAATACACCTTCTTCTCAAGTGGTCATGAAACATTGGTCATGAAAGAAGATGTACAGATTGCCAACAAACACATGAAAGGATGCTCAACATCACTAATCATTAGAGAAATGCAAATCAAAACTACAATGAGGTATCACCTCACACCAGTCAGAATGGCCATCATCAAAATATCTACAAACAATAAATGCTGGAGAGGGTGTGGAGAAAAGGGAACCCTCTTGCACTGTTGGTGGGAATGTAAATTGATACAGCCACTATGGAGAACAGTATGGAGGTTCCTTAAAAAACTCAAAATAGAACTACCATGTGACCCAGCAATCCCACTACTGGGCATATACTCTGAGAAAACCATAATTCGAAACGAGTCATGTACCACAGTGTTCATTGCAGCTCTATTTACAATAGCCAGGACATGGAAGCAACCTAAGTGTCTATCGACAGATGAATGAATAAAGAAGATGTGGCACATATATACAATGGAATATTACTCAGCCATAAAAAGAAACAAAGCTGAGTTATTTGTAGTGAGGTGGATGGACCTAGAGTCTGTCATACAGAGTGAAGTAAGTCAGAAAGAGAAAAACAAATACCGTGTGCTAACACATATATATGGACTCTAAAAAATAAATGGTTCTGATGAACCCAGGGGCAGGACAGGAATAAAGACACAGATGTAGAGAATGAACTTGAGGACATGGGGAGGGCGAAGTGTAAGCTGGGACGAAGTGAGAGAGTGGCATGGACACATATACACACCAAATGTAAAATAGATAGCTAGTGGGAAGCAACCTCATAGCACAGGGAGATCAGCTCGGTGCTTTGTGATCACCTAGAGGGGTGGAGTAGGGAGGGTGGGAGGGAGGGAGACGCAAGAGGGAGGAGATATGGGGATATATGTATATGTATAGCTGATTCACTTTGTTATAAAGCAGAAAGTAACACACCTTTGTAAAGCAATTATACTCCAATAATGATATTTTTAAAAAATTATTGAATTCTCTGTAGACATTTGTAATAGAATTGTCCCAAGGAAAATTTAGGTTAAAATGTACAAATAGTTGAATGTAACTACCTTGTCTTATGGAACTGTGAAAAGCTGTTAACACATCTAATTTTTTTGATTTTGCATTTATACATACTGTTTAATGGATATCAGATAAGACTCATTATCTATCCAGAAAATGAAGTGTGATTTTCTATATTTACAAGCAAACACATAAAGTATAGACACTGTGTGAAATGAAAATGAGAGTATTGAAAAAGTGAAAAAAAAGGAAAAAAACCCCCCAAATTTTGGGGACTTCCCTGGCAGTCCAGTGGTTAGGACTCCACACTTCCACTGCAGGGGGCCCAGGTTCGATCCCTGGCCGGGGAACCAAGATCCCACAAGCTTCGTGGTGAAAATAAAATAAATAAAATAAAATAAAATAAAATAAAACCGTTCTGGAGGCCAGAAGTCTAAAATTAAGGTGTTGGCTGGGCCGCACCCCCTTGGAAGGGACGGGAAGGTAGGGGAGGGTCTTTCCTTGCTCCTTCCAACTCCTGGTGGCTCTTGGCATGTGGCTGCATCACTCCAGTGTCTGCCTCCTTCTGCACATGGATTTCTGTTCTGTGTGTGTTCTCACCTCTTCTTACAAGGAGACCACTCATTGGATTTGGGGCCTCCCGAACCCAGTATGATCTCATGTGCTATGGTCTGAATGTGTCCCTCTAAATTCATCTGTTAAAATCCTAACCCCCAAAGATAGTGGTATTTGGAGGTGGGGGCTTTTCAAGGTGATTAGGTCACGAGGTAGAACCCTCACGTGTGGGATTAGTGTTCTTATGAAAGAAGCGCCACAGAGCTCCCAAATCTCTTCTGCCAACAAGGTGCAGTCGGTGAACCAGGATGGGGGCCCCAGCAGGATGTGACGATGCTGGCGCCTTGATCTCGGACTTCCAGCCTCCAGGACTGTGAGAAATCAATTTCTGTTGTTTATCAGCCACCCAGCCAGTGGTATTTCTTTACAGCAGCCTGAACAAGCGAAGTCATCCTCCTAACAAATTACATCTGCAAAGACAGTTTACAAACAAGGTCACATTCTGAGATTCCAGGGAAAACCCACTACAATGAGTGGCCTTCTCAGCCAAATAACTAGGGAGCACAGAGGGTGCTGGAGGGACCAGCAGCGTGGTGTGTGCTGTGTACTCCATTTGAGAGGCAGTAGGTTGAAGGCATAAGAAGGACTGAACCTGTGAGATCATATCAATAGAACATTACTTGTGACACAAACAGTCGAATTGACTTTGTGGAAGAGGGAATGGGGTGTGGAGAGGAGAAGAGAAAGAGGTGACAGTGGCCACCAGCTCAAGTTGACAATGATTCCAAAGACAATTGGGATGGACTCCAGGATGCTTGGACCAGAAGACGAAGGTGCTTACTTCTGTTTGCAAAATCAGTTAGAAGGCAGAGGGCAGCTGGAAGTGATGGCAGTATTTTCGGCTAGGCTGGGGGTGGCTGAAAAGAGAGACAGAATGAGCTAGAACACATCAGGAAATGTTTGATAAAAGATGAATTGTGAGGCCAAAACTCAGGAGGGGGAGGCCAAAGAGAAATCCACGTTGGAAAGATTGTAAAGAGCTTCTGTAACTCCCTGTAATGGACAAGGCAGGATTTCTAACAACCTGGTGTTGGCCCAACTAGAACCAAAGTATACTAAGGCTTCCTGTACACCTGAAACTAACACAACATTGTACATCAACTATAATTCAATTAAAAAAAAAGATTACAACTTGCCGAAGGCTTCAGATGATGATTTACATTTGTTTAGCAATAAAACATTTTTAAAATTGAAAACAAAAGCAAAAACAAAAGCACAAAGTATACTAAACCCCACCGCCAGCCTAAAATGCACGGCTCATCTTCCCACACACAGAAAGTGCAGGGGAGCATCACGTCCCCGCGTGAGCCACACCTTTCCCTCCGAGGGTTCCTCTCAGCAGCCAGCTGGACAAGTTTCTGAGCCTTGTACATTCCTCCTGCCTGCTATGAGCCCAGGCACCTCCTCAGTGATGATTCTGGTTCAGGCCAGATACCTACCCAGGGCTCTGTCTGCCTGGAATTGAACACCAGTTGTATTGCTTTTTCCTCGTTTTTTTGGGCTCTTTAGTCCAAAAGATCCCTCCCCCTCTCCCAGTTTTGGGCTATTATGAATAAAAGGCTATGGACATTCACATACAAGTCTGTGTGGTCATATGTTCTGTTTGATTTCCAGTAGAAGAGTGACATCTAATTTATTTTTTTTAATAGACTTCATCTTTTAGGGTAGTTTTAGGTTCATAGTAAAACTGAGCAGAAAATACAGAGTTTCCACAGACTTCCTGCCTCTGCCACACATAGCCTCCCCCACTAGAAGGGTACACAGGTCAAACCTCAGAGACACCTGCTTACCACCCAGAGTTGATAGTTTACGCTAGGGTCTGCTCTTCGTGTTGTACATCCCATGGGTTTTGACAAATGTCTAATGACATGTATCCAGCTTTAGAGTATCATACAGAATGGTTTCAATGTCCTAAAAATCCTCTACTTTCTGCCTATTCATGTCTCCTTTCCCCCTCATTCCTGGCAGCCACTGATTCTCTTACCGTCTCCGTAGTTTTTCCATTTCCAGAATGCCGTGGGGTTAGAATCATACAGGACGTCACCTTTTCAGGTTGGCTTCTTTCACTTAATAACACGCCTTTAAGTTTCTTCCATGTTCTTTCATTACTAATTTCTTTTTAGTTCTTAATAATATTCCATTGTCTGGATGTATCATTGCATATTTATCCATTCATTTACCAAAGGACATCTTGGTTGCCTGCAAGTTTTGCTCCATATCTCCACCGGTATTTGGTGTCGTCAGTGTTTTGGCTTTTGGCCAATTCAATAAGTATGTAGTGGTACCTCAGTGTTGCTTTAATTTGAATTTCCCCAATGACATATGATGCACAGCATCTTTTCATATGCTTATTTACCATCTACACATCATTTCTTGTGAAGTGCCTGTTCAGGTCTTTTGTCCATTTTTTAATGATTGAGGTGTCCTTTTACTATTGTTAAGTTTTAAGAGTTTTTATATATTTTTGGATGAGTCCTTTATCAGTTATGTCTTTTGCAAATATATTCTCCCAGTCTGTAGTTTACCTTCTCATTCTCTTGACAGTGTCTTTCACAGATCAGAAAGTTTTAGATGAAGTTCAGCTTATCAAATATTTCTTTCATGGATTGTGCCTCTGGTGTTATATTTCAAAAGTCATAGCCACACCCAAGTCACCTAAATTTTCTCCTACATTTTCTTCTCAGAGTTCACAGATTTGTTTTACATTTAGATCTATGATCTACTTTGAGTTCATTTTTTCTGAAGGATATAGGGTCTAGTTTCACTTTTTTTGCATGCGGAGGTCCAGGCATCCCAGCAATATTTCTTGAAAACATTTTCTCATTATATTTCCCTTACTACTTTGTCAAAGACCAGTTGACTATGTAAGTCAATTTCTGGACTCTCTATTCTGTTTCACTGACTGGTTTTCCATTCTTTCTGCAATACCACACTGTCTTGGTTACTATAGCTTTATAGAAGTCCTAAAGTCCAGTAGTGTCAGTCCTCTAGTTTTAAATACTGAACTCTTTCTAATATCAAACATTCCTGGGTCCTATTTTTTTTCAAAAAAGTAGCAAATTATGTTAATGCTCTATGAGAAGTATCACCTAATAAATGTTAATGCTTTAACTTTTAAAATCATGTATCATCCGAGACCAGTATTTCTCAGCCAGTTTTTCCTCCTTGCCTCCTTAAGGAGCCTTTTTAGACATTTTGCCCCAATCACATTCCCAACCACCCCATAAAATTTTCATACCACAGGCATACTGTATACCTGTGTATGTATTGTGGGGCCGTTTGGAGCACCACGTGCCATTGAATATCTAAGTTTTTTGCTCCACCCCCAAGAACTTCTTTGCCCTTGTTGAGAGTCATGAACTAGATACTAAGACTGTTTCACGCTAGCTTTTGTGGAATATTTTTATGAGAGGACCTGTTTCCAGATTCTTGCTTTGTAGCAATGACACTTGTAGCCTAGAATATTTAACAGTCCTAGTTCCTGCAGAAGGTCAAGCTCGGGGAAGGACACCAGAAGTGGGAGGGAGCTTCAGGGTAAGACTTCATCCCCAGCTTCGCACAGCTCACTGCCTAGGAGACAAGTCCTCTTCTGTGAATTCCCCAAAGCTGTGACAGCAGTGAAGGGGAAAACCTGGAGTCCCTTCCCTGCTCACCACCCTGAATTTTATCTGACTTCTGAGAACTTCGTATAACTGGGTACTCAGAGGTGGGGTGCTCCATCCAAAGCTGGACAGAAAGCTCGTGGGAGAAGCTGACACCAGGCTGGCCCACTAGTCCTGGGCCCACCCCAGACCCAAAAGACAATGACCCTAAGAGGGCAGAGCAGACTACAGGGCTGGAATAAATGTGTGCTAAGCAATTGCTCTCAGGTAAACAGGGAGGTTGTTGACCCAAGACGTTGATCACAGCTGAACTGCTCATGGAGACAGGCTTGATCCTGCCTTCCCAACACTCCCAACCCACCTCTCTCCTTCCCACCTAGTCCATCTCTGGTGTTTGCCTGAAAATCTTACAACCCAGTGAAGCCTGTGGTTTCTACTAGCTAAGTAAAGCTTTTTACATCTTCGATGGTGAGGGCTCCAGTGGCGAGGGACCCATTCGGCTCCTGAGGTCATTGTGGCTTCTTCTCCCACCGTGGGCTTGGGAAACTACCATGACCAGACCCATGAAGAGTGATTTCCCCGCTACTAAAATTCCACCCCCTTCCCAGGGGAGCTGGGAGCTATAACACTAACAAGTTTATACTGTAAAATAAAAAAAATCATACTCATCCCAAAGCTATGAAACAATGTAAGAAAAAGGTATGTAATGAAAGCCAACATCTACATGAACTGTAGCCCCGACAAAGACGAGATGCGACTTTATCTGCAATATCAACCAATAGAATGAGAGTCACATTTTATATCTTGCTTCCCCATACTTTGCCTCATGACTAGATTTCAAAGTTCTAAAATGTAACTCTAATTTTTGTAATTCCCTATTAAAATTCCCCCACAAAATGTCCCATCCTTCCCGCAGGTATATGCCTCTCCCTTCTTCCTGCCCCACCATGCTGTTTTCAAGATTCTAAAATCAAATGAACCCACCCACACGCCCACAACAATGCAACTTTGTCCTTTTGCTACGGATTCCTTTCATCCCCTTCCCCTCATACAGAAGCATCACCCAATCATTTTAACTGAGTATTCCTGTGTACAAATTAACTGAGCATCTATAAGAACAGGAGAATCAGACTCCTAGACACTCTGTGCATTTCATTCATCAAGGGTTAATATCAAGGGTGAATGGAAAGGCTTCTGCTTCTTGGAAGAAGAACTGAGTGGAATTCCCACCATGGTGGACTTTCACTATTAGATATTAATGCTCTACAGACCCAGTGTGAATTGACTGATTTTATGATTTAGCAATTATAATGTGAACACTCAAAACTATATCCCAAGAGCTAATCTACTTAGCACACTTAGATGACGTAGTTGAGTTTTAATTGCAGTAAATTTGAAATAGGGCAGTATATTTGTTAGATATAAAATTTCACTCGTGGCAAATTGCCCTTGTAATAGGGTCCTGCCTTCATTCAGAATATCCCTCCTTTCTTTTCCAGCCTTCACTGACCCACTGTTAGAGAGGATCCCAATTAGACTGGAAAATCTACAGAAATGAGCCAAAGGGTCAGGGGAAATGAGGGAGAGGTGAGATCAAAAGGGAAGGAGAATAAAAGAGAGGGGGGACGGGAACACTTCCCATACTTCACCCAGAGGGTATCTTTTGCCAGACATTGAATTTCACTCCAAGTAGCTTTAGCAAATGTGGGTCCTTTTCACACGGTACCTCAAGGGATTTCATGTGGGACTTTGAAATACTTCACTAGTACAGAATTTCACAGCTTTGCTACAAACAGGAATCTGCTCGTTATGATGACCACTTTTACAGAAGCTCCAGGCCACAGACTGTCGGTGATCACAAGCAGAGAAAAGGAGTCAGCAGAACGGCAGGGGCCATGTGCTGCCCTGAAACCACACTCACTGTCTGGACCACTCACAGGGTCCTAATTGTCTTGGTACAGTTATATTTTTTACATGTGCATTGCATCTCTTCCCTAAATTAGAAGTTTCCTGCAGGCAGGGACTGGAATACCAGCCCTCCAGTCCATCTCCTTGGCTCAGTTACAGCCTACAGGACCTCTCCTTAACAGATTCACCTGTTGGGATGCTCCTGTGTTTAAATGTCAGAAAAAAAAAAAAAATGCAGATCTGAAAGTATTTGCCCCTTTTCTCCAAATCATTAACGACGGCCCTGGGAAAACACTCACCCAAATGGACTCCAGTTTAGCTCAGAAATAGTGCATCAGCCACTGACGCTGCTACTGTCTTCTGTTTATTTCTACTTATTTCCAGGCTCGAATACCTGGGAGAGCTTCTCCTGACTTGATGTTGTGAATCTGCCAATGGCTGATTTAAAGCTTAAAAGGAGGCAGAATCCTGACAGTTGTGCTGATGCAGATCTAGCTGGAGCCTCTCCTGAGGCTGGAGGTCACGTTCACTCAGAGCTGCAGGAGGCTTAGGCCAGGGCTAGAGGCAGATTAGCAAGACATACCTGAGAACAGGAAAAGCTGTCAGAGTAGGAGTGTGTTTCCCCCAAGATTTTAGAAGCAGGGATATTAAGAAGGCCCGCTGGACAAGTTACAAGGCTACAGGAAGAGGCCGTCCATCTCTCAAATGGGTCCCAGAACTTACTGTTAGAGAGGTCTTTGTGGGGTTCTGACCAGAGAAATATTTAGGGGCAGCATGTACGCCCTGGGACACTTTGAATCACTCAAGGCAGGCAGTTACCTCTTCTGTCCCTGAAAAGCATCGCCTCACTCAGGCGCACACCCGAGCACCGCTCAGCACCTGCAGAGATGCGCACAGAGGGCGGAGCGCAGCCAGCCAGCCAGCCCCGCCCACCTGGACCACAGGAGGCAGGGCCGGGGGACTCGCCCAATCACGGCACCAAAAACCACAAGCCATTTCTATCACAGAACAGGGGAACAATGTTAGGAGAGCATATAGCAGGGTCCCCGGAAGTGTCTGCCGGTCGCACAGTAATGAAATTTGCCTCTGCCGGTGAAAAAGAATGTGTCTTAAGATGAGACGGTTTTAGACACTCTGATAAAATGGTATCGGGTGTTTTGCATTCAGTAGCCAAATGCTTCAGCGCTGGTCTTTAATACATATTGAAATTACTCGAGGGACTTCCCTGGCGGTCCAGCGGTTGGGGCTCCGTGCCTCCACTGCAGGGGGCACGGGTTCGATTCCTGGTCCAGGAAATAAAATTCCGCACGCCGTACAACGTGGCCAGAAAACAAAAACAACCCCCCAAAACTCTAATCTTCCCCTCCTCCCCCAGTAAATCTAAGCAAGACCAATGACTACTATTTTAATAAACATTTGCTAACAGCATGTTCCAAGCTCACATCTCTGGTGTACCTTGAACTAATTAACAATTTAGCTTGAATCGAGAAAAGTTCACTCTAGGCACTTTTATAGTGAAGACAAAGTACAAAGTTCTTTCACATGTCTTAACCTATTTTTAAAAAATTAATGTCCTGAAGGAAACGTAATACCAGGAATGATTTTATACAGGCAGAATTTAATTTTAACCTTCACATTTTATACTTGAAAATGCTTAATGAATTCTGATGAAGATCAGTGAAATATATAGGCACAGACATGGGCCACAAAAAAGGAACAATGAAAAATTAGGATTTCTTGGTCTAGCTCCTCAAGTCATCTATGGTGATTAAATGAGTTTTGATTAAATAGTGGTAACAGTAATAACAAGCATTTTAAAGAAAAGAGAGCTGAAGGATGTTTCCCTATATTTTGTCCTGTATGCCAAAATATTTATTCCATTATGATTTCAAAGGATGCTAATAGCCCATTGACAGCTCCTGTGGTCAGTTGCAGAGATGGCCCCATTCTTTACCTGCCCTGTGTCCACACTCTGCGATGTAACTTTGTTTGCCCTTGGCTTATGTGGTCCTCAGGATCGTGGGGGAGAAGATGGTGTGGAATCCACGTGTGCCCGCTGGATCTTTGGTGCCCTTTGCTGAGAGCGCCACCTCTGGTCTGGCCTCTGATCTGTAACCACTGGGGTGTGTGGCCCAGTGCCATCTGCCCATGGCAGAGTGACATTCTGGTCCCCATGAGTGGGGTCCATTGTCCCAACGCTCAGTCTCCAATCTCAGAGTCCCTCACACACTTTACGGCCTCTTCATTCTGACCCCAGCCTCCAACCATCCCATGATGCCTCAGTGACTCAGCATCCCTCAGTGGGCACACATCTGAGCCCTCCGCACATCATGTGCAGGCAGAGGAGCCAAGGTGCTGCCCCAGGCTCACTTTCTGACCTCCCCCCACTGCATATTGATTGCAATCGAATCTGGCCACGTATTTTGTGCGGTCCAGTGCAAAATGAACGTGAAGCCCCTCGTTCAAAATCTTATTAAGAATTTCAAGACAGTGACATAGAGCCTTCAACCAGGTGGCACCCTTCCGAGTCTTACAGGCAGAACATCCACGAAGCAAGCCCTGTTTGCAGTCACACTAGAAGATTCTACCTCTCACCCAGCGGACTTGTGGCCAAATCTGATGCGAGGGGGGAAGAAATCAAAGGAATCGATTTGTGGAATTTCATAGATGATTAACTTCCAGATGCGAGAAAATAGTCTCTAAATTACTTAACTGTCTTATTTTTGAAGAATGTCTTTCAAAAATAGTCATTTCCATTCCATGTTCTTTACCCTCCTGCTCTATCCATCCTCCAATTAAAGGGGAAGGCTTGAGCTAATCAAAATGCAAAACACCCGTGTTTCCCCTTTTTCCTCCCTCCCTCACTTTGATATTTGGAATAAAGTAAGTTCATCTTAGCACACCTTTACTTGATCATCCAGTTAATTATAAGGCTGTGAGAGATTTTCCTTTATGGAGAAGGCTGTTGAACTTCCCAGACTCAATCTGGGCATTACAAGCCCTCAAATTACAGAGCAAATGGTGGCTTAAGGAAAAATGAGAACAATGTTTTAACAATGACTTATACCAGCTTCTCAAGATTCATCTGTTCCTCCTATTCATATGGAGGATATAGCAAAAAAGGAGAGTAAAATTGCACAGTCCTGAGAAACCCTTGCTCCCTGCAGAGCAGATTTGAGTGTATATGATGTTATAATTACCATTCTGCTAAGAGTGTTTTCCAATCAGAACATACAATTACAACAGAATTCACTTTATAGGACAAGGGAAATTAAGCCATTGGAACAGCATCACTGTTCTTTGTTTAATAATATCAGTGGTGCACTGTGGGAAGTATCCAGCAGTATCAGAGGAATATGAATGATATAAATAAGAACTAGACTGGAACAGTTTGGGGTTCTTTAGCCATCAGAAAGAGCTCATCGTAAAACAATGGCTGGATCAGTGGGTGCTTCATGGTGGTACAAACTTTAATACAATCCAGATTTCCAAAGGTCAATATTAAAGACAATGAGATTGGATAAATTATTGTCAGAAGGACAAACTGCTGACTTGGCGTTTGGTCAGCAAATTATAAGTCCAGACAGACTACGACCTGGTGATAGCCGTATGTGAAGACATATCTAGATGTTGCTACCATATTGCTTTGAGGCAAAACACCAAAGCAATGCATGAAAACAACAACAACAGCTAGCGTGTGTTGAGTTCTAAGAGTTTAATATATACTCACCCATTTAATCTTTTCAACCACCCAATAAGGTAGGTACTATTATTACACCCATTTTACAGATGAGGAAATTGACATACAGAGAAGTTGACCACACAACCAGTAAGTCACAGAGCCAGGATTCCAAACGCCCATCTCAAAAGTTTGCACTCTTATCCATATGCTATACTACTTCTCATAAGAAAGTAGAGGCAAATCTAAGCACTATACCAATAGGGCATAAAATTTAGAAATCTAAAGTCATCTGGCATAGTGCCTTCATTATTTTACTCAGAACGAATGGCATGACCTTAATACACAAGTAATCATAGCCAAAGGACTTGGCATTTGAATTTGAACACAATCTGTTCTTCCCATCATGTTATGATCATAAACACAATTAGTTTGCAAATGCCTATAACTCAGTCTTATAAACATGTCGCCTTCAAAAATAATTTGAACACCTGTATGATGATTTAAATAAACTCACAAAAATTAACAATTTATTGTAAGTTTTCATTAACTCTTTTCACATGCGATTGCCAACGATTTGTTTCCTACAGCAGCTCAGCAGCTTGCACATTGCTAACCAGATGCTAAAATGTGCAAGCCAACTCTTAACCTGCTCTCATTTTCCAAGTTAGGGGCGAAACAAATCACCCTGAGAATTGGGGTCAGCTGCCTTGCTAGGGATTTGAATCATGACAGAGAACTAGCCGGTGCAAAGCAATTAAGTCTGACCAGTTATGATGGCCATTTAATGAGCCTCCTTGTGGCAGAAGGGAGTTCAGTCTACCTGTCTCAAATAGGTTGTGATATGCCATAAATCTCAAGTAATAAATAATTTAAATGCTGAAATATTCCAGCAGAAAGGCTTTCTTGCTGACTGTGTAATACCTGGCTGTACTGTCATAGACGGAGACAGTCAGTGGTTAAGAACCTGCCCACTGATTGGCCAGCTAAGGGACGGGAAATACAGCACCTCTTCTGATGGGGAAAAAGTTAAAACACTGGTTAAGAGTTGAAAATATCCATGCTTGTACTTCACATCCGTTTATCGGGCGCAATGGACAGGCCCTGTCTGCTGTGTCAGGCACTTAGAAGGCCTGACCCTGAGATTGAATTAATGGTGAGAAGGACGATGTCCTATAATTACACGAGAAATCACATACTACGCTATTTAGCCAGCAAAGCTGAGCGGTTTCTGTAGATGGTAAATTAACCCAGTGGGGATTGGGGGGAATATTTCTGTGCAAAAGATTCCTTTATTCATGAGAATAATTGGATATTGAAAAGCCATCATGTATTGTATCTTGATTTGAAACTGTCAACTGATGTGTGAAGCCCCCTCCCTCCCTGCCCCCTGTCCTCAGCCCTGTGTGTCTTTGCTCAGCCAATTATGGAGCTGCCTCGCTGCAGCGATGCCCAGAGCCCCGGACCCACGATGGCTTCCAAATCACAGCGGCTGGGGCACAAACCCTCCGGCGTGAGAAGTCTATCCTGATCGGCATTGTCCGTACAGGTCATTCAAGTGACCCCAAGACCAAGAGGAATATATATATATATATATATATATATATATATATATATATATATATATACACATATATTTTTAAGGAGATGAAAGAACAGTCCACTGTTAAGGCAGACATGTGAGATTAGCCTCGAGGTAGCATCCTCTAGGAATTAAAGGGAAGGCTTATTTTTTAAAGCATTTTCTTTCCACAGCTACATTCCAAAGATATCATTTAGAGAGAAAAGACCAGACCAATGCACTGGAAGTTCACAAGTTATGAGGTAATTGCATTAGCACATAGAAAAAAAGGGAAAGTATGCACAAAATCCTGATTGGCATTTCTCTGTTTAAAAGGCATTATTTTCCAATACCTGAGCATGCCCAGAGGGGCTGTCTCAGAGCAGCTGTGAAACAGAACCTTTTTACTTCAGGGTTAGTGCAGGGAGCTCATTAGCACGGCTCTACCCCCAGCTAAACAGCCTTGTTTGCATATCGAAGCAATAGATAGTGAAGGTGTTAAAAAGGAAGAATTGCTCCCCTACTCCTGACTGACATGTCTATCTGGGCTCTTGTGTTTACAAGAGAATAACGAAGCTGCCCCAAAGCCCCTACTGGGCCTGATTATTATGCAGAGCTTCTTAGATTATGTATAATTGATATCCTTTTTCCCTCCAGCTAACCAATGGCAGCTCTCAAGAGTAATGCTAATTCTCCTGCATCTTACCATCCAAGCAAACACTGGAAATTGCTATCTTTCTCTCTGCTTAATAATTTTTAAAGACCAAAAAAGTGACATTTATGTTTTTTAGAAGCACAATGACTGCGCAGTTGGTGTGGGTTTACTGCTTAATAACCATCATTGAATCAAACAGTTGAGAGACAGTATTCAGGACCTGCTTAGCCCGTGTGTGTGTGTGTGTGTGTGTGTGTGTGTGTGTGTGTGTGTGTGTGTGTGGTGTGAGAATGCGTACTACGTGCTTGATAGAAATACACTAAACAACAGTCACTCTTTTTTGAAGGCAAAGTATTGCCTCAAACAATCCCCCTTCATTGGGGGTAGGGGGAGGAGAGCATCGAAATCCCAGGTTACATGGGAGAGGATTTCTGATGCTTTAGGTCTTGGAAGTTAATTTTTGAGGGACAAAGCCATACGTATGTGACATGGTTAGGCAAAGCCAACAGAGTTTAGCTGGGTTGCATTTCTGATCTCGGTTTGCTCAGAAGAAACAAACGAAGGGAAGGAGGATTCGTGGTATGAAGTCCCCATACTCCAGCCCCAGGGAGATCCCTCGGTCTCCACTGCAGTCACACTTCCCAACCTCTTGCAAACATAGGTTTCAGCGTGCGACTTGGAGACTGGAGCCTATCAGCTTAAACAGGCCTACCTACAAAAGACAACAATAATGCAGCCAGTTCAGCTGAAGGGTTGCCTCCAGCATGATAGTGGTACCGAGGCAAGTGTCTGGACAGCAGAACATCCTCAGCCCATGGACAAATCCAGAAACAGCGAGGTGTGATCTCCTTAGCGGTCAGCTCCAGGCCCCCTCATTACTCTATGGGATTCTCCGTAAATTTTACTTAATTGTTTTAAACTTATTTGTATTTCAGTTGCTACCATTTGGGGGAACGGTGTCCCCCAAAATTGTACTGTGTGAAGAGGGGTTGCCCTGTGAAGAGAATGTAGGTGGGTGCCAGGTAAGAGGGATTCCGCTTCCTTTTTCCCACAATGGATGCTTGTTCCCGTCTATTCTCAAAGGAGAATTGGATGTAAGGCATAAGGGCATAGAGGGCTCAATTCAGCTGGATGATGTGGTGGAGAAAGAGCTGAAGTATGAGGAAAAGAAACAAAAAGATAATTGTATTTTCTTTCAAAATAATTTGGCCCACAACCTTTGTGCTGGTTCTTAGCACCGCCAAATTCCTGGTGCTTAGTCAACCTCTGAAATTTAAGAGTGACTTGGATCATGAATCTTAGTCACTACCCTCACCAGTATGCGTGCACCTTGCGGAAATATCAGAACTTCATGCTTTGAGTTGGAATCGTTTTAAAAAAGCCCATTTCCCGGTGCAGTGACAGCTCTGTTTCTAATGCAGACTTATGGTAACTGGGTCTAAGACTGGCCTTAGGGTGAGGCCCGGGTGGACGTAGGGCTCTTTGAAATGGCAAGAACGAGCAGGTCAGACCTAGCCCCGGTTTCTAGAGCACACTCCTTTTCCAGGGCTCCCTTTAAGGAGGAAAGGAAAAAGGAGACACCTCTAGCCCAAAAGTTGTTTAGCTGCCAGTTTTCACCCAATTCTCCATCATCCACCAAGTTTCTCCTTCCCTACAGCAGCCAAAGCCCCCGAGGATGTGAAATCCCAGCAAAGCTGGAAACGTAAAGCCTTTGAGAAGGCAACTGGGGGACGTATCTCAGCATCTGTCACTCTCTCCTTGAGACAGTCAGTGGCTCTACCTCTTATTCCACGAACACAGAAGTCTGCGTTTCTTCCCTCTGTTTTAAATATTCCTCTCTTTGTTTTTGTTTTTTTTGTTTTTTGCACATATTTTGTGAGATTTATTCCTAGGTACTTGATATTTCTTACAATTTACTATTGTAAATTGTCTTTTAAAATTCCATTTCCTAAAACAAAATTCCATTTTCTTTTTTCTGGTACATAAAAATAAAATAGATTTTTTACTATTAACTTTGTGTACAGTGACATAGCTAAATTCACTTATTAATTCTAGTAGTTTGACTGCAGATTATTTTGGGATTTTCTAGACATGCCTGTCATTTGTGAATAAAGTTTTATTTCTTCCTTTCCAATCCTTATGCCTTTTATTTGTTTTTCTTGCCTCATTGCACTTGGTAGAACCTCCAATACAATGTTGAAGAGATGTGATAGCAGACATCCCTGTCTTGTTCCTAATCTCAGACCAAAAGTTTTCAAAATGTTGTATTGAAAATATTCCTCTCTTTGGATTAACTTCTTCAGGGCTGAGGCTGATGAATATTCCATTGTGCACCTCTTATTTTTAAGTTAGTTTATTGATTGATTGATTGATTTTTGCCTAGATTTTCTTCCAGATGTGTTCTCTCCAGTTAGCTTCAAAAACAAGACAGATTGTCCCTGTTAAATTACAAAAAGAATTAAATGATCACCTGCGTGCGAGCGTCTGTCTGGTCCCTGTCTTCACTGGGTGGCGCCAAGAATATCGAAATCTTTCTCTTCTCATTACTATGACTAACAGGATGTGATGGGTTGGTTCAGACTAATCCGTGCTAGCAGTGCGTGTGGTCACTTTGGAATTTCTCCCCAGCATCTCTTCTACAGAAAGACAGTCTCCAGGAAGGAAAGGAAGGAAAAGGTTGCCTCTATTTTAATCGAACAGAAACGATAAAGATGGCTAGCTCTTTTAACCATTGGGCAAACTACCCAATATGGAGAGTTTCCTTCAGGAGCAAAGAAATGAGTCAATATGAGGACCCTGGTCTGCCCTGGATGCAAAGACGAGGAAAACTGGTTGGAACTGAAGGCAGTTGTGTGAGTATCAATGGAACCGTCTCATATGGAGCATCTGTAAAGTGCCCGAGCTGCCAACAGTGAAAAAGCCAAAGGCCCCACCCTCCAGGAATGCCCAGCCTTCTGGGAGAGAGAACAGTGCAAAGAAACAAAATAGAGTGAAGGGAATAATAAGTGGAGAGGTGCTCAGAGGTGGTAAGTAGTCAGGGGAGGAGGAGAGCATTTAGGATGGTTTCAAGAGAAGCAGAGAAATGAGGCTTTGAAATATGGGTAGGAGTTTGCTCCACAGAAGAGGGAGGAACCAGCCTGAGCAGAGGGAACCATCATGAAAAGGTAAAGAGACATATTGAAGAAGGTAAAGTTGAGAGGAAACAGAGTGACCAGAACCTGACAAGAGCGAGAAGAATATGGGATGCTGGTGGTCACAGAAATGCCTTTATGACAATTAGTCAGATCCCAATGATGGAGCTTTACTGGAGATGTGTCCTGAAAAGAGCATCCTAAAAGTCAGAGCACCAGTCAGCTCTGAATTTGGGTGATCACGTATCCAAAGTTCACTGCCTTGTAGCCTTGGCTCTAAAATTTAGTCAGGATCTAGAAAGACTCAGCAGCAGTATCTGGGTTTTCCCAAAGTTGCTCGCCCAAAGTTCTCGCATGTTCTTGATGAGAGAGTCCCTCCAACCCTTACAAAGTGTCTATCTGTGCTTAGGTTGAAGATAACTCTAATAAATGAGATTATTTTCATGGATGTGAAGTAGTAAAAGGAAGGGATGGGAAAGGCTGTTAAATTGACTCTACTAGCATTAATAAATAATATTTACATTGAAGGAAGAAAAAAAAAACTAAAAAAAGAAGCCCAGGGATCTGACACAATGAGCCTTCATTTTCTTGACTGATGAACATACAATTTTTAAGGTTTTAGAGCCGTAGAGTGCTAAGTTTCAGTGTCCAAACCTGGACAAATATTTAAAAGTAACATCTTATTTTCCTGACAGCGCTGATGATAAAGTTATACATGCTCTTAAAATCTGTCTCTAAGCACCACAAAGTCTGCGCTGCTGTAATCTGAGAATTGAATCTTTAAGAAACTGCATGTGATTGCAAGGTAATAGAAACACAATTGTTTAAATCAGCATTCTTCAGCTGGGGGTGATTTTGTCCCCCAAGGGCCATTTGGCAATGCCTAGAAGTACTTTGGTTGTTACAGCAGGGGAAGGAGGATGATGCTACAGTGATTGGAAACCAGGGAAGTTGCTGACTTTCCTATTGTGCACAGGCCAGCCCATCACAGTGATTACCCAGCCCAAACCACCAACAGCGCCAAGGTGGAGAAATCCTGGTTTCAATGAAGGAAAAGACGTGGGGTCCTAACAGTTCCATGTTCACAATGTTAGATTTATTTTCCCCGGGAGACCTTTCAACCACAAAGAAAATTAGTAGTTATATATAGTGGTGTGTACATTTTAATTTATAGCTAAAATAATAAACTGTTTATCAAAAACAAAAAAATAAGTCTAAACGTCACTAGACACACAGCCATGCAAAGCAGCACACAGACCAAACCAAAATCAACAAGTCCATCAAAGCAGGGCACAGAGGAGCACACACTCAACATGATGAACAGAGTCAGGCCAACTCAGAAAGCAGCTGTGTGTTCTTGGCTGTGGGTTCTATGCCTACATGAAAGGGGCTGGTCCCCCCATCAACGAAAATCTCCCTGTAACCAGCGGTTGTCTCTAGTGTAGGAAATCATGTCAGTAATTAATGGAACTCCATTTGGACATGAGAACTGGTGAAGGCGGAGGAGGTCCCTCTAACCCTGGAGGAAGGTCTAAGCTTTTCTAGCGCTGCGTGAAAAACAGAAGTTATCTGCTTCTCGGAATTTATATGAGATTCACTTCAACTCACCTCCAAAGTCATCAAATACTAGCTTTAAAAAAACCCCGAGATTTCAAAGTATCTTTAAGAAAGAAGTCTGTCGTGAGAATGACCTCAATTAAATTAGTTCAAGACTTACTGACTTTAGATTTTGGATGAAATAAAAAATTCCTTGAAAGTATGGACTATGCCATTAATATATATTCAAGGGAATCGTGCATCCGTTCGCGACAATCATCACCAACCAAATGTCCTCTTCATTTATTTCTCCACTGATCGTAATCGTGTACACATCATTTTATAGGAAATTTAAGGATGCAATGACACAAACCTACCAATTGTACTATTATGTCAATCACTTTATTTAAGGTAGCCCCCCAAATAAAAGAAGTAGCAGGTGTAAGAGCAGGCTGGATTATTCTCCCAGGATGCACTTCGCATTGCACCGGATGAAAAGTGACTCTAGGATAAAAGGATGTTTCATGAGAGCCTCCAAGTCATAATGTGTCCCTCATGCCGGAGCTAAGGACCCAGAAGAAATCTGTGCTATTTCAGCACACTGTCGGTGCAGCAGTAAAGTTCTGACAGCCTCATGGAGAAGCCTCCAGATGGTTTGCTAGATGAGATGACAGCCATCCTGTTTGGGGAACAGTAGCCAGTTGTCATCAGGCCCCAGCACGACTGGACATGAGAAAAGTCAGGGGCTGAAGAGTGCTGGAAGATAGCATCTTACCCATGTACCAACAGACACGTGATTTATGCATTCCATTCGTTTTCATGAACCTAGCACCTACCGTCCGTGAGGTCAGAAAGCTTTTACACCACAAACCGGTAGAACTTCAACCTCTATGAAGACTGAAGTTCAGCCAAACTCTTCTGATTAGTATTGAGATCCACCTTCACCCTCTCTCCTGAATTGATACGAAATATAATATTGAGTAACCTCCCAGTTGATCATTAGAATTAGCTCCCCTCCTGTGGTCAAAATCCCCAACACCATACAGATATTTGAGTGAGTGGGTAACTTGCTTGGGCTTTTCCAAGTATTTATGATTGACCAAGAATTCTTGGGAACATGGGGTTTTTCTAATATATTTTTGGTAATATGTCCTCTTCCGAGATAAGACAATGATCAGGAATAATGAGTAGAAATTAGAAGTAAAATGAGTTTATATTTTTCCAAATTAATCAAGGACTGTTTCTCCCTTTTGTTAATATCTAAGTGACTCCTAGGAAAACAACCTTATAATTTTTTTTAACACATATGCCATTACCAATTATATTTATCTCTCGTCTTCAGTCTGGATATGTTGCCTCACACCCGTGGACAAAAGGATTCATGCTTCTGTTAAGAATGGCTATTAAATTGGATTTCCAAACCAAAAGTCCTCAATAAATTGAGGCCAGGAAGATGATAACTTTGGAGATAAATGTGAGGTGAAGCCAAGTGGCCGGTGTGTCACTGAGAATTTCTGGTATCCTAATTTAGCAACTTAGGGTGAGTTCTCCCTGATATAAAAGTCAGAGGGATATAGCACTGGGAAGTTTCTTAGAGGTTATTCATATTCAAAACTTTTCATCTTTTTCCTTATCTCAGGAAGGACCTGGCATTTGGAGAGGTTATAGGACTCCCATTGATAACCAGCTGCGCAATCAAAACTCCAGAGTCTGGACGAGCCCCAGCACTCGGCCCTGCCTTCCAGCTCTGGGCTTCTTTTCTTACAGCCCTGGCAATCTCTTAAAGGAAGAAACCCCTCCAAATCCCTAAGTACTCAAGGAAGGCAGGAGACCCGGAGTGAGAGTGCAAAGTGGGCTTTCCTCTTTGGCGAGGGTAGCTGCTGACTGTGGAAGGAGGGAAGGTACGTACCCACCTCTGCAAGGCGGCAGGGAGGAGACCAGGCTTTTCTGCAGAGCTGGATTTTGACAGATCCCTGCTCACCTCTCAGGGAACGCTGTCTGATCCATCTGTCATGAGTGACAGCTCTGACAGGTGTAAATACCCCTGTGTTGTAAATTTCATGAAAGCAATACACCTGGGCCATCTGGCTCTACACCGCAGCCTGCTGTGCACTCCTCCCAGACAACTCAGCTGCTGGGGAAGCACAATGCACAGGTCAGGCCTCGAAGGGAAGGAAACACGGGGCTGGCGGGCGGGGTGGGGAGACAGGCAAGACCAGCAGAATAGTCACAGCCGCTGCAATTGCATCCCTGACTGCCCCATTACTGCCTGGATGCATTTTCTAATTTACATCCCTTCTTATCCATTCGTTTAATCTTAGATAATATCCTCACTTACTGATAAAGACACAGAGAGGTTAAATTGTTTGCTCAGTGTCCTGAGACAATCAGCAGCTGACCCATGATTTAAACCCACATCTGTCGACTCCCGCACTCGAGATTTTTATGACTATACTAAAACATTTTTATCCTATCTCCCCCCCGAGTTCCTCTGTGCAACTGCTCCAAGAGGTGGTAATAAGGGTTTATTAATGTAAGAAAAATCAGTGATCTGTAAACTCTCAGCCCTAGAAAGTCGAAGCAGAACATTTTTCTTAGCCTTTTAGAGGCTGCTGAGGGGCCAGACATAATAGTTAAACAGCTGGAAGAATCACTTTAATGGCTCACCACAGCTGTACTTTTTTTTTTTTTTTTTTTTGGCATTGGCTGTTTGGATTAAAACATGGAAAATGTAATGAAATCTTTTAAAGAGAGGAGTAAAAAAATTACAACAGAAGCTGAATTCTGAAATGCATGGAGATATGATGACAGACAAAAGCCATCGCGGGGCAAGGGCAGCGGGCGTCACCCATCTCTGTAGAGGAGAAGGTCCTGGAAGCCACACAGCTCTGGGTGCCAGACACCATCACCAGTGCTTCATGGGTCCTGCGGACGGATGTGCCCCCGGCCACTAGTCCACGTGTGTCGGTTGTGGAGCCACGGAGCTGACGACTGGGAAGAACACCTTTTCAGCGATGAGGCCATGGCTGTAAATTATTCCCACACATGCTTCAGGGCTTGGATGGCATTAGGAGGCTGTTTGAAGCAACAATACCTAAGAAACTAAGAATAAAAGACAACTTTGAAAGGCATATATTTTTAGAGAGTTCTCAGGAGCCCGTCTGAGTCCTGCTACAGTTTTACATACCTGATGGAGACAACATCCATCTCTGCACAGCACGCGTCCACGCACAGGGTTGCTGACAGCTGGCCATGCTGCCCTGGGATGCTTGTGGTTTGCTCCCCTTTCCTGTCCGTCTGTCTTCCCTGGTCTCTTGGCTGCCAAGAGTGCAGCCTGGTTGTCAGCCTCAGGCTCCACTCCACCCAGTCCCCAAGCTCATCCTGTCCAAGCCTTGCAGAACACCAGAGCCTGCCCCACGTGGTTTCTAGAAGATGTCTATAATTTCAGTAGTAGATGTTCCGAATACTACCGCTGTGCCCATCAAGCTGTGTATCGTTACCTATTGCTGGGTAACAAACCAGCCCACCCTAGTGGTCCAGAGGAACCACCCATTTATCTGGTCCCAGTTCTGGGGGTTCACAGTGAGGGTGGGGTATAGCTGGGATGGCTGGTCTCTGCCAGGTGCTGGCAGGTCAGCTGGGGACTGGCTCATTCCAGGTGGCCTCACTCACACTTGGCAGCTGTCTGGGGCTGTCAGCTAGGGCACCTGGCTTCTCTTCCCCAGGCCTCTCATCCTCCAGTGGGCTGGGCAGGGCTCTTTCTCATGATGGAAGCATCCCAAGAGGACCAAGGGAGAAGCAACAAGGGATCCTGAGGCCTTGCTTAGAAGTCACGCAGCGCAGCGTTCACTGTGTTCTATTGGGCAAAGCCAGTCGCAAGGTCAGTCCAGGTTCAAGTGGTGGGGAATAGACCCCATAGACCCCGTGACTTAGTGGGAGGAGCTACAGAGAATCTGTGAACATGTTTAATCCACCACAACAGGCTCACAACATTAGGTAATACCCTCTGCTATGTACATCCATATCCTTGAACTGCGATGCTGAATCCATTTACTGATGGATGTCGGTTACTTTGCTGGGTCTAGAGTCCTATCCTGAGCCTCAGCCTATTGGGTTGTGGCTGTCCCCTGTCCCCCAGGGAACAGCTGTACCCCGAGGCCCTAGCTGGTATCTCATTCCAAACATAAGGATGCTCCAGTCACGGCAAGAAGCTCTTGTGGCTTCTAGCCTTATTCATAAGATTAGACACCAGAATGTTAAATTCCAGCCCAGATCATTCATCCAATAAATGTTTACTAGGCTTCTGCTATGTGTCACTAGACACTAGATACTTAAGGAGTTTCTGATGTTTTGGAAAGACACATATATGTATAGGGAAATTGCATTGTAATGTAATAATTGTGCTCCGGAAATACGAATGACAAGCCGATGGGAATCAAGGGCTCGGGGAAACTTGACCAAAGAGGGGACGTTTAAACTGGATTATAAAGGATGAATAAGAGTTTGTGAGCTGATGATGGTAAAGAAAGGAATTTCAGATAAAAGAAGCTACAGAGTTATGGTGAGGATCTCAGTCACTTTTAGAAAAGCCTGAGTCCAGTTCCACGTGGATCTGAAGCTCAGAGAGTGAGGCAGAAGGCTAGGTTTAGTCCTATGGGGAAGCAGCTAAACCAAGCAGTGTGTTTTCCATCCTGCAGGCCAGAATCCAGCTGCAAGGTGTGCCCAGACTTGCTGATCCTCAGAATAACTGGGATCTCAGCCCAGACCAATGAATCAGGAGAGCCATGGAGCCTGGGAGTCTTAAGTTGTTAAAAACTACCCCAGTCACGCTGATGACCAGCCTTATCGGGAAGTGCTGTCCTAATCTAACAGGGAAGGGTTTAAATAAAGAAAGTGATGTGATTTCATTTGGAGACTGGAGAAGTCACTGCAGAAGCAGTGTGGAGGTGAACGCAGTGTGGGGGGCTGAGAGAAGCCACCTGGAAGGTATTGCAATGAACAGGGAAGGGAGTAGTGATGTGGGTCTGGTCTCGGAATATGGCTCTATGGGGAGACGGAAGAGGGCTTTCTGTGGAAGAATCACCTGAATGTTATGGGGAGAAGGTGGGGTCAATGAGGACAAACAGAGGGTAACTCTAAAACTTCTCTCTCTAAAGTCTAGGTAGATAATAACGGCATTAGCTGAGTCCCGGTATTTGGAGAATAGATTTTGGGGAGGATGATAAAGCATTTTGCCTTAGACAGGTGGAATTTGAGATACCAATAAGGCATCAAGGTGGTTCTGTCCATGTAATAGTTGGAAAATATATTAGAAGCTTAAAAATAGCAAAGAACCCTAAACTGAAAGATACCTACAAGAGACAGGAGCTGAAGACAAGGCAGTAGATGAATTGATCAGGGACCATGCAGAATAATAGTTCTCAAACTTTAAAGTGAATAAGAATCAGCTGAAAAACTTGTTCAAAGACATACTCCCTGCGCCATTCCCTCGAGATTCTTATCCAAGAGGCTGGGATGAGGCTCAGGGATAAATATTTGTAACCAGAAGTTCAGGTGGTTCCTGGGACCATATTTTGAGAAACACTGATGTGGACAGAGCAGAAGGATAAGTCCGAAACAACGCCTCAGGGCTGAAAGTCTTTCATATGTTGAAGGCCTACTCCCCACCCCCGCCAACCCCTTACATCAGAATGTGACTGTATTTGGAGATAAAGCCTATAAAGATGTAATTAAGGTGAGACAAGGTGATAAGTGTGGTCCAATATGACTGGTGTCTCCATAAGAAGAGAAGATTAGAACACAGACACACAGAAGGATGACCAGGTGAGGACACTGAAAGAAGATAGCCATATATGAGCCAAGGAGAAAGGCTTCGGAAGATGCCAACCCTCCTGACACCTTGATCCTTAAATCTTTAGCCTCCAGCCTCCAGATCTATATGAAAATTAAGTTCTGTTGAGTAAGCCACCGAGTCTGTGGTGCTTTGTTATGGCAGCCCTAGCAAATGAATGCAGAAGCCAAGATGGAATATCAGAAAGATAAGAACTAAAAACAAGAGAAAGTATACTCCCAAAATGAAGAAGGGAGTGATCGACAGTGTCTGATTCCACAGGAAGACCAAGATGGTGAGGACGGAGAAGAGGGTAATTGCTAAGTGATCTTCACCAGACCAGCAACAGCAGGGTGAGGGGGCAGAGAGCAGGCTGCTGAGGGTCCAAGCTGGACCTGGCAGTGGTGAGGTGGGAATCAGGCTGATATCCTAAGGGCAGGTGCATTTGAGGGGAAGTATTTTTAGGATCGAGAAGAGCAGAATGTGTTTGAGATTAAGGAAAAGAATCAGCAAAGAAGAGAAGAGTAGAACATGTTTGAGATTAGGAAAAGGACCAGCAAAGAAACCACCTTTCTGTATGGAAGGTGAAAAAAAAAATTAAGGCAGGGGACACACAGAAAGGTAAAAAGAAGTAAACCCAGGTTTAGATGAAGGAGGAGGAAAAAATGGAGCAGGTGGAAGAGATGGAGAGGAAGAAAAAAAGGAGGGGGAGAAGGAGGAGTCGGAAGAGATGTTTACACCTTTTCCTCAACAGAAGAGGAGAAAAAGATGGGAGATTGGGCAGACAGGGAGTTGACACTGTATTTTCCTGGGAAAGTAAAAGGTGTGGTTATCAACGAGAGTTAAGAGTTTGGGGTGAGATTTTTATCTAGATTAAGCAGACATATGGGATATTGAAAGGGAACCTCTATGCTTCTGATGACGTGTAATGAGATGGGGACTATCTTATTTGATCCAATTCACAAAATAAACAGGGGGGACTTGGAGCCAACCCTTCCTGTCATTCTTTCTTTAGCTGACTGAATGCATCTGAAATTAGTCCATTCAGGTTTACAATTAAGTGCTCAGTCAACGCAATGTTGTCCTTAAAATTGGGGGATATGAGATGGGGGAAAGAAAAGTCATACCAACTCTGACCCACATAGCCATTTCATTGAGTTAGGGACTGGCTTCAGGCATTCTGTTTGCAACACTTTACTGAGCTTCTTACACACATCAATAGAGTCCCTGTAGAGACAGGAGATACAAAAACGAATATCTATTATTGCCTTTGATATTATACAGGCCCTAATCTAACAGGAAAAATAAAAATTGCTTTCGGCACTTAGGCTGAAGGACAGGTAAACATAAGGTAGGGAGAGAGCAAAGAGGGGGCAAATGACATCAAAAGAAGGGGTCCTCGACGGGTGATCCCCAGGATACAGGGCCAATTGGAGGTGATTCCAGGCAGCAGGAACACACATGCAAAGGCACGGACGGAGGGGGCAGCCTGATTTGTGCAAAGAGCAGCATGTCGTGTAAAAGTGCTGTCATTTTGGACATGAGGAGTTGATTTGGGAGAGATAAAATTGAAAGTCAGACAAAAAGGCATAACATGAAGGCTTCGTTGGCTTTGTCAAGGGGCTCCAGCCTTGTTCAGGAGGTAGGAGAAGCCACAGGAACGTGTGGGGTCGCGCGGTACAGTAGAGTAGAAAGGAGAAGGAAGAGGTCCAACAGGGATAATACAATCCCAGGGAATGCCAGTATCCAAAGAGTTTAAGAAGGAAGCTGGTGGAAAAGCCTGGAAAGAAGCAGTCTTTTCAGTAGAAAGAGAGCCAGGAGGAGGTGGCATCAGATCTCTCAGAAGGTTCTTTGAAATAAAAGGGCTGGAATTCTATTTGACTTGGCAAATAGGGCAGTAAAGACCTGAGCAAGGGCAGTTTCAGTGGTGTGGTAACAACTCAGGGGTTAGTGCCGAGGTGACCTCTTTATTTTCTGCAATGTCTTCATACCTCAGTCCACATAAAGTGCCACCAGGTGACCACTGCTTTCTCATGGTGTAGGCATTCACTTCCCATGGGCACAGTTACCTGAATCAGAGAATACAGAACACGATACTACCCCAAATGATTCTATCAAAAACATTCAACATTCTATTAAAAGACCATTTAGAAAAAGGTTTTTTAAAACATGCAGAAACAATGCAATCGATTTCTCTTTTTTTAGTTGTGGTAAGAACATTTAACATGAGATCTCTCCTCTTAACGAAGGCTTAAGTGCACAATTCAGTATTGTTAGCTACGGGCACGATGTTGTACAGCAGATTTCTAGAACATACTCATTTTGTAGAACTGAAAACAATGAGACAGATGTCTTACTAATCTAAAAAGTGTTGACATTCTCATTTTCCAATGGTCTGCATTTACCATTGTTTTCCCTGGTCTTGATTCAACTAAAGCTGAATTGCCCTCGGTCCAGGAGGGACGTCCATTGGTGAGAGGTGCTTTTTTTCTCTCAGAGAGCTTCCACTCCCCCTTGATCATTTAGGTCCAGTAAAAGAGACCCAATCACTTCTGACTGATTTGAGAGGAAGCCCATGCACGTGTTCTGAGCACTCTCTCTGATTCTAGTGTAGATTACCTTTGCCCTGTGGCAAAGTGGAAAGCACAGAAATGAGGCAATAGCTGAAATCAAGTTCTATCCTTCCCATCAATCATTTCCTGTCCTCTAATTCCTCCGTCTCCTCCTGTTCGCCCAACGTCAGGGACCAGAAATCTTACTGTCAACGTCCCAGTCACAAGGAGCCTTCAAGATCAGCCTCTTCTATTTTCTAATGTAAAAGGCATCACATATGGTCTAACATTTTTAAACAAAATAGACAGTGTTTTTTCACAAAACAGAACAAAAACTTGCTTTTTCTCAATAACAAAACTTTATTTATACTCTGTTTGTTTCAGTGAGGTCAGCAAATTAATCGAAATAGCCCTAGATGAGGTGCAGCCATGGACTAGACTTTGAACGAGGTTTTGTTTTTCTTCTGTTGCTGGTCAACCGAGACTTTTAAATGGCTTTCTTCCATTCCTGGTACCATTTTCCCTAATGAGAATTTTACTTTCCATGAGTCATGACTTATGAAGTCAGCTGTTTTAAAAGAACCTCCTGAAAATTTTACAAAAGACGTCAAGATCCAAGGATCAAATTTTAATGATGGACTTTTCAGACCTGTAACAACTGAAAACGACTTGGAGGAAAGCAGTGTTGCTCACGGCCTGTCAGTCAACCTGCACGTGTGCCCTGGTACAGGGGACACCGGGATGGACAGGTCAGTCACACTGTCTGACAGCACCCACGGCGGCTGAAATCAGGACCACCCAGACACTCCCAGGATGTGCTGGTGTCTTTCTCTATCAGGGTGGCCACACTTTCCTTGTCGTGCAAAAAGCATCCGGTTCCTCAGACCAACCCCGTCTGTAGCTGGCCCATCTATTTCTTGGCAATCAGAAAGTGAGCTGTTGAGTCTGCCAGGCTTGCCCACCTGTCATGTGTCTCGGTCTCCAAACAGCTGGCGAAAACCAATATCGCCCTGAGCGCCAGCCCCTGCTGCGGAGGCGGACGTGGCTGGGGATTAGACACACACATGTTCACTCAAGCTCTCTCTGACCTGGCAAACACATTGTGACAAGTTGCACACCATTCTGAACAGAACCACAAAGCCTTGGGTTTTGATTACAAGAAATGCCTCTGGTAAAAAGGAACAATTTTTCAGCAACATGTGGTATCTGACTCTGGATTTGGGGTGGAATGGACCCTGCCTGTAGAATCTGTCTGTTCCACTCCCACAGACTCTGAGCTGAATTCCGTTTTGAGTTAGGCCAATGCTCCTAGCAGCAGGGAAGCCTGAGTGGGGATCTTTTCCCAGACAAGACCCAGCAGGGCTAAGATTTTCCCAGGCAGAGGAAAGAAGATGATTTTCCCTTGTCACCGGCTCTATTTATCTGGAAGGTAACTATTTGACATGTTGCATATGTCTGTTGTAAGTAAGCCCGATGATATGAGCCTTCCAGGTTATGGCTATACTGTCAAGTATCAGGTGTCACAATCCATATCTTGATTCAATAACGTTAAGACTCTAGGTCTAGTTGGCAATATCTGTCAAAAGAGCTGGGCAGATCCAGATGAACAGCCTGGCAGGACCAGTGCTATGGCTTTAAAGAGAAAAGGAGGGTAGAGATCAAAAACACAGTTTATTCATCATGATTTTTAGGGTTCCTGGAAGGGATATAAGAAAACAGCAAAGGGCAGATATATGGAAGACCTTTTTAATCTCTTATAGTGCCTAAGTGTTACATCACTCTCTGGTGAGACCTACTTACCTAAGTATGTTTTAAATATTCTCCACCTACTTTTTCTGCACTCAGCCATCATTCCTCACCCTCTGGACTCTTTAGATGCATTCTGTGGCATCTTTATCCTAATCCAAGCAAAACCTGCAAGTAGGACATGAATGTGCAGTTAAATCAATGTGATCCCTGTTTCCATTGGATTCTGAACTTGATCTCCGATAGGGAGAAGGGGGAGGAAGACTTTGACATTGTCTCATTTACCTTTGATTACTTGGCTTTGACTAGGGAATAAAGCCCAAATTTCTTAACACCAACAAATCAAATATTTGAGTGCCTAACATTTTTATTATACAGCCCTAATACTATGGAGGGAACAAAAAAGTTTGCTGAAAGAACAAATAAGTGAATGAACCAAGGGGTGGGTAAAATACATATTGTCATCCCTATTTGTGTTTGTGATGAGGTCGAAGAGGTGGAATATTTATGTTGGGTTGACCAGAACCATATTCTGAACCAATTATGAAACAGGCAAGGAGTGGAACAATGAAGATCAAAATAATACCTCCATTACTGAGAAAGGCTGGCCTGGAAAATGTGCCCTTGGTATGTGGCAGTGACGGGCTTCTTAATAAGAAACCCCCAAATTAGACAAAACCACACAGTCATAGACACAGTGGACACCCACAGGACTTTCTGTTAAAGTTGTCCCCAGAAAAATTTTCAAGCAGAGAAGCAAGAAATGATGTGTAGGAAAGCCTGGCCCCCAGGAAAGGATAAGAGAAGAAGGGGTCAAGCAATGGACCGCCCAGTTCCTCATCCCAGGCTCACCAATCAGGGCAAGGAGCAGTGTTTTCAGGAGAACATCCTCCCTCCTGGAAACAAGAGGAGTTGAGAATAAGTGTTCCTCCTCCTTGACAGTTTACCATGGACATCATCCAGCATCATATGTATTTACATGACAAAGAACTAGTGTGAACAAGAATTTTGAGAGAGGTAGACATCATCTAACACTTGGGCGTGAGAAAGCAATCCAGGCCTGAGTCTCAATGGGAGCATTTGAGTGGAGGAAGAGGCATTCCTGAGACTAGAGGGGACATTGGGGGATGGTGCCTGGGGAAGAATATCCCAGTACAAGCACATCCAACCTTACTCTCCCTTTCACTCCTGTTCCCACGATGCTCTCCTCATTCCCAACATATGCCCTCAGGTTCCAGCCTCTGCACTTCTATTCCCTCTGGTCTAGCCAGCTGGCTGCTCTCCCGACCCACCTCTACCTGGAGAGACCCCACAGATCTCTGCCATCCACCTTACCCACCACTTCAGAAAGCCTTTTCAGACCTGCTTCCATCCTCTCTCCAGACAGAATTCTCTTTCCACTCCTCAATCTCTCTTGGCTTCTTCTTTGAGCATTTATCATATTCTGCACTGGTTCTTAGTCATTCTTAAACATGCCTTCCTCCCCAAGAAGACTATAAAATTTACTGGGACTAGAACCTGCCTTTTTACCCCTCAGCAGTCTAGGACAGTCAGTGTTACATGAAAGCATTTTTAATTCTAGATCTCAAGTACTGGTGAGTAACATTTCTTTGGATAAGGTTAATCTTCTTTGTTTTCTGAAAAATCCTTCATAACTATCCATCTTAAAAGAGAAAAGGTAACTTCATCATTCCAGTCCTGTGCATTTTATAACAAAGAGAAAGGTAGGCCTTTAAAGAAAAAAATAACCGCTAGTTAGGGTTACAAACACTTAACTGCTAACTTTACCTCTAGTTCAAACAGCACAATTAATTGAGGTGTCCTTGAGTGTAAGTTTTAGGTACAGAAAAAACTATAGTTACTTTGGACTTTACCATAAGATTTATCATAGTTACTAATTCAAGACTCTATTTTTTACCTAAGCTTTTCTGCTTTTTTTTTAATTTCATTAGAGTATAGTTGATTTACAACATTGTGTTAGTTTCGGGTGTACATCATTGTGATTCAGCCATACATACACATATACTCATTCTTTTTCAGATTTTTCTCCCTTACAGGTCACCACAGTACATTGAGTAGAGTTCCCTGTGCCACACACAGTACGTCACTGCTGGTCATCTACCCTATACATAGTACTGTGGGTATGTCAATCCCAAGCCCCCAGTCCATCCCTCCCCTCCACGTTTACCCTTTGGTAACCACACAGAAGATCTAAATAGACATTTCTCCAAAGAAGACATACAGATGGCCCATGAAAAAGATGCTCAACATCACTAATTATAGGAAAAATGCGAACCAAAAATACAATGAGGTACCACCTCGCACCGGTTGGAATGGCCATCGTCAAAAAGTCTACAAATAATAAATGCTAGAGAGGGTGTGGAGAACAGGGAACCCTCCTACACTGTTGGTGGGAATGTAAATTGGTACAATCATTTTGGAGAACAGTATGGAGGTTCCTTAAAAAACTAAAAATAGAACTACCATATGCTCCAGCAATCCCACTCCTGGGGATATACCCGGATAAAACCATAATTCGAAAAGACACCTGCACCACAATGTTCACTGCAGCACTATTTACGATAGCCAGGACATGGAAGCAACCCGAATGTCCATCGACAGAAGAATGGATAAAAAAGATGTGGCACATGTATACAATGGAATATCACTCAGCCATAATGCCATTTGCAATAACATGGATGGACCTAGAAATTATCACACTAAGTGAAGTAAGTCAGACAGAGAAAGACAAATATCTTGTGATATCACTCATAAGTGGAATCGAATTAAAAAGAAATGATATAGATGGACTTGTTTGTAGGGCAGATGCAGACTCACAGATTTCTAGGATGGACTTGTGGTTACCTAAGCTTTTAAGTTAAGTTTATAACTTTATAAAGATTTTTAAAAATTCATTAACTTATATATCTTAATTTTTATAACATTATATTATCATAATCTGATAAATTTATCACTTATAAGAGGTCTTCTATAAGAGTGAAGTTAATCCCCTTAATTGCCTTATGCTACACGGATAAATTTAATATATTTGATTTTCTTTTGCATGACTCAGTAGCTTCTAAGAACTAGAAACTTTCTAAAATACAAGTTCTTAAAAATCAAATAAATGCATATATTTGAAAAATCTTAAACTTTCTAACATGTCAATACTGTGTGCACACTCAGTAAACCTGTCAGAGCTTTTGACTTAAAAGCATAATACTATCAACTATATTTTGAGTCTGACTCATGAGGCCTATTTGTTTGACATACTGATTTGGCCACTATTTAAATCGCCCAAACATGTACACATGACTCCTGCGTAGGATATTGTGGGACAGATTTACGTCATCATTCTATGACTGTTCTCATCATTCCCAAGGATAAAAGACACTGAACGTTAAAGGGGCTGCTATGGTCTGAATGTCTGTGTCTCCCCCAAACTCATGCTGAAACCTAAATTCAATGTGATGCCTTAGGAGGTGGGGCCTTTGGGAGGTGATTAGGTCATGAGGGTGGAGCCCCCATGAATGGGATTAGTACCCTTCTGAAAAGACCTGAGAAAGCTCCCTGGTCTCTTCCACCATGTGAGGACAGAGTCTGCGGCCCTCTTCAGAACCTGACTTTGCTGCCACCTAAATCTTGGACATCCAGCCTCCAGAACCATGAGGAATAAATTTCTGTTGTGTAAAGGCACCCAGTCTGTGGTATTTTGTTACAGCACCTTGGATGGGCTAAGATGGAAGCATTTATTTTTATCCCAAGCAAGTAGAGTTTTCCAACTTGTGGGCCAAGGTTAAATATTAACCAGAGAAATCTGGGGCTGAGATGCAAGACTAAAATCTTGACCAAGAAGATGATGAGACAGGCTGAATTTTTTTCAGTCACTGTAACACAACTCCATGACATACAGAGGGATGGACCTCCCGGTCTACAATCCTACATTGAATTCCATATTGCTTAACGCTTCCCTCTGATTTGAGCCTATTTCCTCCCCTTTATAGGGACAGTTAACTTCCTTCCCTGCCTGATGGGATCTGGGAGGTTTGTTTGTTGGTTTGGTTTGGGTTCATTGCTCTCTCATGACATTCTAATGTCTGTCTGATTCAAAAGACCCTTTTAATGGCATTTCATTTGCTCCTTCAGACTCTAATGTATTTCTTTCATAATTTTTACCACCTGATTGTGGAAGATCAGGTTCAATAACCATTTTCTCCTTTCATTTTTTCTTATTCTGCCAAAGCCACAATTCTTAAGGATAGTAATATGACACCCACTTGGGTTCTGCATTCTCTGTGGCTTTGTGAGGCTCTGCAGTTATAAGACTAGAGCCACACTAATTACAAGAAACACATGGAAAAGCCATCTAGCACTCCAGCTCCTGGCCTAATTTAAAACTGCAACCCTCCTTTGAATTCTCCTGACCTACTTTTACCTTGCTCTGCCTTTTCCATAGCATCCATCATCTTCAAACATGATATATTGGAATTGTTTGTTGTGCTTGTTTTTATTGTCTTCTCCTGGCAACTGGAATGTACACTCCATGAGGGCAGGGAACTCTGCTGTCTTGTTCCCTGAAATGTTTCTGCACCAGAACAGTGTGTGGCAGTTGGCCTTCAAAAAGAAATGTTGAACGGGTGTATGAGTATGATCTGGATAGGCTCCATATTTGTGGGACCCAGTGTAAAAAGAAAATACAAGACATCTTGTTCAAAAATTAGGCATACTAAAAAGAAAATAATTAAGGCAGACCTGCAAGATAGTAATAGCAGAGTATTAATCCAAGCACGGGCCACACCTCAGCACAGGACGCTGTGTGATAACACAAGTCACATACCCATAAAGCTGGCCCCCAAATAAGTGTACAAGGACACATGCCAAAGTGGCACATGGAATTACAATCTTGTATGTGCATCTGTCTGACCCAGTTGGTTGTAAACTCCTTGTGGGCAAGGCCTGTATGCTCTTCATGTCTGTGTGTCAAGTCTGTGCATTGTTGGTTGTGTCACTAAGACAGCATCGTGTAAGAGGTAAGTGATCTAGCGCTCAGGAACAAACAAACAGATGTTTGCCGATTACACGGACAGGTGTTCACAGAGGAACACTCTGACCAAGAATAGAGCGATTATAATTCAGATTATCCTTTCATTCTCTGTAATCCCATGGATAGACCACAGGCATCAATAAAGACATGCAGTACTTTCAGTATTTATGTCTTATTTGGGGACCCTTGAGTCTGAGACTGTACCGCCAAGCCTCTGTTAAAGAATCATCACCTCATACTCAGAACATCTGTATTTTCACAGCAGGTATTCTCTTCACGCAAGTGTGAGGAACAATGCCAGCTACAGAAAATGCCTCCCCAGGTCACACCATCAGAAGCTAGCACACCAAAAACCCCGACAGAAACGACAGAAACAGGTCAATTGCAAAAGCAGATAATACGAGGTGAGATGCTACGTTCGTTCTCAAGGAATCAATTCCATGTAAAACTGGAGAACAAGTTTGTATAGAAAAGGTATTTGTGAAGGCAAATTTTAGCTTGCATCCGACCCCGCATTTAGTTGGAAGATCATTTCATGATCGAGTCAAGGAGAAAAAACAATAGTTAGGGATATTTTGCTTTGCTTTTAAATACAGAACTTAGTAAGATTTCTTTCCGTTAAAATTATATCCACTCAATCCTTAAAATAACCTAAATCATTTAATTGTAGAATTAGTCAATAAGGAAGTTTAAACCAAAGCGGAAGGATGTACAGCACTGGATGTAGGGCAGCGACGCTCTTCCCTGTGGTGAGAAAGAGACAGAGGCTTTGCATCACAGAGGGCGAGTCTGGGTGACTGTGAGGTCACCCCTTGATGAGTGGAGATAGAGTCAACACAAAAAAATAAAGTCAGGAAAATGAGTGCTGCCGGGGAAACAAACACATGAAGCATAACTCAAGTTCTGGAAAAACCCCAATGTTTTCAGCAACAGTCAGGATATAAATCAGATGTGCAGTTAACCATTTGACCGTTTACCTGACGCCAATAAGTTTCAGGGAAAACATGTCCACACGTGCCTCCTCGGTGAGTTCTAGAATCTCCCCTCCTTCCATTCCCCAAATATGCACCAGTCTAACGTCCGAGCGGGGAATTGTAGAGCCAACAGGAAATACAGATGGGCCCCAGCCAGGGAAGTTTATGTAGCCGTTGGCTGGAGCACTAAGCCAGCACCACGTTAGTGGTAAGCACAGTGCAGCACTGAGACACGATCTCTAAAAGCATCTCCGTGGTGTATGAAAAAGCCCGAGGAAGCCCCTTAAGCCCCTCAGAACACGATCAGACATCCTGAACCAGGCAGATCCAACAGACGAAGTACTTCAGGAGCCAAAAAAGCAGGAAGGAACTTGCAAAAGTCACATAAAGGGGATGACAGCAGCCTCAGAAGGACGGACACAGGGACACATTGCGGGGGAGGCAAGCGACACGCCATCCCTATGCATCAGTTTCCCAGTTTCCTTGGCCGTAGACGGACTGGGAGCTCGCTACATGTTCTTTACTTAATTAGCATAAAGGTTCAACTAGAGTTTGCTAATAAATACAATGGGGTGTTAAATTAGGTTTTTCCTTTGACTATACAGTGTTTTCATGAGACACAATAAGAAAAAAACTGCCCTCTAGCTGATTGAAGAAAACTGCCTTAAATAGTTTGCAAGTTCTGAAAAAAAGGATTTTTCTAAATGAAGAATTTGTCTCAAAAGTGGAGACATCGTCTACCGTGTCCTTCAGAACAAAATGGAAATAAACATACACAAAGAATTCAGCTCACCAATAAAGTTAGGCAAGATTTGAAAAAAAAATCAAAGACTCAGAGTAATATGACACAGAGAAACGGTTTGGCAAAGCAGAAGGAAAATGTGGAAGTACTTTGCCTCTCTTACAACCTGGCCCCAGGCCAGACGTGAGCATCCAGTAATGATAAATGAGACTAACCCGATAAGTGGGTGTGTGTCCACCTGACATTTGCATCAATGGGATATCCACTAGACACCAATTACCCAGACTGTATGTCTGCAAAGACTAGTTAGAAAAAAGATCAAAGTCCATTTGAAGTGAGAGATTGTAATTTTAAAATTAAGGGAAAGGACAAGAGATTAAATGGAGTAGTTCCTGTTGCCCACTATGATAAAGCCTTCAAAGTCTTTGTTACTCTTTCTTCTAAATTCAACAACCAGGACGGCAAAAGACAAGATGCTAGGTAGGGCCCCTCCCACGACCCTGTCTTTACTGGGAGTGGGGAAGTTTAGCGGGCATATAGAAGGAAGCAAGTTCTGAATTTCCTGACCTTACAAGAATGCAAAACACTTAACCATTTTACCCAGGATTCGTTACGTTAACTTTCCCTGAATAAGGGATTTCCGTGCCTGTCACAGCTAGCCGTTCACCTACCAAATAATGCCTCTACGTTCACTTGATAAACAACTGTCATACAGAAAAACATGTACATTTATCTCAATTGTCCACAGTTCCTAGCCCTTGGTGGTCCTTCCTTCATTCATCGTAAGATCCCTGATTGATGTAGAGCAGTGCATTCTGGTAGTCGAGGTAGAAATGAATACATGGGCCAGAGGAAAACTCCCCAATGATGGTGGTTACAGGAAAATCTATATCCATTCTCTGGCTTCTCCTCATCTGTCCAAGGTCCCAATCTTCCCACCTCCTGAATCCCCCTCCCATTTATCCACCCTCCAGGCTTTCTGGGTTCTTTTCTCTCCTTGTCAAGGAGAGATGGCCAAAAGTCTGATGCTCAAGCCCATCCGTTGTATTATGCTTTTAAAAACTTGGTCAAAGGTATACACACTACTGTATATAAAATAGGTAACTAACAAGGACCTACTGTACAGCACAGGGAACTCTAGTCAATATTATGTAATAACCTATATGGGAAAAGAATCTGAAAAAGAATGGATACACACACACACACACACACACACACACACACACATATGAATCACTGAATACCTGAAACTAACATAACTTTGTAACTCAACTATACTTCAATTAAAAACACACACACACACAAAGGAAGAGTATAGAAAATATCAGAGTACATCACCTAAGTGTTGTTTGTGAAATGTACTGGCTTTTTTTAAAGCTTAAAAATCTTTTTATTCTGAGACAATTACAGATTCATAGGAAGATAGATACACAGGTAGATAGATAGATAGATATAACTGATTCACTTTACTGGACACCTGAAACTAACACGCATTGTAAATCAACTATACTCCAATAAAAATTTTTTTTAAAACCTTGATCAGATAGGTGAAAAATGTTCTCAGACTCAATCGGGCCTTGGGGTCTTCTCTACTCAGTTTCCTGTTACCAAAGAAAAAAAGAATTAGCTGTAGTGCTGTTGATGGTAACGGGTCCTTGCATCTCCCGCTTGCAGTCCTCAAAGCACCATGTACCACTACAGTTCGGTCTCATCCTACTTCCTCTGTTATTTAGTTCATATTATTTCCTTCGGGCCAGGACCCTACCGTGGTCTTCCCCGTAACTCTCTCCTCCTTTGCCTCTTGGACGCCCCACTCAGATGCTGCCTGTGATTTAATGACTCTCACACTCCCTTCCTGACTTTTTTGTTTTTATTGAGGTGTAAACTGATGTATAACATCACATTAGTTTCAACTGTACAACATAATGATTCGATATTTGTATCCACTGTGAAATGATCACCACAGTAAGTGTAGTTAACATCCATCACCATACATCGTTACCAAACTTTTTTCTTGTGATGAGAACTTTTAAGACCTACTCTCTTAGCAATTTTCAAATATGCAACACAACATTATTAACTGTAGTCACCGTGTTGTACATCACATGCCCAGGACTTAATTTATTTTATAAGTGGAAGCTTGGACCTTTTACTCCCTTCACCTGTTTTGTCTGACCACCAACCCCGCCCTTTGTTAACCACCAATCTACTCTCTGTATCTGTGAGCTTAGTTACCTTTTTGTTTTAGATTCCATATATAAGTGAGATCATACGGTATTTGCCTTTCTGTCTGAATTTCTTCACTTAGCATAATGCCCTCAAGGTCCACCCACGTTGTCGCAGCCTTTTCTGAGTTTCTAGAGCTTTCAAACCATACACGTCCAACACTTACCCTATGCGTGCTGCTCTGTACTCTCCTCTGATTATTTAGTAAGTTTCAGCTTTGTCTGTGCTTGAATGCAAATCTCATGTCCTATACTTCTTTCCAATCTAGAGTCTATACTATCATCAACAATATTTACTTGCTAATCTATGGGAAACCACAGACCTATCTCTGTTTTTTAAGAGGAATATTCTTAGTGTTATAACTTGTCCCATGTCATGTTGCATCTTTCTAGTAAAAATAACATCAAAGGTCATAGCTTTCTGAGTTTCTACATCCCCAAAACTCTGTTATATAGCACTTCTTCTGCATTAGAAGGAGCAGGTCTATCTCCGACCAAATTAGGATCCACTTTCTCTAACAAAAGTTGTACAACATTCTTGTGTCAGGCCCTCGGTCAAGAAAAATCTATTTTATTTGCTTCACCATTTACTTTTCATCCATTTACTTATTTATCTAGTCAATAAACACTTTATAAACACCTATGTGGAAGGTAATTTTTAAAGTCATTTCTCTCTCTTTTTCATTCTGGTGAATGTCAATAAACTGAAAAACACGTTGTCTGATCTACCTAGAGTTACCGAAACACGTGGGTGCAAATTACAACAACAGTAAATGATGACACCAGCCTGCGGTGTGGATAAGGCAGCATCTCGCAACTCAGACTTCACACGTTCTGAGTTACAGCTGCACCGACTGCATCCGAGCTGTGTCTACAGCAGAAGGTCCCACAACAGCATGTTGACAAAATACGTTCAATTAGGTTAGTGAAGTGCATTTGGCACTTTTTTTCCCCACTCTTGTCTGCCTTTTGATGTCTAAAAAAGTGTCACTTGTTAACTAAGTTACCACCTATGAAAGAAACACCCCTTGATTTGAGCCTTGCGTGGCCAGACTTGCCTTCTTTCTTGTGACTCCGCTGAAGTTGGGTCTGGCCTCTAACCTCAACGCTGAAACTTCAAGGGGGTGGACAGGGGCATGGGGGGAAAGGAAGCAGCTTGCAGTGGCAACTTCTCTGCTCTTGAATGCCACCAGAGTGGCTTTTTGGTTCATTAGTATGTTTGTTTCTTGTTGTAATTTTTCCAATTCTCTCTCTCTCAACAACCAGTTCCTGAATTATTGAGGATGGAGTTGCAGTTTTTTAAAAGAGCAATCCCACCAGATACCTGTATGATCATTCAGAATCTAGCCCTTAAGGAAGGGAAGCAGGTAGCCTGAGTTCCAGCCCTGGCTCTGTCATAGACTAGAAACAAAGCAGTAGTTAAGGCAAACATGGTCATTCTATATAATTTATGCCATCAATTTGATTTTCTCTCCTTTAAAAACAAAATCAATAAACAAAAAAAAATAAGGAATTGAGGGGATCTTACAGAAAAATAAGGAACTGAGGTACATAATACAGGTTAAAAATGAACATGGATAAGGAAAATGTAAGAAAAGATGAATAAAATAAACAATTTATAACACGCATCTACTATGGGTACCAGTTGGGGATTTAAATTAGGTGCTAAGACTCCTAGTGACCAGAGCAAACAACATCACTTAGATTTCATTTCTTCAACTCTCTCATCTATGAAACTGGAACAAAAAATACACCTAAATGATTAGACAATCATGAGTGCAAACATTTCTCACCTGGTGACCAGCACTAACTAAACTCAAAATTTAATTAAATCTGAATCTAACTTAATTTCTTGAGCACATGCTATAGCAAAGTCACATTGAAAGGTTAAAATTCTACCTTACTTTAAGATGTTTTTTGTTAACCTCTGTGTCAGAGCAGTACTGACCTATAAAAGGATTTATTGCCTCTAGTTACCTCATGACCAACTGTGTCTAGAAAGCAAATCTCAATATGATTTTATTTTCCTGTGAAGAATTTGAAATTTTAAGGAAGATTTTCACTATGTCTATGAATCTAGGAAAAGTTTGTACCAAAAGACACTGTACAGCAAAAATGCCTTCTCTGTGTGGCCTTCAATGTTTCCTATATTTCTAGTTCATATTTTATGAGTTGGAATATGCCATATTTTTTGGTAGTTTTTTGTACTTAATAAATAATAACTTATTCAGTACTTTTAATTATTTCTAAACTTTAAACTTACAGAACATAGTATACTTAGTGCATTTTTAGGGTATGATTACAGGTCTCAGTTTTAGCAAAACATGTTATGGGTCATTTGTGTAAATGTGCAGTTTTTGTAAAATTAGAGTTCAAATCTGAGCTGCTTAGAGTCCCTGAGGGTCATGAGGTACAAATCCAGCGGCCACTGTAAAGCTAACACAATCACTTCTCTTCTGAGGTCCAACTTCCTCTCTCTCCCCGCTGGCCACTCACAAAGATGTTTGGTGAGGTGCTCACTTGAGGGGGTCCTTGGTCTCTGTTTAGTCCTCTTGTATTGTGGCTGAGGAAGGAAACCTTTGTCAGGTTGACACATTGAGTTAACGGAAGAAATGAGGCTCTCCTCAGGCTCCCCTCAGTACTGGTCCCAGATCTAGTGCTCCATCCACCTGTGCATGGAATTTTCACCATTTATCGGAAAACAGCAGGTTCTATAGTTTCCTATGTATTAGCCTTCCTATAATAATATAATATAATATAATATAATAACTTTTAATGGAATATAACCTGTAAAAATATTGAATCACTATGCTGTACACCTGAAACTAATTTATTATTATAAATGAACTGTACTTCAATAAAAAATAAAATGTCCAAGGATGAAGAATTAAAAGTTGGAGATTACTGAATTTATTCACAGTGCAACTGATACACATAAACACAGAGGAGACTGCTTCACAGGCTTCATACTAGCTTTATTACAAATTTCTATTGTGTGGTCTAACCTACGCATTACATTTTGTCTTGTTAGTTTCTAAATTCCACAGGTGCTGAAATTAGACATCCAGGCATTTCTCCCTAAGACCCTTTAAAGCTTTGCACAGAAACCTTCACAGTTTATCAATCAAGAGTAAACTATTTCTCACTACATTATATAATTTTTCATATTTTGGAAGAGACCACAGTTTCAGAAAAGTCTGAAAGAGGTGATTGTTAGACCTAGAAAGTGTACCTTACTGCTGGGAAGTCGAGAACGCTGCGTCATCTTCCTTTCAACACACTTCTGAGAACAGGGTTAATGCTGTCTGGGAAGGTCCCTCAGCTCCGCGCTGTTCCCCTCTTAACTGGCCGGAGACTGTGTGACTGTTTAATGAGCATGAGATAGCAACCATCACACCAGATTGTTCGTCTGTAATTTGAGATTCCTGGAAGAAACGTACTGCACAGTAGCTTACATTTGACCTAGTTGAATTTCTCTCAGCATGTTGATGACAGAGGAAATCTTTCTCGTGCTCTGTCTGGATGGCTTATGCTTTGGAGTTAGGCAAGTGTGGCTTTAAAACCCAGGACCGCCACTTGTTAGTGGTGAGAATTTGGGCGAGCAATTTAACCACACTGAGCCTAACCTTCCTCCTTTTAAAAAATGAAGATAATACGTCATACCCCTGCAAGATGCATTGAAAGTGACTGGCTCATAATTGACTCTAAAAATATTTGTTTTATTCTTGCAATTTCCTATTCATGACATCAAAACAACCATTATCGCGGGGACAATGATGAGTAGACAAAGTAATTATTTTATTGTCTTTTCTTTCTTTCTTTTTTTCTTTTCCGGTACGCGGGCCTCTCACTGCTGCGGCCTCTCCCGTTGCAGAGCACAGGCTCCGGACGCGCAGGCTCAGCGGCCATGGCTCACGGGCCCAGCCGCTCCGCGGCATGTGGGATCTTCCCGGACCGGGGCACGAACCCGTGTCCCCTGCATCGGCAGGCGGACTCCCTACCACTGCGCCACCAGGGAAGCCCCATCTTTTCTTTTTCAACTATCCGCTTTAGTAAATTACAGAGGAACCTAGAAAAGATTGTGAAAATGTGTTCAAACTAAAATAACATTTTTTTGCTGATCATAAACTGCTATTAATTAATACTAGCATCTTGAACAGTTCTTCATTTTTACCAACTAGAAAATTCATCTGTTATTTATTGAACGAGAAACTAAAAAGAGAACATAACCCCTTATCAATTTGCAAGCTTTTTCCAGCTGTTTGTTTAGAATGAATGTTATAGAACTTTTAACCCTGCTCCTTAGCAATATATAACAGAACATAGACAATATTCGCAAAACATAAAGGCAACAGCTATGAATTGTGTTCAAGTCACAGTTTTGACTTGGTTTGGGGTTTTGTTACATATAACCTCTGCTTGTATGTAAAAGATGTCTATAGTTCATCTGAGCTACTGTACCGGACCATCTGAAATCCAGCAGGAACCAAAGATCCGGCAGCTGAGGAGATCTCTGGACAGTCAGGGACTTATACCCATAGCATGGCAGCAATATCTTCTGGTTTACCTGGAATTTAGTGGTTCAAAATGGTTCAAATTTCCCCCAAACTTGAGCCGATACGCTAATGGGTAGACTACTAATAGTGCCACATATTCATCATAACTCTGGTGAGGCTCCCATTTCTTTGAAACTACTATTCACCCATTTGATAAGTGGCATTTGTGGGTTAGGCTTGACTTATGCTAAAAATCAACCGTGCTATTGTGACCTATGGTGTTTTGTATAGATCTACACAATGTCAAGGGTCCAAAGTCTCAAACTTGGCACATGTAACTAGATGTTTGTTTTACATCCTACTAAATGCTCAAATACTTATTAATAGATTACTTTTTCAGATAATCATTTCAAAGGAGATGTTCACCTAGAGATATAGCCTTAGCCAAACTACAGATGTAATATAAGAGCACATATTTCTAAGTATCAGAAAAAAAAAATAGATATAAAAAGGTTTTATTATTCTTAGGAAGTAAAGGATCCAGTTTAAGATGTTTCCCCCAGATGTTTGCTTCATGGAAAGAAGCAAACAGCGACAAGAAAAACCTGAGTCTGTCCAAGATAATCATTATTAAGCAATGTGTCTGGGAACGTGTGCCATAAACCTGAAAAATTAAAACCATTACGGACATTTCTGTAACTACTTCTTGCGTATTTCCTTTACTGGAAATGTTTTTAACTTGTTTGTTTTCCATTTCTGTTAGTTAGATATTTTTTTCCCTTACAGGAAAAAAGGATGAGAGAAGACAAAAATTTTATATAGTGTATTTCTATCTTAATTGCATTTAAGTATTTAGAAAACAACCCATCGTATATCCTAACATTCAAAACCCAATTATTTTCCTCACATTTATTTCACAGTTTTCACTGGTCTGCTCTCTCACCACATAAATAAACATTTTCTAGACCTAGCCTGAGTAATCACAACTCTTTCTCCCACAAGCCTTTCCTCGATTCAACTAAACTTAGTAAGATTTTCCCCCTGGGTCATGCACTTCTAATTATTAGCGGGTCTTCAGCATTAATCACATTAGACTCACTGAGGAAGGTCAAGGTGTGAAGCTGAGGCAGCCTAGAAGCGTGGCCAGAAAGCTTGGGCCTGAAAACGTGGCTCTCTTCCCCTGAGCCGTACTGGGATGAGCATCACATGAGCAGCCACAGGCCAGTCCATGAGGGGCCTCCTCTGGGACGGTTCATGACCACTTAGTTCATTTAAACAAGAAGGGGGGCCCCAAATGTCCTAGAAGACACGCCAGGGGTCATGTACCCAGCCCCTATTTGCGCAAACAGAAAGTAAGACCTGGAGAGGCTGGGACCAGACCCCGTGAGCACAGCCGGTCCTGAGGTCCCATCTCTAACTCCTTGTTCTGTCCACAAGTGGCTTCGCTCAAAGCAACATGGAAGCTCTCGGCAGTGACGCAGTCATCTGAAAAGCTTGACCAGAGTGTGGAATTCTCGAGACCGTCAGGGCTGGAAGGACGTGGCCGACAGTGTCGTTTGCCTACTAAACATTCCTCCTCCTGGCTCCAGAATCCCAGTTCAGCTCCAGCAAAGGTGGGCCTTCTCCGAGCCAGGTCCCCTGGTCCCCTTGCCAGTGAGGGGTCAGCAAGGGCATAAGTCACAACTCCAGTCTGTGACATAGGAGATTTCTGCTAGTTCTTCTGGGGACATTTTCCTCCCTCTTAAGTTGGGACATAACATAAGAATGAGCTCTCGTTTCTCCTCTGGCCTCAGTGTTGTCTGAGAACAGGACATTTTGAGCTGCATTAGCCAACTTACAGTCATGAGGGAGCAGCCTGAGGACAAAAGGCAGAGAGAAAAGATGAGGGGAACTTGGCCCTTGATATCTGTGGAGCCACTGAATTCACTTCCCAGGATCTGTTCTTCCTCCAAGCTTCTTGGGAGAGATGATGACTTGTCCTTATTGTTCAGTCATTTTGAGTTGAGCTCGGTTGCTCACATCTGGATACATTCTTTTACAAGGTGTTTCAACTACTCTGTTCTCTTATGAGACCAGCTGTTGAATCACATGCCCCATTTTGGCCAAAGAGTACAAAGTTTCAGTTATGCAAGATGAATAATTCTAGAGATATAAATGCACACAGTGTGGTAACTATAGTTCACAAGACTGTATTGTATACTTGACATTTGCTAAGAAGGTAGATTAAAGAAATGGTAACTCTGTGCGGTGATGAATATGATAATTAGCTTGGCTGAGATGATTATTTCACAGTGGATATGCATATCAAAACATCAAGTCATGGGACTTCCCTGGTGACGCAGTGGTTAAGATAATCTATAGGTGAATAATCTATAGGTGAATAATCAAAGTGGACCAATCCGTAATCTTCAAAATAATCAGCTTAGTCATATCATGGCTTGACTCTGTGGGTTTAATATGTACTAGTAAGGGAAAGAATAGAATAATAATTTACTGTTATAATTTTTTTTTTTTTTTTTTTTTTTTTTGCGGTACGCGGGCCTCTCACTGTTGTGGCCTCTCCCGTTGCGGAGCACAGGCTCCGGACGCGCAGGCTCAGCGGCCATGGCTCACGGGCCCAGCCGCTCCGCGGCATGTGGGATCTTCCCGGACCGGGGCACGAACCTGTGTCCCCTGCATCGGCAGGCGGACTCTCAACCACTGCGCCACCAGGGAAGCCCTACTGTTATAATTTTTGATAAATATGAATTATTTCAAAGATTGGGGAAGTAAACACATTTTCCACTGAATTACATCTCTGCTTCCCACACACTGCCACATTAGGCAGAGCCAGAGAGGAAGATACATATGTCTTTTTAGCAGAATAATTTTACTAGGATCAAAATGCAAATATCGTAAAGTCAAATATTTTAAAGAATTCTAGACCATAGTTATACTTCCACAATACTAGCAAAATATTGCTAGCAAAATAGAACATTTCTAAGTGTTCCTCCACAGCAAAAAAAAAAAAAAATGTGTTTCAGAGTCCCAGCCTGGAGGCCACATGCTGACATGAGACATTTCTGGAGTGTGGGTCTGAAACATGAGATAAAATATTGGTTTCTAGTTAAAGTCTTATGGCCCCAAAGAGAGCTGGTGGGTTGGCATGAAAGGATTCTCATCAAACTTTCGGTTCCCCAGGGAGGCTTAAGGATGCCCAGTAAAAATCAGGGGAAGAGGAATCTTCTTGCTCTTCTTCATAGGATTTTCCCAAACCTGAACTCAACTCAATGGAATGTTAAAAACAAAACAAAAAAAAAAAAAACTGTGAGCAATGAGAATAAGGAAATTGAGAGGCAGTTGGGCTAAGTCACTGGGGGCCCTGAGGGAAGTCGGAGTAGCTCTCTGGCCTCAGTTTCCTCAACTCAAAAACAAACAGGATGCTCTCTGGCTGCCCTCCTCTACCCATCACTCGGCCTTGTACACAGTGACCCTGATCTAAATGTAAAGACGTTGTGTGTAACTCTGTAAAATAATTCGCAATAATACCTTAAGATCAAATCCAAAATTTTTGAGAGTAAAATTTCAAGAATCGCTTAAATCATTATTATATGATCTTCTATACCCATCTCCTCACTAGGACCCCCGCCCTGGTTTGTGAATCTGGTCATCCGCCAGCCCTGTCTACTTTGACGAAGATTCAGCACCGAAAGTCACCGGTCAGCTCAAGGCAGGAATAAGGACGAATCCTGGGCCCCTCCCTTTGACTCATCCCCCACCTCTAATCTGTCCCCAGACTTCCTAAACGTCTCCAACGCCACTGTCTGGGCTTTAATGTCTATTTCAGCGACCTTGAGGCTCTGATCCACGTGACTTTTCCCCCAAACTATTTACCATACTACAGAGGAGAGAACTCTCTGTAAAGGTCAGTTCTGATCATGTCTCTTGGGTGTGGGGGTGTGCGTGCACGCACGCGTACACACACACACACACACACACACACATACACACACGCTTCCCAAACCCTTCAAGGATCATCTTTAAAGATCCTTCAAAGATCTTCAAAGATCACCTTCAAAGATCAAATCTATATTTAATGAGTTGCTTTTCTGAGTCTTAGTGGCAGTGATATAGTCCCAAAAGCAAAAATCTTTTAAAAACTTCTGCCTTAAAAATTTCTGTCAAAGGAAGATAAAGCTGCTCATTTGCCCTAATAAGGGATAAATGAGCAAGAAAAATAGCTTGTTATCATCACTAGACTTGGAAATTTTTCTTTCAATTTTCTTCTATATTATGTCTTTACCAGCTTTACTGAGATACAACTGACAAAATTGCAATATATTTAAGTGTACAACGTGATGGTCTGATACATGTAAACATAGTGAAATGCCTCCTACAATATTTAATTAACACATCCATCACCTTACATCATTTTCTTTCTTTCTTTTTTTAGATTCCACATGTAAGTGATATCATAGAGTATTTGTCTTTCTCTGTCTGACTTATTTTTCTTAGCGTAATACTCTCTAGGTCTGTCTGCGTTGTCACAAACGGCAGGATTTCCTTCTTTCATGCCTGAATAATAAACAGTTGACCCTTGAATGACACAGGTGTTAGGGACTCCAACCCCTACGCAGTTAAAAATCCTCAGGTGAGTTTACAGTAAGCCCTCTGTGTCCACAGTTCCACAACCGAGGATTCAGCCAACCTCAGATCGTGTAGTACTGTAGTATTTGCTGAAAAAGTCCATGTATAAGTGGACCCGTGCAGTTCAAACCCATGTTGTTCAATGGTAGGGTCAACTACATTAACTTTATCCATTAATCTGTCAATGAACACTTGAACTGTTTCCACGTCTTGGCTATAATAAATAATGCTGCCAAGAACATGAGGGTGCAGATATCTCTTCAAGATAGTGATTTCATTTCCTTTGGATATAAATCCAGAAGTGGGGGGATTGCTGGAGTCTATCGTAGCTCTATTTTTAACTTTTCGAGGAACTTCCATACTGTTTTCCATAGTGGCTGCACCAATTTACATTCCCACAAGCAGTGTACAAGGGTTCTGTTTCCTCCACATTCTCACCAACACTTATCTCTTGTCTTTTTGATAATAGCCATTCAAACAGCTATGAGGTGGTAACTCATTGTGATTTGATTTGCATTTCCCTGATGATTAGTGATGTTGAGCACATTTTCATACACCTGTTGGCCATGTGTATGGGTTTTTTTTTTTTTTTTTGAAAAATGTCTATTCAGGTTCTTTGCCCATTTTTTAATCTAGTTACTTGGTTTTTTACTATTGAATTTTAAACGTTTCTTATACATCTTGGATATTAACCCCTTATCGGCTATACAGTTTGCAAACATTTTCTTCCATTCCATAGGGTGCCCTTTCATTTTGTTTATTGTGTCCTTTGCTGTGCAGAAGCTCTCCCCCCTTGTCTATTTCTGATATTGATCTTGGCAATGACTTCTAGGATCTGACACCAAAAGCAGAGGCAACAAAAGAAAAATAAGCAAGTGGAACTAAATGTATCATGTCAAATATGGAGATGACTTTAGAGACCTATCAAGTTCAAGTTTTTAATTTTTCAGTATAAGGAAACAAGGGCTCAGAGGTGAAGTCATTTGTCCAAGGTCACAGGGGATCATTGGTGGTGTCTTTATAAATTCCTCTAGCTGTGGGTATGGGGACAGCAAAAGTCATACAAGAACTGCCAGATATAACATGTTTACTTTATACTTTCCACCAGCTGCTCATTAATTTATTTGATAACCTCTTTTTGAAAATGCTAAATTATACTGAGGTTAACAATAAATTTCCAGCCCCGCAGAGGTCTGTGGGGTTGATGAAGGGCAGAGTGGGAGACAGGAGCCGCCAGGAGAGCAAATCCTGATGGAAGGGGCAGGACAGCTGGGTGGGACCTCGGAAAGCAGGAAACCAACACGGGTCTCCTGGATATCTGCATTTAGGTTCTTAAATTTTTTTTTCAATTTATTTTATTGAAATTTAATTGACTTACAATGTTGTGTTAATTTCTACTGTACAGTGAAGGGATTAAGTTACACACACACACATATAATATACATTCTTTTTCATATTCTTTTCCATTATGGTTTAGCACAGTATATTGAATATAGTTCCCTATGCTCTACAGTAGGACCTTGTTGTTTATCCATCCGATATACAATAGTTTGCATAGGTTCTTAAAATTTTGAAACTTTTTCTCACTTAAAAATGGAAAAAGTCACATACATCATATAAAGCCAAACATCACTCAGCATTTTGGTATATTTTCTTCAGGTCTGTGTGTATATTTTCACAGAGTTACGACCAAGTGGTTAAACAATTCTACTAGCTATGTAGCAGCAACATGTGACACTAATATGATGTCACGTTTTACTAAAATATAAGGTAGGTGTCAAAAATAGTACCACAAATTTTCTGTAGCCAAAAGGTCCCAGAACTCCATGTGGTTCTCCTTTATCATTGTTGGGAGTTATAGTTGAGGAGCGTAGAAAAAGGGTATGTTTTATTCACATAGAAACAAAACTTAAAAATAAATAATAGAGTGAGCCTTGAGTATTACTGACCCAGACTCACTTGTGTCCACTTTCTGAACGGGTTTGAGGGGGTGTCATTCACAAATAAATATCACAACTCACACTTGCATAAACTGAGGAGCAACTAAAGACAAATCTTCTCCTCCAAAATGTCATAGTGTGAATGACTTAATGCCAGTTAATAAAAATTCAGTTAGTCAGAGCAGGACATTAGCAGACCGTGCTGATTGAGTTAGAGTTTCTACCCAATATAATTTCAATTTCTTTGAAGATAAACTATAAGCGTCCAGATCTTGGATCCTAATACCATTCTCCAGTAAAAGGGACCAGGGCACCTTGAAGATATGACTGATTTGAGGACTGGGGCAGGAAATATACAGGATGAGCTTGGAGCATCTGTAGGACTCAGAAAAAGAAAAAAAAAAAAAAGCCCACGATGATGAGATTGTGTCAAAGGGACACAGGAGTCAAGTGAAAGAGCTCCCCAAGGCCAACACTGGGACAATTTCAACAACAAAATAAAGTAGTATTGGATTATAATCCAGAGTATAAAATAAATACCCATAAACCCATACTGATATAGACAAGCAATTGAATAAATTAATAAATGGGGGAAATAGCGACAAATCTCTCATGCATGAAAACAAATTATGTAGGTACTTCACCCTAAAGCAGGTAGAGGCGTAACTCTGCTCCTTCAATGGGGGCTGTGCTTCACGACCTCCTTCTAAAGACTACAGTCTGGAAAGTGGAGGGAAAGTAACTTCAAAGTGGAAAAATCTGGCAAATGCTACTCAAACCAGGCAGTCAAGGTCAACGTCCACAATGATACTATGTACCCCAGCTATGATGTGATGAAAATGGCACCTTACCTCTGTGCTCTCCTCCTCAAAACCTATATTCCCAGGCTGACCATAAGGAAAACATCACACAAATTCCAATCGAGGGGCATCCTACAATATATCTGCCCAGTACTCCTCCAAGCTGTCAAGACCACCCAAAATAAGCAAGGTCTAAAAAACTGTCACAGCTGAGAAAAACCTTGACTAAATGTAAGGCAGTATCCTGGATGGGATTCGGAGACCAAAAGAAGAGCATTAGATAAAAACTAAGGAAATCTGAGTAAACTATGGTCTTTAGTTAATTATAATGTATCAATATCGTTCATTAATTATAAAAAGTATACCATACCAGCGTAAGATGTTAAAAACAGGGAAAACTGTACAGGGGGATATATATGAATTCTCTATATTATCTGCTCAATTTTTTTTTTGTAAATCTAAAACTCTTCCATTAACTAAAAAGTAAAATAAAATAAACCATAAGATTCATAGTAAGTTTTTAATGAACAGGAATGTCCGGCTTGGTCTGTCTCCTTTTCACACCGAGTTCCTAACAAAATAAGCACCTTCAGGTCAGAAAGATCTAGGCAGGCTCAGTAGCTCTCAGCCCTGTAGTGCATTTAAATCACCTGGTGCATCCTAATAGCAATAAATCAGAATCTCTGCTGATGGGCGTCAGCAATTTTTTAAACCCTTTCATGCTACCAAAAGTCTAGTTTTGCCAAAAAATCCCATATAACCATATCATAAAATTGCACCTTTTTGTCATCAGCATGAAATGTCTCTTTTTCATAGTAGAAAGCAACGTTGCTCCCTTTTCCTTTGTCCCTTGGGGTACCTGGGGGCTTCAGCAATGATTCTGGCAATATAAAGGTAACTAAGAGCGACTCTAGCCAACTTAACAAATTTTAGAAACTTAAAGCAACGAATTGCAAACTCTCTCGTTTTATTTCTCTTTTATTTTCTTGGGAAATTCTTTCTTAGGATATTGAAAGTTAGTGTGGTTTAAAAAGAAAGGATCTTGAATTAGGGAAGAAAAAATGAAATCTTTTTATCTTGAAAGAAAAAAAAATTAAACTTTAAATTGAAGGCACCCAAAGTTCTAATGAATGCAGACAGAATCCCTGCCACTCTAGGGACGTGGAATCAGAACCTTCTGAAACACAGACCCACAGAACCTCCTTGTGTGTCCTGGACAGTGAATCACCAGACAAGCCCCAAGCCCTGGATGAGGCTCCTGGGTACATCTCCAGCTCCCAGCCTGGCTTCCTGAACACCTGGAGAGCTTCACCAGGCTCTGAGTCTGTCTCCACCTGTTTTCATTAGGCTATGTTAAAAAAAGGAGCCCGTCTTAGCCATTTACTGGAAAAGATGTCAATTGTATGCTAACTGAACTCTTCTAATGCCATGAAGTCAGGAAGCTGCAAAGCACAGGCACACAAACATGAAGAAAGGAATTCGGACGTGTTTTTCCCGTGCTGCCCTTTCCCACCTGATCTGGAGAGGTCAGGAGAGTGTAAAACCCTATGCTATCACATATATATGGAATCTAAAAAAAAAAAAAAAAAAAAATGGTCATGAAGAACCTAGGGGCAGGATGGGATTAAAGATGCAGACCGGGGCTTCCCTGGTGGCGCAGTGGTTGAGAGTCCACCTGCCGATGCAGGGGACATGGGTTCGTGCCCCGGTCCGGGAGGATGCCACATGCCGCGGAGCGGCTGGGCCCGTGAGCCATGGCCGCTGAGCCTGCGCGTCCGTAGCCTGTGCTCCGCAACGGGAGAGGCCACAACAGTGAGAGGCCCGCGTACCGCAAAAAAAAAAAAAAAAAAGGTGTAGACCTACTAGAGAATGGGCTTGAGGACACGGGTAGGGGGAAGGGTAAGCTGGGACAAAGTGAGAGAGTGGCATGGACATATATACACTACCAAATGTAAAATAGATAGCTAATGGGAAGCAGCCGCATAGCACCGGGAGATCAGCTCAGTGCTTTGTGATCACCTAGAGGGGTGGGATAGGGAGGGTGGGAGGGAGACGCAAGAGGGAGGAGATATGGGGATATATGTATATGTACATATTCACTTTGTTATAAAGCAGAAACTAACACACCATTGTAAAGCAATTATACTCCAATAAAGATGTTTAAAAATAATAAAAGAAAAATAACAAAAGAAAAAAAGCCCTAGGGGTGGCAGGTCTACGTCAACAACAGATATAAGCTGAGATATATTTTAAAGGGGGTGGTGGAGTATCCTTCCTTAATCAGGGGGACATCCATGAGAACCCTGGTTGCTGAAGACAGTCAAAGAAACCCACCAGGTTTAAGATAGCTCATTCTGAGACCCTGGGTACAGAAGCCATAGGCCCTTCCTAGATGCTTATTTCAGCAAATTAAAACTCTGGTCCATGCACGTGGTGAGGTGGAATTACAGGGATCTTGGAGTCAGAAGGCATATGGGCCGAGCGTCAGCCCCATCATAACAAGCTGATAGAGGAACTTCTGTGCCTCTGTTTCATGTGCAAAAGAAAGCTAACAACTCTTCATATGCCAAGGATGGGATGCTGAAGATCAAATGGATCCCGTATGACTTCCCTCTATACCGTGTCTGTAGAGAGAGGGCCCACGTTATTATGAAGAATCATATCATGAACATTCATGACTTTAAGGTGTATCAACAACTGACACCCTCACCTGTCTCGCTGACCTCCAACCTCAGCTCAGGTATATTTCAAGCAGAGACACTTACCTTTCATCCTCCACACCTGTGGTTTGTGTCTTTACCGTGATCCCACCTCCAAGATCCTTCAGTGACCCACCTCGCACCCCTTCAGAGCTCAGCTCCACCTCTGCCCCCTCAGGACAGCACCCCACTCAACATCAGGCCCCTCACTACCCAGGCCCGTGGGCACGCTTGCCTGTAGAACCAAACAACTCCCACGCCCTGCTTGCCAAGGACTCACAAATCCATTCAAGAGACGAAAGAGACCGTAGAAACCGCCCTGTCCGATGTCTTAATTTTACAAGTGAGGAAACAGAGGCTCGGGTCACTTAAGTGACCTGTGAATTGGTAGCGGAATGGAGACTGTAGTCCAGACCTCCAGAGAACATGGGCCAGCATTTGGGTCCAAATCTTTCAACATTAATCCATGACAGTGTCAACACCTTTTTCTAAGATACACATGCAGAGGTATTTAACACAAAACAAGGATGCCCCAAAGTCTCCTTGTCCGAGCAGTCATTAACTCCTTTTACAATGAAGGAGTACAGTTGATTTGTCTAAAACATGTGAGTGAAGTAGGAGGGTGGAAATACTTGTTGACAACACTTAGCATTGTGCTACATACACAGAGGGTGCTCAGTTTTTGTTTGGCAAGTGGGTGAATGCATGCAGTAATGAATGAGGACCCGTGAGGGAAGGGCTCCTAAAACCATCATCACAGGATTTCAACTACAAAATTGAAAGCTTGATTTAGCACAGAAATTCATTCTTTCTCTAGAAATGTAGACCTTTTGAAATTAACTTTGCAGAGTCATTGTGCTGTTTGGAGACAGTATATTCCACATGTGCAGACATAGAAGGCAAATAACTATCCAGGATCATATTAAACCAATGCAGCTCTAACCAAAATTCCAGCTGGAGTCTGAAAAACAAGAGCCATGTAGTTAGAATTACTCTACCAGATATTAAGGCATGGAACATGCTGTAACGATTAAAAGATTATATTTCTGGTCCAGTTATTTAAAAAACTGAGCAATGGAACAGAATGGAGAATTTAAAAACAGACCCAGACTCATACCAGACTGAGTTGTGATAGAAGTGGCATCACACACAAGCAGAGGAAACATGGATCATGTTCAATAGTGCTGGCAAAATGAGCTCATTGTAATGAAAAGATGCAATTCTAGCCCTATCTCAATCTACAAGCAAAAATAAATTCAGATGGGTTTAAAACCTCAGTATGTGGACCTAGAGAGTATCCTACTAAGTGAAGTAAGTCAGACAGAAAGACAAATACCACATGATATCATTTATACGTGGAATCTAGTAAATGATACGAATGACCTTGTTTACAAAAAAGAAACAGACACACAGACACAGAAAACAAACTCATGGTTACCAAAGGGAAAGGGTGGGGGGAGAGATAAATTAAGGCTTTGGGGATTAAAAGATACACAATACTGTATATAAAATAGATAAACAAAAGGACCTACTGTATAGCACAGGGAACTATAGTCAACATCTTGTAATAACGTATAATGGAAAAGAATATGAAAAAGAATAGGTCTTTTTTTTTTCATAGCTCATGGGCCCAGCCACTCTGCGGCATGTGGGATCTTCCCAGACCGGGGCACGAACCCGCATCCCCTGCATCGGCAGGCGGACTCTCAACCACTGCGCCACCAGGGAAGCCCAAGAATAGTTTTATGTATATGTATAACTGAATCTCTTTGCTGTAGACCTGAAACTAACACAACATTGTAAATCAACTATACTTCAATTGAAAAATTTTTAAATTTCAGTATAAAAGAAGCAAAGGGGGGAGGGGAAAGTAGAAGACTAGCTTTATGACCCTGAGATTAAGAAAGATTTTTTGAAGTATGCCAGGAAAAGCACCTAAAGGGGGGGAAATGGAAAGATCTGCTTACACCAAAATTAAAGATTTCTGCTCTGCTAAACACACTATAGACAAAGTTAAAACATAGGTGATAAGTGGAGAGAAGATATTTCCAATGTATATAATCAAGAAAAGATTAATACCCAGAATAGTTAAGAAACTCCTATAAATCAGTAAAAACAAGAAACCACCCAATAGAAAAATGTACAGACTGTAGACGCTCAAATTGCTGAAGTAGGAATGGTATGGTTGATATGAAGAGGTATGTGTCCTTACTAGTAGGTAACCAGAGAATTCCAAAATACAGGCATCAATTTAGAGACATGCTGACAAAAAAAATAAATATTCAGATAATAGCAATGTCAGCAAGCTTGACGGGAAACAGTCATTCTCACATGTGCTAGCGACTCTGCAAATATTTACGACAGCCATTTTGGTGAGCAGTCTAGCAGTATGTAGTAAAATTGTGTTAGTACACGCCCTATAGCACAGGAATTTCCAGCTATGTACCTCCAGAGAACTCGATAAGCACAGAGACACGTATAAAGATTGTTAGAGTAGCAAAAAAAGGGGGAAATATTTTCAAAGTGGGGTTTATGTACGTATTATTATTCAGAGGTCAACAAATGATTCATTACCAAGAACGGAGCTGGAAAACAATGTTGTGAACAAACATGTAAGTTCAACCTGGTACCTAGTACAATCCTATTAAGATCAAGTTCAGAGGATACGGGAAACATGTATTTTTCATAGGTATTCATATGCAGAAGGAGAATGCTCACTAGGCTTATGGGAATCAGCGCCCTATGAGAGCCAATGCCACTGGGAGACAAGAGGAACACTTAAAAGGTTTGCAATTGGAAGACATCTTTTAACTGACACAACAAGGAGCAGTATTAATACAATTGTGTGTGCTTAGAGGTCACAACAGTTACAAATAATAAAGAGAACAGTTTAAAATGGGGCTGGGAGGAGAAAATAAATGACCTGTCTTTCATGTACGGTGAGTGTACAGAAAGGGGTTAACCTAAAATTCACTGAAGTCAGAAATTTGTCTGGAGGAGGGGCAACCTCCCTGGACAGCCTTTCATCCTTTTCAACGTCAGGGGTAATTGAGTGTTAATTCTGCTGACCTTACTTGCTGCAGTTCCTCCATCCCTGGAGCGTCCCCGGCTGTCAGGCAGCAGGCTTTACAGAGCTGTCGACTTAATGTTTTTCTTTTGACTCAATTTTTTACCCGAGGCATTTCAATCCTGTAACTTCAGCAATCAATTTAGGGCCCAAAGCAACACAAGCCTCAGCTCTCTAGAAGCAGGTATTTGCATGTGAGCTAAGAGCTTAGGCACTGAGGAATGAGTTCAGTCCAAGCAGGCCTGAGAAGGAGGACCTTATGCTAAATCGCCACCCAGTCAGCTGACTTTGTGCAGAATTACACTGTGTGTGTGTGTTAGGGAGATGATGTGTTAAACTTTTATACTATTTTTGAAAGTTGTAAGCTATTTTCAATGCTGTTGGCTTTAATGATCCTAAGCCAATGTTTTAAAAGTCATCATGAAATTCCAATAGCTAGGTGTGTCATAGAAAGAGAAATTGTTTGCAACATAACTTTAATGGAATTGTACTAAGAAGATCAGAAGTTTGATTTTTTAATTTTTTTAGACAACGCCATTTCTTCAAAAACTAGAATGACAAAGGGCACATGCTAGGCATGGCCTGCCAAGAAATAGGAAGTCACCTCCGCTGAGGACTTGTCATTATACATTTAAAAAAAATTCTTAACCTCTAAAATGACATAGAGGTTATTTTCTGTTCACTATAAGGAATTCTGGATCCGGGATCAGACATTTGTTGGGATCTTGCAAGCCAGCCAGTGGATTGCTTATTAGATCCAGATCTTCTACCCAAGAGAGAAATTGCTACATTCATTGCCATTATTTGCCAAGGCAGAAGCCAGGCTCCCAGCTAGAAGTTTCCCGTGTCCTCCCAGCTGTGCTACAGAATAACGACCTAACCTAAACAACCAAGCCTAGTGAGACTGACGTCCAAAGCGTCTCAGATCCGGATACTTTCGTGGGTGTTTGGAAAGAGAGCAGCTTCCCTCTCAGCTGTGCCGCAGGAGAGGAGACCACACCACATGCTCAGCTAGCCTTGGCGTCGACAATCAGTATCCCTAACTCCACCCAACAGACGGCACAGCTCGATCCCCTAACGGTCAAAATAAAATAATCGTACTGACTCCAGTGGCCCGCAGGTCAGTACCGAGAAAAGCAGTCATTCCTTAGTAAGAAATGACACATCTATTTATGTGAGGCAAGAAGAGCCTGGAAGTGTACTAAAAAAAAAACAAATTGAGTCAAGGTGCCTGGAAATTGAAGCTAGCAGGCTTCAGCCCACCCTGCTGAGATGAGTTAGTTACCGAAGATACTGAGAAATAAAGGCAGGCGTTCTGTGAGCCACAAACCTAAGGTGAATGAGAGGGTCTTCCTGGCGGCCGTTTTGTCCCAGTTATACAAGGATTCAGGGGAAGAAAGTCTTGGAGGTGCAAAGATACTCCTTGTAGAAGACCACCTTTAGAGGTGCGCAGGGCCTCCAGGCTGCGGTGTCGGTTGGGAGAAATGGCTACTGGGCGCTGTCCCAGCATCTTCACACAGAGCTCCCCTCCTTCCAGCAGCCACCCCGAGCCCCCTGCAGCGGAGAGCGAAGCCAGCGGGAGGTTTCTCCTTCCCACGAGAGCAGCACAGAGCCCTCGTCGGGACAGAGAAAGACCATCTGAGATTTCAATAGTCACTGAAGGCGCAGGCGGAGGAGGAGAGAGCAATTGCAACCTCGCCGTGCAGGTGACTCACCTGGGGGTGGGTTCAGTCCAGCAGAGCCGAGGTGCAGCTGGGGAGAGCGCGTTTCCAACCAGCTCCCCCGTGTGGACCGCGCTGAGGGTCTGACCTCACTCTTGAGTGACCGGGTTTAAAGGAATGATGGAAAAAGCCAAAGGGGATGACGATGCCAAAACTCCTCTAATGTGATGAACTGATAGGGAGATGCTGTTAAGTGCACACCTGCACACCTCTTTGCCTCAGGAGAACTGTGTCCCCAGAGATGCTTACGACGGGCCAGGTGCTGCCCTGACTGTTTTCCCTGCAGTCCTGCTCTGTTTCCGGGTGCCCGGGACGCGAATGGCGTCACCCGCCACCCAAACCCTTGAGACAGAGAACTCAGATTTATTCTCAATGCCTCCTTTTTCTCAGAGCCACACCAGACTTCTTATTTTACACCACTGAGTTTGGGTGATTTGTTCCTAGGCCGTGGATAACTGGGAAAGGTACCCAATGACTGTCGGGCACTATGTTAGGTGTTGGGGATACGCCTCCCCTTGTGGAGTTTAAAACTCGATGACCCCGTGCTCTCTGTGAATGTGAGAAACAACCCCTGGCCTCCCTGATTTTGCTGTGCAAATAGCAATATAGGAAATACTCATACAAACAGCTGTATGCCAATATAAGAAAACACAGGTAAGTGCAATAGGTTTGAACAGCAAACAGAACTGACTGAAAAGAGGGAGCTCCTGGGACCTGTACAATCAGAGAGAGTCAGTAAGGAACCAGGAACTGGGTTGAATGTCCAGGATTCATGTGGGTGGAGGTGCTGGGAAGGGCAGGCGTTTTATCCTGTGTTCAGTGCCATGGACGGGTGTGGGAGAGAGTTCCCACCCAAGGAAGTGTGTGAGAGAAATGACCAGGAAAATCAACAGGAGGCAGAAGACAGCGTCTTGAAGGTCATAGGAAGGGTTTAGATCTCATTTTCTAGGCAAGAGGATGGTACCGAAGGTTTACAAGCCATAGATGAGCCATGTTGAGAAGTGCAATGAACCTGACAGCGGAAGGAACATGAACTGGATTCACACAAGAGGCAGGGACCCCAACGGGGGACTCTTGAAATAATGTTCAAACAGAGTAAGGGGGGTCTTTCACTCTACATAACCCCCTCCCATGACAGGCCCCACCACTGCTCTTCCAAAATGTCATTTGCTGCCTCTCCTGTCTGGGTCTGTTTCAGCACTTTCTGGCCTCTGGAGCCGTGATGTCCTCTTACTGACCCACGTTTCCCATGCTGAGCCCGGTGATGGAAATGCTGCCCGGCGGCTGGCAGCCCAATGAGCGGGCTCCTGCCATCACAAGGCCCCTGGCAGCTGCTTCCTGATGATCTGAGGGCTTCTCAGTGCCTGTTGTTTGTTTTGACCGTTTGATCCTCCAGGCTCTACACACTAGCATTAATTCACCGATGCCTGACAAGTTTTATCCTCAAGTGAGCCATGCATGTGAAGTCAAAGTCAGGTGTCCCCAGAGTAGAAGCATTCCTGGCTCCTGGAAGAGATGCTCTGTAATGACAATTGTGTGGTGCTTTCATCTTCAAAGCCCAGTGCAAACATTACCTAATTAACCCTCCCTGTGTACCTGGAAGGCAGGGAAGCATCTCTGAACTCAGTTTCAGGAGAGAAGATGGGAAGCTGCAGTGAAATGGCAAAAGCCCTCCACCAGAAAGGTTCAGCTTGGTACCAAAACCAGCAAGGAAGAGCCTGACCCCTGCACCCCCATGCAGAGCCAAGGAGGTGGCTCAACACCGAAGGGTTCAACTTATTGCCAAGGTCATAGGCAGAACCTCCTCATAAGGTTTAGCATTGGGAAGGCAGGGTGCTGGGCGCTGGCGCTGGATTTTACTGTCTAGTTGTACGGCCTCTCCATACTCTGAATTCCTCGTCTGTCAAAGAAGCCCTATTAGTCTGTGGTTCCCATCACATAACAGCGCTAAAGCAATTCGTGAAAAGAGTGCTCAGAAAATGAACCCTAATGAGGCCCTCCAATACGGATCATTTTAGCAGCTGGGAAAAATCCTAAGCAGAAGAGTCCTCGTTCCCCTTTTGTACAAAATCTCTACCTCATTCAGCCACATCCCCACCGGCAACAATGTCCCTCATTACCTCTCTGAGCAAAATGTCCTCAGGAGCTCTCCCCCTCTCCCCCATCAAACTGACCTCAGAAACAGCCTCCCGTCTCACCGACACTAAGGCTAGAAGAGAGTTAGGTTTTAGCGTAAGCCGTCCAGGGGGACTTTGCATTTCAGCTGAAGTCCTGCCTGTGGTGGTCTGGCCACAGGGAACTAACCTATAGAGGCATCTGGGTGGCAGGACCCTGATATCATACACCTCACGGCTAAAGAGTTTTGAGTGCTTAGCAGAAGCCAAGCCCTGTTGAAAAGGAAGCCTCGTGCTGTGGTTAAGAGCATGGCCCCCTGGTCTTTCCACCACTGAGAAACTGCTTCATCTCTCTGCGCCTGTTTCTTCTCTAAACTGGGAATAATAACTTATCCCCTAGGTTTGTTATGATGCTGCAATGAATTAATGCACATACAGTACGGAGCATAGTGCCAGCACATAGTAAGCACCAAAATACAGCTTGTATTGTCATAGGCACTTTACTTGCAGTAACAAGTGTGTGTTATACGACTTTTGACGTGAGCACTAGCTCCAGCCCTGCTTAAACATAGAGACGGAGGCACAGAGGTGAACACACAGCTCGGTCGCACAGCTGGTCCACAGTGAAGCTGGGTGCTCACCGGGCCGCCTGGCTGCAGAACCGGACCTTACCCCATGCTGCGCTGCCCAGGCCTTGCCGTGCGCAGGGCCCCGGGGAGACGGGCCCAAGGCAGCCACGCGGGCTAGGTGAGAGGAGCCTGGGTTCAAGCCGTGCGTCATCCGCAGCAAACACGCCAAGGAAGCTCTCTCTCTCTCTGTCCCTCCCATCTTGGCATCTTCACCCCTAACACAGACATGATCCACCATTGCAGGTGGCCGCGAAGATCAAATAACTGTGCAAGGGGATTTAGAAAGTCTCAAGAGCTCTCTCTTCAAATGTAGGGAATTGTTAGGGTCCACTGCCGCACGAGCTGATGGGGGGTAGCTCTAAGCGAGGCACTGAAGGAGGCAGGGCTGGGAGGCCTTGGGGGTCACTTGTGCTGCCCGGGGGTCCTCGTTCATGAAGGTGATTGGCTACCAGAGAAACGTGGTAGGAGCTGGGCTGGGGGTCTGGCACCCGGGGCCAACGCCACCCTACAAACCCGACTGTAGGTCTCACTGTGCAGCCCTCCCCATAAAGCAGGAACCCGCCCCATTTCAGATGCCTTGTGAGGCTGCCCTGCACTCCCTCCCAAGAGCTCCTCCCGGGCCGGACACCCACGGGATGGGCCTGGGACTGTGGTCCTTAGAGGTCCCTAGTGGGGCAGCATGAGAGGCAGCCCCTGCAGGGTCTACAGTCCCCCGTATCCTTGGCCCCTACCACGGGGCTTGATCAACTCTGCTGTACCATCTGTTTTATTGCAGAGCCAGGCTGAGGTCCCAAGGCACATGGGCTGTCCCAGTCAGCACCCAACCGTGGGGTCTGGGGAGAATGCACTACTCAGGTCTTCGGAGAAATTCACCCAGTTCCTGGTTACCTGATGTTCTCAGTGTGCAGACTTTTAAATTCCCAAAGGCAAGTGACCCAAACTGCTATGCTGTGGATGTGAAGGGTACGCAAACGCATTTTCAAATGACTGCGTTCTTTGATGGCAGCACATCTGCTTTCGCAGCTAATCAGAACGATCTCTTTTAAATCTCGTTACTTTTTTATCCTGTGTTTTGGTTAACAAAAGCCACCATCCCTTGCCCCTGGATGAGAGCAAAGAACAAAGGGCAGCCCAGAGAAGACAGTATCCAGCCCACAGTTCAAGTCCATCCTCCACCTGCAGCCACCCTGAGTGCCGAGCTAAGGTGGCAGGTCCCGGGGGTGATGACACCGCAGCTCCCAGCTGCTCTGGGGTCCTCACACCATCAGGTTGCTCACTGGCTCCTCTGAACGCTATTTCCTATGTTCACAGCTTGATTTTGCTGCAATTTGCACATATTTTGCCTCTCATGAATAATGCCCCATTCAAATCTGTCACAAGACGCAGTATATTTTGGAAGCCACTTAATGGCAAAGGTGAGTGATTTGCCCAAGCTTGTATACATTTTCCGACTCCTACTTCCCACTGGTTTTCTGCCTGCCAGCCCCAGCTCACGTCTGTGTCTTTTGTCACAGTATCACCATTTAACCGTATCAAGTATGCTCTGTGTGCCCAGTGCTCTAGCAAATGAACAGAAACATAATGTTCCTGCCAAGTTGATTTAGCATCTAACCAGGGAGCAAGAGAAGAAACAAATAGTAGAAGGAGAGGTCCCTGTCACACTGAGGTCAGACCACTGTAAAACTGGGCCCGAAGTCTTCCCCATACAACCTCCCATGCCTCCCCCAACAGATGCTTCTCCAAGAGAGACTACTGCGGGGAGAGTTGTAGGAAATTTTTTTCCTGAAATAAGGTTACCACTCTATTTGGGACCTCCCCTAAAACAGGATCCCGGTCTGAGCAGCCTCATTTATCCACCCTAACCCACATCTCTGGTCCCCTTCGGCTTGCCACCCTTATCCCATCCTTCAGGGGAGTATTCGTCACACACAATTTTATTTGAAATTGCATCAAAAAGAATAAAATACCTAGAAATAAATTTAAGCAACGAAGTGAAAGACCTCTAACTGAAAACTATAAGACACTAATGAAAGAAACTGAAGAAGACACAAATACATGGAAAGATATTCCACGCTTACAGTTTGGAAGAATTAATATTATTAAAAAGTCCCTACTAACCAAAGCAATTTACAGTATCAATGCAATCCTTATCAAAATCCAATAGCATTTTTCACAGAAATAGAACAAACGATCCTAAAATTTATATGGAACCACACAACATACCAAATAGCCAAAGAAATTGAGCACAAAGAACAAGGTTGGCAACATCACACTTCCTGATTTCAAGCTATATTATAAAACTATAGTAACCAAAACAGAATGGTGTTGGCACAAAAACAGACACATAGATTAATGGAACAGAGTAGAGAACCCAGGAATAAACCCACACCTACATGTTCAACTAATTTATGTTAAGGCAGCCAAGAATATATTGATACAGTGGGGAAAGGACTGTCTTTTCAATAAATAGTATTGGGAAAACTGGACAGTCACATGCAAAAGAATGCAACCGGACCACTATCTTGTACCATACACAAAAATCAACTCAAAATGGATTAAAGGCTTGACCATAAGAACTAAAACCATGAAACTCCTAGAAGAAAACATGTTGGGTAAGCTCCTTGACATCCATCTTGGTGATGATTTTTTGGATTTGACACCAAAAGCAAAGGCAGCAAAAACAAAAATGACCAAGTGGGACTACATCAAACTAAAAAGCTTCTGCACAACAAAGGAAACCATCAACAGAATGAAAGGGCAACCTATGGAATGAGAAAATATTTGAAAATCATATATCTGATAAGGGGTTAATATCCAAAATACATCAAGAACTCATACAACTCAATTTTTAAAAATCCAATTAAAAAATGTGCAGAGGATCTGAATAGATATTTTTCTAAAGAGGATATACAAATGGACAACAGGTACATAAAAGGTGCTCAACATCACTCACCATGAGGAAAATGCAAATCAAAACCACAATGAGATATCACCTGACACCTATTAGAATGGCTATTATAAAAAGAGAAGAAATAACAAGTGTTGGCAAGGATGTGGAGAAAAGGGACGCCTCCTGCACTGTTGGTGGGAATGTAAATTTGTGCAGGCACTGTGGAAAACAGTATGGAGGGTCCTCAAAAAATTAAAAATAGAACTATGATATGATTCAGCAATTTTACTTCTGGGTATTTATTCTAAGGAAATGAAATCACTCTGTACCCCCACGTTCACTGCAGCATTATTTACTACAGCCAAGATAGGAAAGTAACCTAAGTGTCCATCAATGGATGAATGGATAAAAAAGTGTGATACATAATTCAGCCATAAAAAAAAGGAAATTCTGCCATTTGCAACAGCATGGATGGACCTTTAGGCCATTATATTAAATGAGATAAGTAACTCCAAAGTCTTATGAATATAATTACATGTAGAAATTGTTTTAATGTGTAATGCTTGGTTCATTTCTCTGTCTTGTCCAATACCTTGTATCCTACAATGACTATCCTTGGATTAGAGGCTGATGGTACTTTACAAAGGTCTGGTGACTCATCACGTCACACAGGTGAGAGGGAAACTCAGCTGACCTGAACTTCCCTGCCATGTCTTGCCCAGGATCTCGCTCACATTTACATGTGCCTCCGGAGAGGCAAAATTCCTCCCCAGCATGTTCTGTTCTTCTAGGGTCTTCTCTTATCTCCTCTATTTCTGAAGCAGAGTCTGGTTAATGAGTCAGTTTGGGGTTTGAGTCTAACTTTCTGTTTAAGATTTGATAGTAATTTTCATTTTTAAAAACAAGTAAGAGGAGGACAATATTTTGACCACTAACTTGTAGGTTTGCTTTTCTCCTTTGGACTATATTAAAAAAAAAAAAAAGTAATGCTTTTTGGTTGTGCCTGCAAACCCCTCATTATCTTTATCATCAGAAAGCACTCATTAAGCCCTAATTGGACCAGGTGCTTCAATTAGAGGTGGCACCATCAAATGTAGAGTTGTAGAAAGCTTCTCATTGTACTCCTAATGGAAAGATGCATGTGTCTGAGAAGGGTTTAACTTCATATATTCGAAAGTATGTTCAATCCCAAGGGATTTGTTTTGTGTGAGTCTCCAGATAGCAAGATGGAAGATGAGAGGAAAAAGGGGGGGATGGTATAGCCGCTTGCTTGCAAACAGACACTGGTGTCTATCACTAAAATATAGATATGCACATATCTATATTCCCCTGAAATAAGTCCTCTAATGAAGGCATCTCCCCCTAGAGAGCAGCATATTTAATTAGAATGGATTTATGTATGCCTTGGCTCACCAGGAGAGCCTCCAGAGATGAACATCTTGTTACGGGAAAGCCCAGGAGGTGGAGCTGCCAATCTTCCTCTAGCAGAATTTGCACAATATGAACAGTAGGTACAGGGCATTCTGCTTCTAATAAAGACACAGATCTAGAGTCACCGGCTTCTGCTTATTTTTCAAGAAGAGCCCCTTAGAACCTGGGTATCCCTCCTTTCGCCATATTAGGTAAACCTGCTTCTGTGGTCAGCGTTGAAACTCCAAGAACCTATCCCTTGGCCTCTTAGCTGCTGTAATTAGCAAGGAGGATGGTGGCTCACTTCTACCTAAATTCATACCACGTTGGATTCCTAAATAGAAAGCACACAAGTCCTTTAAATGTAAATATTTCCTTCTTTCCTCTCTAACCAAAAAGGCACTCTGATAATGCTGCAACGAGGTCCACTTTTTTCATTAATTTCTTCTAGAAAACAATAGTCTTCTTTCAAATAAGGTTTTTGCATTTCAGATTATTACATAAAAAGAAAACGTAATGATTTTAAAGGGATGATGTTTTATACAGTTTCAGTTTTTAAAACAAAAACAAATAGTGGGTAAACATGTTAAAATATTGAATAATGGAATGAAATAATGGAATGTCGAAATATCTTATGTTTGCACAGCCCCTCTAAGTTGACAAAAATCTTGGGAATCTTTCCAACAGCTCTTTGAGGAGGGCAGGGGAGGTATTACCATCACTCACAGTCTACCAGCAAATCATAGCTTCCTCTGCTGACTTCACAACTATGAAATAGTTGGAGATTGCAGGTCTAAATTATAAGATTTTTAAGTTGAATTGCAGATTGTGTTAAACTAAAATGTGATGGAAATGGCCATTTATACATGCATCTATCATCCCAGCTGCTCTGGTCATTGCTACTGGTTGACTAGCAACTTCTAATCCACCATTTATTCAGTCATTACTAGTGTTCATTTATTTTATTTATTTAGTTTTAGGGCTTGTGCAGCATGCGGGATCTTACTTCCCCAACCAGGGATGGAACCCGTGCCCCCTGCATTGGGAGCATGGAGTCTTAACCACCGGACAGCCAGGGAAGTCCCACTAGTGTTCATTTAAAAGGGACCTCATGGCCATGTGAGAAGTGCCTGGTGTCTCGATACAAGTAATATAAATGAACTTATTTACAGAAACAGACTCACAGACTTCAAAAACAAACTTATGGTTACCAAAGGGGAAAGAGGGAGGGAGGGATAAATTAGGAGTTTGGGATTAACAGATACACACTACTATATATAAAATAGATAATTGACAAGGACCTACTGCATAGCACAGGGTACTCAACATTCTGTAATAACCTATACGGGAAAAGAATCTGAAAAAGCATGGGTATATGTATATGTATAACTGAATCACTTTGCTGTACACCTGAAACTAACACAACATTGTAAATCAACTATACTCTAATAAAAAATAAAAATTAAAAAAAACAGTTGTACCACAAATTTTTTTAAAAAGCAAAAAAATAAATAAATGAAATAAAAAATGAAAGTTCTTCTTGGGGTTTTGGGTCACCCCTCTTGTCCAGCACGTGTAATCCATAATAACCCTTTGGTAACTGACCAGTTTAGCTGAAACATTTCATATAGAAGAAAGTTGAGCACAATGATTCCCATCTCTTATTGTGCCCATGCACTCAGCTATCCCGGCAATCGCTAGCAATTTTGGTGAGGTTGTAGAAAACTGCTTTATCAGGAGACTTACCAAATAAACAGAAAGAAAGTTTCCAGGATTTAGCAAAACGACACAGGCAAAGAAGACAGGCTGACATAACGACTAGGCAGCTCCAGAGCGGAAGGGAACGAGAGTCGCCAGCGCCCTCCCAGGGTTCATTATGCCTCTTGAGCTGTTGGTAGGAAAGTTAATTTTTAAATGCTTTGAGGTGATTAAGAAGCTGGGCATCACTCTAAATGTAAATAAGTCCCATTTCATTTCCTCGAAGCTGACTCTGATTGGGGCAGTCACCAGCTACTTAGCTTGCTGATAAATTTCAGATCCATAGTCTGGTTCATAATTAACCCTGCCTTCTTATGGAGTCAAAGCATAGCAAACTCATTTGTAAACACAAGCGCAGCCAGAGACCTCAGTTCTCGACAGTTTCACTGGGGAAAAGTTGGTTTATCGCAGAAAGCCATATTAAGACCTGAAAGCCTTTTTGCGTTGATGATGGAGTGCTGACCAAATATTTGGTGGAAGGTGGTGTCATTTCCTTCAACCAACAAATCCGCATTTGAGAGACCGTCCTAGTGATTGAGTTTTGGTCCTTTTTTTTTAATACCAAGATTTCGGTCCCTTCAACATACAGCTTCTGGAAGGAGCCCGATTAATTATTTATTTCCCACTCACTCACTCCTTCTCCCTGAGTAGGCGCTATTCATTCTTCTATCTTATCGTAATGAGCCAGGTCACCGCTGAACTGAACTTAAATCACGACTGTTTGGCAGTGCCTTCTCTACAGGCCTGGATGGCCTAGTTTATATTGTTTGTACTTCACTGATGTCGGTGCGCTGGTGTAAGATTGTATAACTGCTTTACCCCGGGGACCCTCATAAAAATGAGCGGGTTGGCTCATAAAACTGTCACACTGTGCAAAACTGTAAATAGCTTCCTTAGAGGCAGGACAAGCCCAAGGCTGCAAAAAGTGCATGCCCTCGGTGCCAGAGAATGGAACTGCCCCGCTAGAGTTTGCACCTCTGCAATCTGGCAGGGTCCTGTTTGTCCTGGGAATTGCAGTGCCAATTGTTTTATCCGTGTTTTGCAACTCAACACCGCATCCTCACTCACGGTTGCCTTCTGTTTCCTCTTTGCCACTGTTTGCAGACACAGGAAAAGGCCAGTGGGCTCACATGAGGACAAGGCCCCTGCTGGAGCTTGGTCATGTTGACAAGCCAAGTGATGATCCGTCATCGTCGCTGTGTTTACGTGAGGGATTAAATAAATAAACGGTCTCCGTACAGCTGCTGTTTTTACTATCTGCTTTCAAGATTCAGAATGATGTTCCAGAGGAGCTAGACTCTGACCCAGTAGATCGAGCAGCAGTGACTTGGGGGATGATTCCTTTGCCTATATTCTTTGTAAGCCTTCCACTCCCAGCACGCTGGGACATCCTGAGATGCAGGAGATATTTTCTTCAGCCAGCCATGGGAACAACCAGCACCTCAATTCAAAACAGCTTTCTCTCCAAAAGCACTGAAGGAAGAGTAGAACCTGAGACACTGTCACAGATACGGATTCAGCACAGGAGAAGCAGCCCTACGGCATCCTGGCCCTTCCACTGATGGGTGCGGTAAATGCGAGCTGCAAATTAATTGCAAGCACACGTTTCACCTTTCCTAAAGCAACTGGAACCACAGGGGTGAGAGCACTCAGGGGGAGTGGAGCCTAGAGCTGCAGTTCTCAAAGTAGAGGGGTCCCATTAATACCATCTGGGAACTCGTTAGAAATGCAAATTCTCAGACTTATGGATCAGAGACTTTAGGAGTGGGACCCAGAAATGTGTGCTGTAAAAAGCCCTCCTGGTCATTCTGATGGAGCTAAAGTCTGAGAACCACTGGCCTAGAAAGAGGAAGCACAGGCCACAGCTTGAGTCTGTCATCAAGCTGCTGTGTGCAAACCTGGGCTCTGCTGCCCGTGGATGAGTTATTTTTTTTCCTGAAACCCCAAACTCCATCTGGAAAACAGGTATAAGCTGTCGGGACTGTTCAGTGAATGTATTCGGCCTATTAAACACTTAGTATATATAGGGCCTGCTAATAGAAAATACTAAATCTTAGCTAGCATTGTTTTAAAGCACTGGGACTGGAACAAAGTATGTGCCCAGTACCTGAAACGCACAAATGAATCCATGAATGAATCCATGAATGAACGACAGGATGACGGATGCTCAGCCTGTGCAGAGAAGGAAAATGCTGAAGCGAATGCAGAACACAGATGAGAAAAATACATGCACGCTTCCCGGAGACCCTGTGAAAATCAAATGCATGTGAACAACTGGGAAGGGGAGGAAGAGAGAGAGAAGACAAACGTGAAGGGGAGGGAGTGGGAAAGGCAGGAATTGGAATTAGTTGTTTTCCTGCATTTCATTAGACCGTGGCTCTGAGCATGTATTTTCTCCAAGTGGTCCACCCCAGAGCTTGAAGTTCCTGATGCCTTAAGGGTCTTGGTCCTCTTCTTCACCCGTGTCCCTTCAATTTAAGGCCTCCTTTTCCTGATGAACAGGTACTTTGGGTTTCCCGTAATTCTGCTGCTTGCAGGGGAGGCGTGCAGAGTGGGGGATGGAGGATGGAGAGTACCAGGTACGTGAGACAAGGAGGTGGGACCCCAGGGCTGCGAAGGGGGAGCCAGAAGACGTCAGCTCATGTGGTCGTCACAGCAAACATCTGCTAATGGGGTCATAGGGGACACCTGATCACGGCTTCAGAAAACAGAGTTGCCACAACCAACCCAGGTATGAAGTTAGATCTGGTGAGGAAATGAAAGCTACCAGCTGGAAATCTCTGTAAAAACCAGCAGAATCGGGTAGCTCTGCTGCCTTCATTTTGCTGTGAGAAAAATCTGCAGTAACTTGATAGATTGCAAAAGGATTTCCCTAGGCATGAGGTCATGAATCAACTACAAACCCAAACGGAGACTAAGGGAGACAGTTTGTCATTCAAGCCGATGGTGTATTTCCTCTGCTGGACACAACTACCAAATTCTAGAGAGTACAAGAAAGCAAAGAGGCAGCTGAAGAATGATAAAAGGGAGATCTTCAAATGAGTTTAGCTGGGCATTTCTTCAGTCTTCTACCCAAATCAGGTCTAGCCAAATCAAGGAACAACCAAAGAAAATAACATATAATTGTGAGGTAAAGGCACTTCTTGTAAGTCAGAAGCGCTGCACTCTCAAGCAAGAGCAACAGGCTTGACCCAAGGCTTAAGCCAACAGAGTTGTCTGCTCTCAACAGTGTATCTGCAGCAGTGTCTTAGGGCTATGACCTATAACCACGGTCCCACCTTCCCCAACGCATTCTGATCAAACTCTCTTCATAAAGGATGTGACTGCGAGTCAGGGTATAAACTCCTTTCAAGTTGGGTTAATAGCATGTCTCTATAATGCACACAGGATGCTGTCTATCTTGGGTGGGAGGTGCCTTACTAAGTGACTCCCAGCTGTTCACCGCTATTTTCCAGCCTCTGACAATATCTGACCTGACAACTCTTCTCGGTGAAAGAGACTTCTTCTCTTCCAAAAGTCCTTTCTCTCCATCTGGCCTCAGTAAGACATATATATCCCTTCATCGTCCTCCTTCCCCCCATTCAAGACCATTTTCCCATTAGAAAGGGAATTCCAGCTCGGAGCTTCTAGTATGCCTAATGCTGAGAGATGGCACTTATAAGTGATTGGGGGGTTGTTTTGTCCCCAGAGCGTGAAGCACTTCTACTGAATGAAAACCTTTTTCTCCATTTGTTTTCTTTTTTTTATCATAACAGTAATTCTTTATTCATGAGGTCTTTTTATTTCCATGAAAAACACTGAGGTCATTTTAATTTTTAATTACACTAGAGTTCCATGGATTTGAACTCTGTAGTAGTAAGCACAGAAGCTAGAGCTTTACTCACCCATTTCTACTTTAAAAAAAATATAAAGGAGGAAAAGCTGGTTTAAAATGGTCATGAATTTCATTTAGTTACAACCTTTTAGCTGTATATTATTTCTAATTTCACCTAAACCTGCCCTGCAATTTTATATCCAGTTAATTCTCTTATTTTTGTCTAGACCCTTTGGCTAAAAGTATTGTCACAGGAAGCAAACTACGATAGAAAACTTGGCAATGGATGTTGGTAGAATAAGGAGTTTGGGAGATACATGAGATTGCTGTGAAGTACTAGAAGAAGCAGAGAACTACTTCTGCTACTTAACTGAGTAAACTTGGGCGAATCACTTCATTTCTCTGGCCCTCAATTTCTTTCTTTTCTTTTGTGTTGTTTTTGAAGTAGAGTGGATTTACAATGCTGTGTTAGTTTCAGGTGCACAGCAAAGTGATTCAGTTTTATATATTTTATAAAATTTATAATATTTCTTTTCCATTATAGGTTATTACAAGATACTGAATATAGTTCCCTGTGCTATACAGTAGGACCTTGTTGTTTACCTATATTATATATTAAAATTACTTCATTCTTATCTCCAAGCCTTCTCTTTCTGGTCCAGTTTACTATTCTCTACCCAGAATCATCAGGTCTGTTCTACATAGAAAATCACCCCCTGCTTCCCCACAAAAGCTACCAGACACAAGAGAAAGTGAAATGAGAACCAGGGGGAGTGACAAATTTCTCATCTAAGAACAAAAAAGTGAATGTTCTAAAGCCAAAATGAATAAATACATAAATAAGTCATGAGTAACCATGTTCAACCTGTAAATCCAACCCTTTGTGATAAAAGTCTTTTACCGGAGCTTCTGGCGTAAGTTACCTGTGTTTACCTTGGTTTCCTCCTTTTTTTTTCTTTTTACAAATGACCACAGGCAACAGAAAGGAGATATCGTCTGCTGTCCTAAAGTAGGAATGTTTTACAAGATAAGTTCATTTCCCAAAGATCTGACTTAGATCCATAACGTAATCCACATATTAGGCAATGAAGAATGCACAATGGCACTCGAGCCATAGGGCTACTTAATGAGGGTACTTACTGAAGCCTTCTCCTTTTTTATTGTGGTCTTTTCAGGAGTTATTACTTAACATCTCTTCCTAAATGCAATCAGTCACACCTGAGGAATCTAAAAGCTGCTCCATTAAGGAAGTGTTACCAGGTCAACCCCAAGGACCATCATCTCTGAGAAAAATAACCTGCTTTCATGAGGCCATTGTCATTTACTGAAACAATAAAAGCAGCAAAATAGGACATGGCTGTGTGGACAGCGAATAAAAACCCGAGCTCAGCAGTCACGTAGAGGTGGGTTTGAATCTTGGCTCTACTGCTCTGAGCCTCCGTGTCTTTAACCAGAAAATGGGGAAATAGCATTATTTTCCTCAAAGGGTCATCGTGAGGCTAAAGAATACATTATGCACACAGCGCAATTCCTGGCACCCGGCTTGTATTTCTATGTAATTTAGTATCTTTACAGTTTTACACGTTGCCCCAGGTGATCCCGACAGCATCAAGGTGAGGCACGCGAGGCCAGCATTCTGGTCACCCCCGTTTTACAAATTCTAATGAAAATTGGATCAGACTGATGAACTGACCTGCATTTGCTCACCAAGCAGGTGGCTAAACCAGCGCTTCAATCCGGGGCTCCTGACTCCAAAGTACACGCTCATTTTCTTCCACTGTTTTATACTGTTGTGTTCACACAAATTTCTTTTATAACTCACATCAAGTTATTGTAATTCCTTCTAACAGCAGTCCCAGGAAGCAGGAGGGGTAGACATCATGATTTGCAATTTGACAAATGGGGGACCAAGCTCGCGAGCAAAGACCGGCTAGTTTCTGGAACGAGGCTTTCACCGGGTCCTGGGTCCACGGAACCCGCCCACACCTCTGCACCGAGAAGCAAACTCCTCCTTCAACCGAAAACGGAATCTAGTTTTTTTTCATTAGTTACCCCTGCCCTAAAAACTTGCAAAAATTAACGACTTTCAACCTACAGAAGGTGATCCCAGCAAATCATTCCAAGGGCAGTTAGCCTCCCAGAACCTTTTAAAGGGCAGTTTGTAATCCAAGGTGGGAAAGATAAGCTCTCTAATAAACACCAGTCCGGAGACTCCGCCTGATCTGGACTCTCACTTTGCAGACCCTGGAGGTGAGGACGGAGGTGGAGGGGCAGGGAGGGCGCGCACCTGGCCCCGCAGGAGGGTCTCCCGAAGGCCCTTCGCAGACCCAGACGCGCAGGGCTCCTCCCGACTGGAGAGGAGAGCCTGCAGCGCTGCGGGAGCGCCGGTAATTTTGCGACCAGCAAATGAAAGGGCAGAAAAAAATCACCAGGAAGCCTTTCATTCCGAAGTATCTCTAATTTGTGCAATTATGTAAATGCATTACGCAGCCCTCCTGGATTCTGTACTGCTGCCTGACAAGGCCGGCTTGGACTGCTTGCTAGGTTGGAAGGCTGGCGTGTGGGGATGGAGTCAGAGAAGAAGGCCTTATTCAATTCAAGTATTTCACACTTTTGGAATCTTTTATTTCTGCTGCATTTTCTAAATCTTAGACTGAAGCTGAGTGAGACTTTCGTGGTGTGCCACCATCCAGTTTCACAATAAATCTTATACAGACTGACAGTCCCTAAATAGAGTTATTTCTATGCCACAAGCAAGATCAAAGGCGGCCAGTGGATGATTTGACAGTAATGGGGAGAGGGGCGGACTGCACCGCCCCTGTGCTGGAGGAAGGCTGGGGGAAGGGGTGCTGGTGCCTGACCCTGTGGGAATCACAGCAGTCAGCGCTTGGCCACTGTGCAGATAAATAACGGATCCCTGACTCTCATTTCTCAAGTGATGGTGGTAAAACGTCAAATTGAAATTAATATATAAACTAGTAACAGTGTTTGTCATCACTTTGTGATAACAATTACTAGTTTTTAAAAATGTCTTGGCTTGAGACTCATTTTGCTTTACTTTCCAGAAGTGTCAGAACTCGACTGGGTGGTCAAGTAACGTCTCACATCTGGTACAAAGAGCCCCCTTTGTTTTACCTACAATTTCTAAGCAGCGTTTCTGATCTCATTCTCTAACGTGTGAGCCCGAGTACAGCTGGAGTTCAGAGAAAGGAGGTGAAGTGTAACCTGGACATCCGTGGGCTGGGTGATGGGGCTGGAGTTGGGGCCAAGGTCAAGGCCTCTGCCTAGGCATGAAGACGGTCTGTGGTACAAGGCTGGCAGGACCACGGATTGGAGCAATTTGAAACTGGATGGTGGAAAGAATTAGGAACCTGGCAGTGGGTACGGGAAAGTTTACAGTTATTACGTTTGTGCCTCAAAACATCCCTAAAAGTTATTTTTGAATCTCTTATTTTATAAGTGAGGAAATCGGCTCAAAAAGGTGAGGGGTGAGCTCAAGGTCATGTGGGGTAGCACAAGGGCTCGACCCCAGGCAGTACTCTTCTGGGTGGTGATAAAGGCTGCTGAATTCAATAGTCATTTAGGTGGGAAATCGTTCATTCACCCCTGCACTGGAGGGGTTCATGGTCTCGTGGAACAGGCTGGAGGAAACAGTCACCTGGTGTGACTGTGGTGGGCTGAGACTCAGAGGAGGACCCTCCTGGACCAGAGACCAGTTACCAGTCCTAAGGGAGCAGTGCGTAGGCAAAGGTCACAAAGAAGCTCACCTGGAGCTCAGACACCTGAGGGGAAGAGGTGGCAGGGAGGCTGGAAGGGGAAGGTAGGTCCAGACATCACGTCCTGGCACACACGCTGAAGCCTTTGTCCTAAGGGTGCAGGGAGCTCTTGGAAAGATTTAAAGCAGAAAATGACCGGGCTACGTTTGCCTCTTAGAAGATCCCCCTGCCCCAGGGATGGAGAACGGGTTCTGGGCTGCGTTGGACACAGAGGTTGCTACCTCCTTCCACATCCCCCTTTCTTCTTCCTAACAGATTTTTTCCATCGACGTGCTGCTTAGGCCGCATTGGTCCTTCCAGAACTAACACTCCCACCCCCGGCCCTTCTCACCGGGTTCTCCGCATCACCTGGCCTTCCTTGTCCCTGGGCTTCTGTGTGGGTCAGCCTTGGGAGGCGTCCCAGCCGGGTTCCCTCCTGGCTACAGCTCCCGTCTGCTGGGCTTTCTCACGGCTACGACTCTCATCTTGTTTCAGTGACACGGCTACCCCTCCGCGCACCTCAGACTCAGGGGTGGCAGGAGCTTCCTGTAATTACTAGTCCCCGAGAGCTTCACCGTTCCTTATTGGCCCCCTCAGCCCTGCTCACACCTAGGTAATTTGCCCCCTTATTTAATTCTTCTGGAGTTGAGTTTGCTGTCTAATTCCTGTGGAGACTACTGCCCCATCCTCATATCCAGAGGGCAATCCTGGTTAGTCTAAGCCAATCAGCATCTGGCTTTGCCTTGACCGCTATTCTTGGTCCAGGAGTTGGCAAGAGAGCACTGTGTCTCTCTCTAACATGCGATTCCCATTGCCGTGAGTCACCACAGATGTCACTGTGATAAAGCTGATCCTAAGAAAGAAAGCAGAAGGTGGAAGGACAGATTTCTTCACGTCGTGGCTCAGCTGCCAGTGACGCTGTGCTTTGAGCCAGCTCTGCCTTTGGACTTCCAGTTATTTGACATAATAAATTGTCCTTCAAGTCCATTTAGGCCAAGTGTTTCTATCACTTGTAGCCAAAAGTGTGCCTGGACATAATAAGGGGAAAAAAATGGAATCAAAGAGACGTAAGACTATCATACTTGTCCAAGCCATAAAAAGAAAAAACAAAAGGAGAGAGAGAGAGAGAGAGAGAGAGAGAGAGAAAACGCCTTAACTGGCAGCAACAGAGGGCAGAAGGAGAGGGCCAAATGCTTGGTAGGTCTGTCTCCACATGTTGCATGAGTGGCAGATACAGATCACCACACCACCAATCCAGATGAAGGACAAAACAATAGGTAGAAATGAACTGTATTCTTAAAAATGGTTAAAATGCTAATTTTTATGTTATATATCTTTTACCATATTTTTTAAAATAAATTTTTTAAATCAAAATATGGACCAAAAAAAAAGCAAAAAATGATGGGTAGAAATCACCACCGGGTATCTAAGTACCCAGATAAGACACAGAATGTGTCAGAGATCACGTAGGAACATGCTATAAATTATATAAGCAATCATCCCTAAGATGGTTTTATGACTTCAGGTCATTCTAAAACGCCGTTTCAGTTTTGTCAGATATTACTGTCAGAATTTGGAGGCGTGGTCCTCCATCAGTTCTAATGACTCTGTTACTAGATATTCTAATGGCACGAGCACGTGGTGCTTGGTGCCATGGATGCAGCATTTCTATGTCACGTGTAATGGGATTTCGTATAAAAAAACAGCCACGCATTTCACATTTTAAGTCCTCTGGGGTGCATTTTTAAAATAAAATCTGTGCTACGCCTCCTTTAAATTTTTGTTAAAGTGAAGAATTCTCTTATAAAGCAAATAATCACATTCTTGACATGTGTGTTCAGATTTCTAAATTCCTGTTTTTGCCTACAAAAATTTCTTAAGGGCTTCCCTGGTGGCGCAGTGGCTGAGAGTCCGCCTGCCGATGCAAGAGACACGGGTTCGTGCCCTGGTCCGGGAAGATCCCACATGCCGCGGAGCAGCTAGGCCCGTGAGCCATGGCCGCTGAGCCTGTGCATCCGGAGCCTGTGCTCCGCAACGGGAGAGGCCACGGCAGTGAGAGGCCCGCGTGCCGCAAAAAAAAAAAAAAAAAAAAAATTTCTTAAAACAGGGCATAGCTTTACACATCCAACCTCTTAAAATTGCATTCTTCAGTCAACACATATTTATTGTTTCTATGATATTTTAAGATACTTTTCCAGGTACTCTACGCTCAAAAAGCCCTCAGATATTTTGCCAACAGCCTAATTAAAGGAGTGAAAAAAATAAGCTTTGCAAAGAAACATGGTAAGTGAAAAATGCAGTAAAAGATGCACAGGATCTCTGGGAGTTCACAGTAGGCAGAGATCAGACAGATCAAGGTAATCAAATATGGCAGATACTATAGATTGAATGCCCAACTCTCTTTCTAAATGCCTTCTTGAACACCCATGCCAGAGCTGCAACCTGCATTTCTCAGACTCCTGTGCAGGTATGCGTTCTGGCTATGGTCTTAGGTGCTGCCACCAGGAGACGTCTGCCCCATGAGGAAGCATTGCATACACAGCTGGGTTATGCTTGCTGGCACAGTGGTTAATGCTGGTTGAAGCTCTCATGTCCCTTCCCTAGTCTCAGAGATGTTAGGGAGCCCTAGGCTGTGGCTATATCTCCTTACTGCTGCTGTCACTAGCTGTGTAGCATCCAAACCTGGTTTTCTGACCGAAGTTATTTAGTCCTCTCTGATAAATCACTTTCTGCTTAAACTAGCTAGAGGGATCTAAACCCAGACACACGAAGTCAAGGAATACTGTATGGGAAACAAGGGATTTGGGCTGAGCCTTTGAAAGCTGGGTAGAATTTGAATAGTTAAAAAGAGAGAAGAGGAAATTCCAGGTGACAAGAGACAAAAAAAGCAGGGGAAAAAATACATGCAGATAATAGTAAGATGGAGGAGAGGGCTGATAGGGAAGAAATGCAGAAATAAGATGGAAGGAGGGTCTAGCTCAGAGTGACTCTTAAGTCCTTATGGGATGGAAATTAACAAGCGCTGCAGGTTCTTACCCTGAATCCAACACAAAATGTACCAAAGAAAAGGGGGGTATGATTTACAATCATCACACTACAGAACAAAATTGATGAGACTTCTTTAACTGAAAGCATTAAAGGAGGAAAAATAGGTAAGTAAAAAACATGAATAAAAGAGAAGTAAGTCCTAATCAAACTCTAATTATAACCCAGAGACACCATAGCATAACTGCTAAAACTGTGAAGCCAGAACCAGATACTCTGAGCTGTCTCCATTTACTTGTTGTGTAACCGGAGCAGCTTTCTTAGCCTTCTGGTATACCTCAGTTTCCTCGTTTATATAGAGAGTATGTTTCATCTACCTCATAAGGTTAATGTGACGACTAAGTGTGTTACATCCTTAGAACCATGACTGGTATGCGGTAAGCACAACACAAGTGTTTATTGTTATAACTAATACATCAATTTGTTCAACTCACCAATCAAAAGAACTTGTGGTACAGATTGGATTAAAGAGAACAGATGATCATGTTCTCTTACTTAAAACTTAAGAATACAGAGGTTGATGGACTTCCCTGGTGGCGCAGTGGTTGAGAATCTGCCTGCCAATGCAGGGGACATGGGTTCAATCCCTGGTCCAGGAAGATTCCACATGCAGTGGAGCAACTAAACCTGTGTGCCACAACTACTGAGCCTGCGTGCCCTAGAGCCCGAGCGCCACAACTACTGAGCCCACGCACTCTAGGGCCCGCATGCAGCAACTACTGGAGCCCGTGCGCCTAGAGCCCGTGCTCCATAACAAGAGAAGCCACTGCAGTGAGAAGAGTAGCCCTCACTCGCTGCAATTAGAGAAAGCCCGCACACAGCAACAAAGACCCAAAGGAGCAAAAAAAAAAAAAAAAAAAAAAGAACACAGAGTCAGGTGAATATGTGCTAAACTTTGGTACCTATTTTTGTATTGGAGAAAAGACAATTCAAAGTGAAAATATCATATATATATATGGGAGGATGATATATACTCTTTTAACGAAAAAAGGTAGATCAAAATGTTTTAATAATCATGAATGCACATGCATCTGACAATACAGCTTATCAGAGATTTAACACATGCCTCTCAGAGTGATAAATCAAGCTGTCAAAAATTAGCATACACAGAAGATCTAAATAACATGAATGTTAACATGAAACAGTAGCTATATGTAGAACCTTATACCCATCTAATATAAAAATATTATTTTTTTCAAGCATACATGTAATATTTACAAAAGTTGACCAGATACAGACCACATAGTAGTCCTCAATAAATTATTTTTTAAAAATGTATTTCAGGGACTGTTTGCTTATCACAATGAAACAGAAGTGAAAATCAGTAACAAAAAATGTTAGTGAAATAAAAAACCCATATGTCTAGAAACAAAACACCACTAAATACATCTTATTTGAAGAAGAAATTATACAAAATTTTCAAATACTAAAAAACCGAACAATAAAAAACACTTCCTGCCGATATGTATGTGATAAAACAAACGTAGTACTCAAAAGGAAATGTATAATTCCAAATATATTTATCAGAAAACAAGAGAGATAAAAAATAAATCACCGAAGTGTTCTAAGACTGCATGTAAATGTAGGACGTATTTGTACTGAAAGCTTTTCTCTGTAGCTTTAATTCAATGCAAGGAGATTTAAGGAGACATCCAACCTTCTTAATTTCTCCTGATCGAAGATCTCAATTTATGTTCTAGGGACTGGCAGATTCGTGTTCCTAGGAGTATTTATTTTCCATCATTCTATCAAGGTTCAGTGAGATGACTAATTTTGCTGGCACTGCGCTCCCATCCAGCAACAAGGCACCAGCTGCAAGATTCAGTGGGAGCTCCTCGGTTTCCAGTTAGGATTCTTGCCCTCAGGCATCCGTGGCAGAAACCTTCATGAAATCTCCCGACTCCCTTCTTCCCAGGCAGCCCCAGACAAGCAAGACTTACACAGACTTGTCAGGTCTTTCTAGTCTCCTGGTCCTAAGTCTTTTTATTTCCCCTCATTCTTTCCCACATATTGATGAGCACAGTAAGTCATCGAAGTACCACTTGAGTGAAATTTCCTCCTTTTTTGAATATTAAAAAAATCTAAAATAGAAAACAGACCTAAGTGTTCTGAATGTGTATATATGCACACACATATATTTATATGTACATGTATAAATTAGAGAGAAATAGACAGAGATCATCTAGTCCTTTTTGCTCTAAGTTCTAAGAATACAGTAATAAACCAAAATGACAGTATCCCTGTCCTGGTCAGGGGTAGGTGGAAGCAATTAATGAAATATATATCACATAGTATGTATGTATTGTATGATGACTGTATTGTATGACGATGCTGAGGAGAAAAGGAAAGCAAGAAATGCATAAGGAGTGTGAAAGGGTAGGAGAGAGATGTGTGGCAATGATGAAAGCACAGATTCAGAGCCACAACCTGACTGCAGTGAGGAAAAGGAGACCACCATTCTCTAGTCAACCAGAACCTCTGTCACTGGAGACCCCTCCTTTCCCTCGTCCTTACCCCCCTCAAAGCCACCACCACTTTCTTCATTCATTCCTAGTCTTTGTAACCCATTTCTCCTTCCCATGCCCCACACACGGATGTCCTTGTCCTCTCTCCACTCCTCAAGACCCCGCTCACACCTCTCCCCTTCCAGGAAGCCTTCCAGGATGCCTCCCGGGAGCCTTGGCTTGAACTGACCTCCCTGGCTTCTGCCTCCCATCTCGTTTACTATCAGCAACACTCTCTGGGCACTTAGTACTCACTGCTGTGAGCTCTCGACTGTTTGAGGACAAAGGAAAATCTCAATTATTAATGTTTGGGGGATGAAACTTTCTCTGTATCAAAGACCATGAGTGAAAAGAAAAAATGTATTGACTGTTGAAGCTGTGCTACAAAGGTCTGTAACTGGCTTGACAAAATGCTCCACGGAGCCTCCTGGAAATCTGAGGGATTGCACTGTGTAGCTTTTGAAGCCTCAGCTTCCCCATCTGTAAAATGGGAGTGAATCATCCCTACTTCATAGTACTGTTAGGGGGGCTGAACAGAATGAAGTACTTAGCACATGCCTGGTGCATGGTAAAGCAGTGTTTCTGCCGCCATCCTCACCTCAGAGGTGATATTTCTCTTCCACTTCCTCTTTTGGTGGTCCCTCTCCCTGAGTTCAGATTCCCAGAGCCAACCTGGACTCCCTGCCTCCACCATTCCCTGTATTAGAGTTTAAAAAGCAAGTCTACGGTTACTCATTCATACCCGACCAGTAGCGTGAGTCTAATTACTGGGAATGAATGTTCGTGTGTCACCTCAAGGAGCATCCACATCTTATCACTTCTATCTAAGTTTGGAAAAGCTTCCAGCCTCACAGATAGGTTGGGAGGAACGTGGGCAGTTAAGGGGGGCTTGGAGGGAGCCCCCAGAAGCTCTCCTTCCTTCTTGCCTGCGATGGATAAAAGAGCTCGCCCAGTTGCTGCTGTGGAAAGCTGCCTTCCTGGACAAGGACATTCTCAGAATCTAACATCCAGCCCTCTGAGAGCCCCCCTCCTCACCTGTCAGGAGTCAGCTGAATGCAGGTTCCCTGGCAGCTCGCACAGGAGGGCTCTTGGGACCAAGGAGACAGGTTCCCTTCTAGGAATGGTGCAGAGGACCAAACTCTTTGCTCAGGAAGAGCCCGCCTGCAAGAGCATCTTGTGTGAGGCTCTGGAAATGGCATCCCAGTCTCCTTCGCACCTAAGTTCCTCCCCATAAATGAACATTCAGCATTGTTTGTCAATCTCGTTTTTGGTGTGGATTTGGGTAGCTGGAACCCAAGATTCAGGAGCTGACAACTCCCAGGGGTGAACCTGCCAAATAAGTCTCTAAATCTGCCAAGTCGGAGCCCACATGGGGCTCGGGGCAGGGGGTCGGCAAAGAGCAGCCCATCCCGCCCTGACCCCATACTCTTACAGCAGTAGTAAGAGGCAGAAATACTTTAGGATTCCTTACATAATAGGGTCTCATCTGCCAACTCTGAATACAAGTGCCTTGAGGGAAGACACATTTCCCATGGACTCTGTCAGTCCATAGCACGTTGTACGTGACACAGGCTTCGTCCCCGTTGGTTAACCAAATAGATACAAAAGCAGAGTTCTCCACAGTCCACATCCCATCAGGCATTTTTTACGGATAGGCCCCCAGTGGGAGGGGCTCAATCTTATGGTGTCTTCAACTCTTTGGCTCTGTATCCTACACATGAGGAAGAGAAATTGGGCAGTGTCACTCTACGGCTGATGGGAGGGAATTCCAATCTCAACCAAAAACACAGGCAGTAGAGTTGTTCTGAGACTGACGCATAGCGTCTTGTTGAAAGGGACAGGACTCAGGAACAGTCTCCACCCCTGTGCAAGCTTTTCCTTACGAATCACGGATTGGAAACATGAGATTGTAAGTCACTTCAGGCTGGTGGGGTCTGTGTTCAGGGTTGCCAATTACCACAGACTCTGGGTTGACAAAGCTGAGACTCTTGTGTGAGCGATTTAACCCTCTGCAAAGCTGCCTGTGATGAAACTGATCCTGAGGGGAAAGCCACTAATACATGGGTTCTTAGCTACGTGGCGAAGCAAAGCAAATGTTTAGTGACAAAAAAACAGTTTTTTTAAGAAAAATCACCTAAGCAGTAGAATTGCTTGCTTTGTTTCAGCGGCTTCAGAGACGGACTCTAATAAGCACCAAGCAGCCGGACAGCCTGCCTTGTTATCCTCAGCTACAGCTGATCACACACCTGTTCATGGTCATTAACCCTTCACGTCGGGTATCGTTTCTGTAATTTCCATGGAAGGGGCATTTTCTCCTCACCTCGGTAAGGAGCTGTGCAGGGCACGCAGCTGAAGAGGAATCCAGGGGGCGCGCAGGAATCAAACAGGGTCCGATGATCCAAGGCTGCACGTGAGTGAGATGGGCACCTGGTCCTTGGGGTGCCCGGGGCTGAGACCCCCTCTGTGCAGGGGCCCCGGGAGGCTGGGGGTCAGCAACTCTTCTGGCCCAGCCAAATGCAAGCGCTCTTTCCTCACCTCATAAAATGCATTCTCATCACAGGCTTGACATATTTACAGATAAATGACATTCCCATTCTTTCATTTTCTCCCTGAAAGCCTAACTCACAGTGACAGTAATCGTGTTTGGTAGAGTGTCCAAATTAACTGGGATTTGAAGGTTTCAAATGACCTATGCAGTCTCATATACGTACTCCCACCAAAACAATCAGAATTATCCACAAAGTGTCAGAGATATTCACAGCCAGGAGGAGTGATGCTGGGGAGAGGGGCGCAGGCACAGTAAAGGTTATTTTCCTCCAATGTCCTTCTTGCACCTGCCCTGACTCCACTGCTCCATGTTTTATTAAGAACCTATTTTGGTCTAATGCTGCTCTGGCTTATATAGGTCTCTGTCACTGTTCTTGCAGTCCCTGTTGTGTCAGCTTCTGCAGAAGACCTGTTGTCTATGTGAGTGTCAGGGACACCCTGGGCACTGGTTGGGACTCGGCAAGGTCTGTAGAGCTGATTGGAGCCCAGCCTCCTTCGGCCTCAGTGCCACGGCTGTCTCTGGCCCCCCTCGCCTCTCTCATCCCTTTCCCACCTGTAACAGAGAAAAGCAGAAAAGAAATGCCTCCCAGAGCTGCTGACTTTGGTCACCGGTGGGAAGCTTTGCCAAGCTGAAGCATCATTCTGGGAAATCCTGCTCTCCCTGTGGGCTCAGAGCCGAAATGTGTCTTGTCCCTGAATACCCTGCTGGAAGCTCCAGGAGGGAGGAGAGAAGAGACTGCAGCTGGTCCTGGAAGCAGGGCCCCTACCCTGCCCGTGAAGCTCCTTCATCTCCAGGGGCAGGCGCTGCCCTCCGTGGCCTGTCTTTGCCGTGTCACTCCGGGGCATGGGGATTCTCCTGGGAGGCCTAGGGCTTTCTCTTTGCTCACACTGCATCCTCTGACTTTGCACACGGCTGGCACGGTGCAGGCCTTGAATGGATGTCCTTTGAATACATAAGCAGATGGGTCGGTCTCTGCATTCCTTTCCTCTGTGTCTCTCTGTCCCTCCCTCGGGCTACAGTTTGGCCCTTTAGGATCCTTTCCCTTCATCCATTTCACTCTGACTCTACCTGGATGAAAGCCCCTTGAGAGCTCACAGCCCCTCTTCACGTGGCCTCCACTGACACACGTTTAGGTCCAGTGTAGGGAGAAGGGGTACTGATCCATGCCTCAGGGGTGCGATTATTGGCATTTAATTTTTAATTTTTTTGCTATTAAGCCAGTTCCTCAGAGAACTGGGGAGAAGTAGAATTGGATCTTCTTTCACCCTAAGATGCTCCCGAGTTTAACTCACCAAAGCCAGTCCAAAGCCAGGGATTGACTCGGAAGGCTTGAGGCAGAGACTGTCCACAGTGGGGTACCTGCTCCCCTCCACACATACTTACTAGTTGTGTGACTCTGGACAACTCACTAAACCAAGCTTTCTTTGAAAGTGAGATGACAGCACATATCCTTGGTCCCCTGGGGTCCCTCTGAGGATCCCAGGAGCCCTGTGTGGCAGGGCTTTGTAAATGTAAATTACTACCTGCGGGAAGTATTGTTTCCTAGTCCATTTGCAACTGGCAAAGATTTGGGATTTTGTAGTAAATTAGAGGAGCCGCTGTAGAGCCACATTTTGGGGCTAATATTTTTCTCTGTCTTAGCTCACCCTTTCTCGGGGTCTACGAGTAGATACAAAGCATTTGGGGTCCTTTGCTCCCACAGTGGAATTCACACTGGACTCGCCCACCTCCACGATTCACTCTGCCCTGTATGCAGCAGTTGTAACCGTTTTGAAGCCCTTGAGCGCCGATGGAGATCACACCCCTTACGCTTCCTTAGGAGATCCTCTGAAGAGGAAATCAACCATGTGTCACGTTGAAAGGGTGAGGAATTGTCCACCACAGATTTCCCAGATAGGAGGCTTTCTGGCTCCAGAAAGAGTGATGAAGTGAGGAAGAGCCTCAGGGCAGTTTCTCTTCCTGTCCTCCCCAGCCTGGACCCCGATAGACAGCAAAGGAAGCTTGGAGGAGAGAGGCATGGAGAGAGTGTGGGAGGCTGAAAAGAAACCCATAACCCTTCTCACCCCAGGAGAAGAGATCCAGAAGGTGACCTCCGCCGAGGCCCTGTTTCTGAGCACACACCCTGGACTCCACTGGCCCCATGAGCACTGCGGAGTGGGATGAGGGGGAGAAGAATGTTAGCAAAGAGGAAAGATGTGGAAAGGATATTTAAAAATACAAAGTGAAGAATTAAAGAAGGAGCAATGGAAGAAGAGGAAAATGAGAGAGGGGATACCTGGGAAAGCTCCGGTGGGAATTTGTAACGCCAACCAGGGACATCTGGATGGAGATGCGGCACCACCTCATTTGATGAAACACTCCTAAGGTTTCCAACAGCTAATGCAAGTTGCATCAGCAAGCTTCTCTTCTTTCCCCTGCCGTCCCCCAAGTTCAAGTCAAGGTCACCTCACCTGGACTAGGAGATAAATAGCTTTACGACCTGCCTCCCGGCCTGCCAGGCCTGCCCTCCAACTGTTTTCCACAACAAGAAAGCTCTTTTCCTAACATAAGTCTATCTGTGTCATTCCCTAATTAAGACCCACTAACGGACACACCTCCCTCCCTCCAAATGCAGAGCAAAAAATAGATAAAATAGAAAACAGAAAACTAGAGGCATTAATGAGGTTCAAAAATCAAGGTAAGGGCTTCCCTGGTGGCGCAGTGGTTGAGAGTCCACCTGCTGATGCAGGGGACACGGGTTCGTGCCCCGGTCTGGGAAGATCCCACATGCCGCGGAGTGGCTAGGCCCGTGAGCCATGGCCACTGAGCCTGCGCGTCCGGAGCCTGTGCTCCGCAACGGGAGAGGCCACAACAGTGAGAGGCCCGCGTACCACAAAAAAAAAAAAAATTTCTCCATGAACCAGAAACAGAAGAGAAACATAAGTCAGTGGGCTCTGCTGGAGCCACAGGCCTGCTGGAGCCCATTCGGGAAGGACGCAATCTGCATTTTGATTCCAGTGGAGTAAGGAAAATAAAATTACTCCACTCAAGAGTAAGAATCTGGGCTCGTGTCACTCACCAGCTCCCACCCCCCAGTTCCAACACCCACTCATAAAAGAAACTAAAAGCTGTAGTTAACCGTCCCTGGGGGTTGAATTTTTAATAGGCTACCAGTGCAGGAAGGAAAAAGAAGATAGAAATGCAGTCTCCCATCAAGTCAGGAAGCAAGTCACAGTATCCCCAGTTCCACCGTGGGACAGAAGCTCTGTAATACCAGGTTTGGGGCAGGGAGTCCTGAGCAGCTGGGCAAAGGTAGCCACAAAACCACTGGCCCAGGAGGGGTGAATGCAAAGGAAACAGAAGAAAGAAAAACAAAAACAAAAGGCTCCCACTCAAAATAAGCCTGCAAAGCAAAATTCCAAAACAGAGGGTGAAATCTAATACTGAGAAAGACCGCCAAGAAAATCAACATTCAAAACATGAATATGCCCCCAAGGAAATTAAGTTTGTGAACCATCTGGCAAAACTTTAAAATAGGTATGTTTGGTTCCCCGGTGAGGTAAATGAATAACTTCCATTTTAAAAGAATGAGAAATTTTAAAATAAAAACAGGCATAAATTTACAAAACAATAATAATAAAGGTACTGAGTTTAAAAACTCAAGAGATGGTATATGCCCAGACTTGACACATGGAGTGAAGCAGTGCATTGCAAGGAATCTGCCCGAGTGCAGTACAGAGAGCATATGTACAATGAAGATACACGGAGAGTGGATCGGGAAGGGTCTCATGCCCAGCAGGAGTTCTCAAAGGTGTAAAGAGATGCACAATTCAGAATTAAAACCGTGCAGATTGGAAGAAAGGTGTTCAATGAATCTTCACATGGAAAGTACGCTCAGAATAAATAATGGTAAAGCCATTCTAAGACTTACCATAATAAAACTGCAGAACATGAAAAAGAAAATGTTTATAGCTACCAGAGAGAAAGGACAAATTGTCTACAAAGGAACCATAGTGAGAAAGACAGTGGAACTTCTTACCAGCAGCAATAGATTACAGAAGACAATGGAATTTTATCTTCAACTTGATGAGAAAAATTAGTAACTCTCAACCTCAAATTTCATATACAGATAAACTATAATTCAAGATCCAAGGGGAAAATATGTGTTCAGACATAGAAAAATCCACAGACTCTCACAAAAAAAAAAAAATTAAATGATCATATCAGGAAAAAGAAAAATGAACCCAGAGAATATATATACAATTTAAAAAAGAAAGGTGATGGGGCTTCCCTGGTGGCTCAGTGGTTGAGAGTCAGCCTGCTGATGCACGGGACACGGGTTCGTGCCCTGGTCCGGGAAGATCCCACATGCCGCGGAGCGGCTAGGCCCGTGAGCCATGGCCACTGAGCCTGCGCGTCCGGAGTCTGTGCTCTGCAACGGGCGAGGCCACAACAGTGAGAGGCCCGTGTACCGCAAAAAAAAAGAAAGGTGACCCAAGAAAAGATAAAATGTTTTGGTAAATTTAACTGTTAACTGAAAAAAAGCCAACTTTTTAAAAAAGAAAGCTAGAAACAAAGATAAGATAAATAGAACATTCCCTGGATGGTTGATGTATGCTAAGGTCCATGTCACATTCAGAGGCAGGATAGAAATACTCAGAGAAATTTACACTAAGGATGTTGGTTTGAAAGTTAGGAATAACTAACTAAAATACGGAAATGCAATATGTAGCTTCCAAGTCAGTAAAGATTAAAAAGGGGGAATCTAGAAAACTTTATCAATCCAATCGAGAGTAGAAAAGGGAGAAAAAAAGCTGAAAAGAAGGATGGTATAAAGAAAATTCAAAATAGGTTTATAAAAATATATCAGTAATTATAATAAATGTAAAAGGATTCAGTCATCTATTAAAAGATAGAGATCATCTGATTTGCTTAAAAAATAACTCCTGCCACATATGCTACTTGCAAGAGTTCATCTAAAACAAAAGACGCTGGAAGGTTAAAAATAAATGGACAACTAATATACCATACAAATATATATTTTTAAAGTCTATTATAGCATTTTAATACCAAGAAAAAATAAATTAAGAAAAAATAGATAAAGAGGGATAGAAGGGGGGAGAGAAAGGAATATAATTATATATAATTCTGCACCCAAAGAACTGACAATATACATTCTTCTTGCACCATTTTTTAAATGATGGTATTTTAGGTCACAAAGGAAGTCTCAATGAAAAGCAACGATTCAGTATCATATAAGCCATGTTTTCTGGCCAAAATGCAATTAAATTATGTATGAACATAAAAGGCACCTTAAAAGGTGTGATCAAAACTTTAAAGTGCACACAGAACCGACTCGTAGGTGAAACAAGAATTCACAATAGAAATCAGTAATATTTAAAACTGAAGAATAATGAATTAACTACATAAAAATTTATGAGATAAAGTCAAGGGGTATATAAGTATAAAATCATAGTGTTAAATCTATTAATTTTAAAAACAAGTAAGATCAAATATAGATGAGTTAAGCATTCAATCTGGGTGCTTGGTGGGAAAGAGTATATTTAAAAAGATAAAGGAGGAAAGTAATAAAGATAAGAAAATAATAACATAGAAAACAAAGAAATAACAGATGAAGTAGTCAAAAAGCTGGTTCTTTGAAAAAGATAATGGAATAAACAGCAATTAGAAAAGATACATGCACCCCATGTTCATAGCAGCATTGCTTATGATTGCCAAGATATGAAAGCAACCTAAATGTCCATCAACTGATGAACGGATAAAGAAGATGTGGTATATATATATATATATGCAATGGAATACCACTCAGCCATAAAAAAGGTGAAATAATGCCATTTGCTGCAACATGGATGGATCTAGAGATTATCATACTAAGTCAGACAGACTTACTGTGTGATACCACTGTATGATACTGTATGATACCACTTACATGTGGAATCTAAAAAATACAACAGACTAGTGAAAATAACAAAAAAGAAGCAGAGTCACAGATATAGAGAACAAACTAGTGGTTACCAATGGGGAGAGAGAAGTAGGGAGAAACAACATAGGGGTGGAGGACTAAGAGGTACATACTACTAGGTATAAAATAAGCTACAAGGATATATTGTACAACATGGGGAATACAGCCAATATTTTATAATAACTATAAATGGAGTATAACCTTTAACAATTGTGAATCACTATACTGTACACCTGTAACATATAATATTGCACACTAACTATTCTTCAATAAAAAAATTTTCAAAAAAATAAACAGTGAACATGAAAACAACCTTAATATCCATCAGCAGGGAACTGGTTTAATAAGTAAATGATAATAAATCCACCCAGTGGTACAGTAATGAGACAGTAAGTTTTACTAATTAAAAATAAATATATACCCCTATAAATAAAAAAGGTAATGGAATAGACAAATCACTTGTAAGACTCATTAAGAAATAAGAGAAAACACAAACTCATAATATTAAAAATAAAAAAAAGCCATGACTATAGGCATAGAAATATATTTCAGACAATTTAATAAACCATTTTATGCAAATAAATTTGGAGGCTTAGATTAAATAACTCTAAAAGATAAAAATTACCAACACAGTAAGTCCCCTACATACGAACAAGTTCCATTCTGAGAGCGGGTTCGTTAAGTCCAATTTGTTTGTTAAGTCCAACAAAGTTAGCCTAGGTACCCAACTAACACAATTGGCTATACACCGTTGCTTTTATGTTTGCTTCAGGACATCCTGAGCTTGAAAGAAAGATACTGTAGTACTGTACTCTATACTGTACTGTACACAAAAGCACAACCACTTTTAGAAGATGCACGCACATGACGATGTACGCCAGACACATGAACTCACTTACGTGATCGGACATGCAAACGCATGTTTGCAGCTTGAAGGTTCATATGTAGGGGACTTACTGTATTTAGTGTGGAAGAAACAGATAATTGAATCAATCAATCATCCATTTGAAAACTAAATTAGTAATCAAATTGCCATTCCAAAAGTTATCAGACCCAAAGTGTGTTGGAGGAGAGTTTTACCAAACTTTCATGAAACAAATGACTTCTCTTCTACTGACTTTTTCATAGTTAGATAAGGAGGAAAAGGAACCCATTTGGGGATATTGGTAAAGGCTTGATACCCAAAAGAGATAGGATCAATGTCATAAAAGAAAATTAGATAAATCTCATGTATGTACATACCTACAGAAATCCTAAAAATTTTCATTTTTAAAGAGTAAGTCAAAAAAATGTACATAGAAAGTTTTTGACACTTCAAAGCACTGTAAAGGTGTTTGTTAAATAAAAAATAAATAAATTATTCACAGATGAAAAAAAGTCAAATTTAGATGTTTGTAAAAGTAACATATCATATAATAATATGACCAAGATCAAATAGGTACACAAGGATTTAAAGGATATATCAACATCTGAAAAATCTATTAACATAATACCAAATAGATTAAGGAAAAACGTCAAATTATCAACTCAATAAATTAAGAAAAGGCATTTGATAAAATTCAATACTTCTTCCTTATTAAAATATATAGCAATGAGATTGACAAATAGACAAATGGACATTAATTTGTTGCAAGTCAATACATATTTTTCAATCCAACAATTCTACTTCTAGGAATATTTCCTAGAAAAACTCTTGCTTATTTACACGAGCCACATACAAGAATGTCCTTAGCAACGTAGTCTGTATCAGCAAAATATTGGAAAAATTCCTAAATGTCTATTAATGGAAACATATACAAATAAATGGTGGTATGTTAACAGTACAGTTCACACACTAAAAGATTATATAGCAGTTAAAAATAAATAACTTGATTGCCAAAATGTATAAATCTCAAAATCTTAGAGTTTTGTGAAAAAAAAGCAAGCTGCAAAATCATAGAGTATAATATTAATTATATAAAGTTTTAACCTTGCAAAACGGTATTATATTCTATTTATGGTTACCTAAAGTTTTAGTGAGAATATAAAAGCCTGAATGTGAATGGTGGATACAAAGGCTACAGGGTGATGGGATGATCTCTGGAAAGAGAGAGAGTGAAATCAGAAAGATATACATGACAAAATGTCCAAATTTAATAAAGTCGAGTGATCAGTGCAGAGATCTTTGTTTATTATATTCTATAACTTTCTGTATATTTGAAATACTGTATTTCAACACGAACATTTTGAAGATCATTCAATTGCTGTCACCGACCTTAGAATAAAGAGAAAATGTCCGAGCTTGGTAGGCATCAGCCTATCTCTTCCCGGCCCTCTTCTTTCCAGGCTCTTTGAGTTTCCCACTGCCCCTACTTTCCCTGCCTTGAGGCCTTCACATAACAGGTGCTGTTCCCTGTAATAAGGACACTTGCCTCTCTCAGCTAACTCCCACCCCCACCCCTCCCCGGCACAGTCAAGCTCAAATGCCATCCTGCTGGAACCACTTTTCTTGCCCATCCACCGTAAAACAAGTTAGGCTCCCTGTGACAACTTGCACACACTGTGAACTTCTCTTTCATTGATCTGATAAACACAACATTATTTTATTTATATGATTTTTTAAATTTCTGCTCTGTAAATCCCACGAGAGCAAAGAAGACGTCTGTTCTGTTCACTTAGATCTAGCACAAGGGCTGTTGACACATAGTATTTGCTCAGCTGTTGTGTTAAAAGAAGGTGGAGGGAGGAAAGGGAAAAAGGGGAGGGAGAGAGGTAGAAGAGGGAGAAGGAAGGGAAGAGGGATGGAGGGAGGGAGGAAGGGACCACAGCTAAGTACCACATCTATATACAATTATAAACACCTGGAAATGTCACAGGCAAGCCACAGTGTTATTAAAGAGCTATAGAGATCAGTGACCAAACTCTTGATTTTTAAAATGAGGGAATCGAGGTTCCCAAGAAGTCCAGAGCCTAATCATCCAGCTACTGATAGAAACGGTCTTAGCATCCAGACCTCTAATGCCGAAGATCTGCTCCTTCCATTCTACCAAATTACCAATTAGCACTTTAGTGTCGGAACAAGGTTTGACCCTGTGTCTCTTTTAAGTTTATTAGCTGATGTGTTCAGACAGCAACCCTTCTATATATATCACAAGTAAAACACTTCCGTGCTGACCATGGTGCTTAATATTTTGCGATTTAACAAACTTCACATTTCATATCTTTTAATGATCACGCAGAGAGAAATGAATCATATGATTATGACCTTATAAAAAAGGAAAGACTGTGTGTGATTTTGTTGTAACCTGTCCCCAACAGATAGCCTCCTGAAACTCCTGACACTAAGCATTGAACATCAGTTCCAACCAGAGGGGAGAAAGTGGTTCTTCATTTACTGAGCATTCTGGCCATTATGAATTGCTAGGTGGGATGTGAGTCAAGAGAAGTGGAAAAGGAAAGACAAAGATAAAGCAAGACAACTTCAGTTTCTTAAAACCTATATTGAGAAGAGGTTGGGGGCTTGTTTCCCTTGGCCTGCGTTCTCCAGCGCTCCGTTATCTGCAATCACTGATTTATTATTACATGTTTCCAGTGGGGGTCCAGTTGCAGGAAGCCACGATGAACGGTTCCTGCTAAATTGGCCCCTTGTGTATTAGTCATTATTTTAGCATTCACTGGAACAACATATTCAATAGTTTATTTGTATATGTAAAAGGGAGAAAAGAAATTATTCTGTGAATACCAGGCATTAGTTCAACAAATGAAGCAATTAAGTGAAGTCTAATAAGACCAAATGGAGTTTTTAACACGTGGATCTGCTAAAACATACACATATACTTACATTCATGATCGCACTCATATACACACTACTTCATTTGCTCCTAATGCAGTAAATATCAATTAGAAGATAAATTTAAAGAAGAAAGCTATTCCCAAAGGGTTTCAAAGCTCTTTTGTGTTTTGAAATACCATAACAAAGGAGATGGTGATGGTGGTGATGATGGTGAATATTGATAAAGAAGAGCAACTAGCGTTTCATTTAATTATGCAAACATGGGTGTGTGCCCTGTGCCAGGTATGACGCTAAGTCTGTTACATGCATTAATTATCTTACTTAATTCTTCTAAGACCTTATGAAATAGGCAATTTTATTACTCCATTTTGCAGTTAATAAAAGTGAGGTATTCCTGCCCAAAAGTTATCTAACTTTAAAACCTATATGCCTAACCACTTTGCTAACTGTCTCACTGGCCCCATCCTGCTCCCCTCAAAACTGTGTCATGTGTGCACACACACACACATCTCAAAGTTCTTTTTCACAAGTATATAGTGGAAGTCAGATGTGAAAAACTTTCATTAAGTTTTTGAAAATAAAGGCATACACAGTAAAAGCAGACCTATATACTGAATTCCCCAGGTTCGAGAATGATTAATCTGACTTCCCCCTCTGCGTTTAATTCTGAGCACGTGGCTGCACTAACCGTGTAGCCCTGTTGCTTAGTATCTAAAATCCAGACAATTCAACAGACGTTTGTGCCTAAATATCACCAATTCATAGCATTGACGGAGCCTCCTGCTGCCAACCTTTCGTGCATTACAAAGAACCATATCCCACACAATTGAATTGTTGATTGTAAAATAAGTAGAGTTGGGGGATTTTCACGGCAATAACACACTCAGTGACACATTTTCAGCTATGGGGACCACATGATTCATAAAAATGAATGGAGAGACAGTAACCCATGTCTGAGAAGAGACGCTAATTTCCTATCATTTCTGTGAGTATCAGAAGACCCACAAATGGAAATAGCCTGTTTCCTAGCGCTGGATAGGAGTTCAGACGCCCTAATTGAATCCTGCATGTCCAGGATTCTCAAATAATCTTCACAGCCATAAAATACCCAATTTGAAAGGTTTCCTGAGCTCACATGAATTTTAAAAGCAAGGCAGGTGCCTGTCCGTGCATATCAAAACAGAATTTTAGCAGTGAAAGTGTTTTCTTCTCGCCTTAAGTAGAACTGGAGCAAACAAAAAATGGTATAGAACTTGTGGAGAAAAAACATAATTCACTGGAAGAAAAATCCAAATACTTCCATGAATTTTCCAGTGTAACTTTTCTCCTTTTCACACCCCAGCCAGAAAAAAACAAACTCTTAACTGGGGAGGGATGCAAAGGAACCAGAGTCCCAAACTTCAATTCTCAGATCTCAGATGCAATGATCAATACTTCCAAGCCAGAAGACAGTGACTTCACTGTCAAACAAAGAATGGCCGTCCCAACATCACTCACTGAATGCTTTTGATGCTTATCCTTATAACACAGGACTCTGCAATAAGACAGAGAGAGGTACACAGGCAAAGTTAGCTTCTCCTAATCTTCCGCTTGTTAGCTGTGTGATTTTGGACACTTGGTTAATCTGCCTGAGTCTCAGCTTCTTTGGTTATAAATAAGAGCCATGCTACCTACCTTATAGCACACAGACCACCTGAACAATGCTGGACAGACACACAGTCTACTGCCAACCACAAAGACTAGCTTGTATGACATTTTTTAAAATTAATTTTTATTAGAGTGTAGTTGATTTACAATGTTATGTTAGTTTCTGCTGTACAGCAAAGTGAATCAGTTATACATTTATATATATATATATATATATATATATATATATATATATATATCCACTCTTTTTAGATTCTATTCCCATACAGGTCATTACAGAGTATTGAACAGAGATCCCTGTGCTATACATTAGGTTCAGTTCGTGTGACTTGAGTCGATCCAAGGAGCAGACTTTTTAAGAGTACCTCAAAGAACAGCATGGTGGAGTCAAGGAATTTTAGGATCAAAGGAAATTTATAGATCATTGTAGTACAACCCCTCCATTTTATGAAAGAGGAAACTGAGACTCTTACTAAGCATTAGAGTCTTTTAATATTTAATGGGAGCACATTTAAATGAGAACAAATAGATAAACTGGTTCAAAAGATGGTCCTGACACACTGTGAAGTCCCTGATGGACTAGGCAAAGCAAAGGCTCTATAAATTTCTAGTGGAAGAATGACCTCATAGAAGGACGTTGCCAACACAAATCTTATAATCCCTAGTTTCTCAAGAGAACTCAAGGTCAGCCCATTGTTTTTAACTAAGGCTTCTGGCCACTTGGCTTCCACTTAACTGGCACTAAAATAGGGGTTCTTTTTCCAGTGGCTTTGCTTCCAATCCTCCCCATCAGAGCCCCAGTTATTACAACTATGTTAAAAAAAACCTGCCATTTATTCCCACTGCTAAATTTTAGTCTTTTTAAATTAGTTCTACCCCTGAGAAGTTAAGGAGTAGAACATGAAGGGAAACGATTGCCCCATACAGTTTCCTTCATACACAAAGCACACAATTAACTACAGAATAATAGAATCTATGAGTTGGACCTTATTCCTGCCTCCCAGTCATTGAAGAAATCTTACCTGCAACATGAATGACTTGGTTTTTCCATCTCAAAATATATCTGGATTCAGACATTCCCTATTTGACAAAGACATCTGTTCCACTTTTAGATGGCTCTATTTCATAGAAAGATTTCTTTTTTCCCCTAAAACCTGTCTCCCCAAAGCTTCTCCTCATGGTTCCTAGTTCTTACCCTGGAGCTACAGTTTGGACCCTGCTGTATTAATCATACATTTTTATTTTCTATGTTTTATGATATTTTGACATCTTGAGGAGCTAGCTGGCCAGAGGGGCGAGGCTGGGAGACTGGCCCTTCCAGGGCTAGTTAATCCCTAAGAACATGCTTTTCATATACAAGCTAACAGATCACGAGTCCATACCCACAACAACCTCTGTTATCGAACTCTCACCCACCAAGCCAATATTTCCCCTGCCCTAAATCAACTACAGCCATGTACCAGACAACTAGGGACACCCCCAGGCCGCAAAGCCTGCTGGGATTGTTCAAACTGGCCAGTCCTAAGCTGTTTCCCCTGCTCTGCCTTGTCTTTCCCATGGAAAACACAATAAAGGCCAATGCTTTCCCCTCACTCTTTGCTGTCTCTTGAGTAATACCAGTGCTTTCCCGTGTGGCCCTGCGAGGCGTGCCAGCCCCTACTCGCGGGAACTGTAAGTTGTGGAAACCTTTCACTCTCATTAGCCTCTCTATGTTGTCATTTAGGTCACCTCTATGAATTAAAATGGGTACAGCCATTGAGATGCCCGATGACCCATTTAACGCTGTTACCCTGTCCCTTCCAAAGCATCCCTTTATGCCCTAGACACTTATCCTTCATCACCTTTCTCAAGACTACAGTCCCTCATCTTGGGTCTGGTCATTTTAGAGCGCTGAAGGACTTTTAACTTCTTTGACCTGGGCAATATGCTTTTATCAACTCGGTCATTATCATTTTCAGTAACGAATTTACACTACTGGTTAAAGTAAAGCTTTCTTGTTAACAAAAACCTTCAGCCTCCATTTCACATGAATATCTGATAAAGCAACTTTTCTCAGTTCTTATTTGCACAACTGATTGTTTCAGCCAAATGTTAAAATTTATCATTATCTCCATTAAATTTGCAGTTACCAACAAAGATAAGATACCTCTACCATAGTATTTACAAATAGTATACATTATATATAACATATAGTATATAATTACTATTAATTACATAATAATTATGTTATATAATATATATTATTATATTATTGTTCTTTTTTATTGACGTATAATTGACATATAACATTATATTGGTTTCAATTATACAACATAGTAATTGAATATTTGTATATATTGTGAAATGGTCACCACAATAAGTTTAGTTAGTATCCATCACCATGCAGAGTTACAGAATTCTTTTCTTGTGATGAGAGTGTTTAAGATGTACTCTCTTAGCAACTTTCAAATATGCAATACAGTATTGTTAACTTTAGTCATCATGCTGTACGTTACATCCCCATGACTTATTTATTTTATAACTGGAAGTTTGTACCTTCTGACTCCTTTCACGCATATAACGTCATTCTTAAATCATAAGTCTCATATTATCTGTCTTACTTATTGCACCTCATTTTAGTTGTTTATGCTTTTATCTCCCCATTAAATTGTAAGAATCCCCAATATTTCTCTTTATACACCCTCCCCCTTGTACCTGACTTATGAGTGCTCAGGTATTTGTTTCCATTGGACTCTATGTTAAATCTTGATTGTTCATCAATCGTATTGTCCAGTCCACCTGGATCTGCACAGACACCTTCTTTGTCTTCAAGCAGCCATTGAAAAACATAGTGAAATATACAAGACTCTGTCACTTTCCCCAAGACCCTCTTCTCTTTGAGCTAATGATACCGGCTTTGATGTATGGCTGTTCACAAGCTATGGATCTCTCCTTTCAATATTTTTCCCCACATATACCAAGTGCTTCCTGAGTGTCAGCATTATTTCTACCTGAACACCTACATTCCACCATAAGAGAATTTTTCCATGATTTTTAAAATTATGATTACATCAAGTTTACAGTCATACAGTCCTCTAACAGTAATCATTTTGTCAAAAAAAAAGGGGGGGCATGAGTTTGCTTCCTTTTCGTCGTGTACCAGTGGGCTCACCTATGTCTATTCTAAGTGCGCTCTATCACATTTAATAATACATTCCAGTTTCATTGATGTAGATTGTGCTGACTTTCCATCATTCGAATACCTTATACTCCAATAGCATTCTGTAATTTACCAAAAACAAAAAATCTTTTACAAAATGTGAGGGTGTGGTGAATCCCCTAGCTGAAGATGTCCGCTATAGAAGGCACAGCAAATGGAATTGCTGACCTTAAACCAGGTCTTCTGTCTGTACGTCCAGAGCCCTTTGCACCCTCTCCCCACCACCGATGGCAGAAAAATGTAAGCAAGGCAGCACTTCAGGCTCTGTGGTTTCTCAGAAGCCTATAGAAGCCGTCAGCCGGAAGTGGAGTCTGGGGTCCATTTCAAGTGTTTGGGAGGCTCCTGCTTTCATCTCCTCAAACCTGGTGCATTTTAGTCCCCTCCCTGTGAGGCGTGTTCTGTGCCTCTAAGTGTAGAGGTCACCATCCCTGGCTGCAAAGATGAAAGCAATAAAATATATATATTTACATGCACAAGATTTTACATTCCTTTTAATATTCTTATACCTGCAACTTTTGACCTGGAAAATCTCTCCAAAAGAAGACTTCAAACTTCAGCATTCAATGTGGAAAACATTATAGGAAGCCTTCCCCAGAGCTGTAAAAGGAGAATTTGTAACACTTGGTTGGCTGGGAGCGGCCGTGTTTACAGCTCTAAGGTAGAGCTGGGCACGGCTGGCTGCTCTGTGCTGGCTCTCACAAGGCATCATTTAAAAGCCCTTCCTTCCTCTGTGCCCCAAACCTGTTTACAATAGTCTCTCTCCTCCCTAGAACTTGCCACAGGTAGTTAAGTGTGAATAATGACAACCAAAAAAAGAAATAAAACTAAATTCCCATTACTAAAGAAAAACTCAAGTCAGCCCTCTGGGGGAGATACAAGGATTAATTATATTGCAGGAGTTGATATCTTTCTTCATTTCCCTTTCCAGCAGTTTTGCAAATACATTTTTCCACATTTTTAAAGAAATGTAAGAACTCCCAAGTTTCACAGCCAGAAAATCCTGGCAGTCTCTGATAGCTGAATAATGGATGAAGCTCCACTGTTTACTTAGCAGGGGGAGAAAAAAAAGGGCGATAGAGCGGTCCAGATAAAGCGCAGGAATCTGACATCCTCTTGTGCTAGACAATGGTGAGAAGAATATTCTGGCTTTTTTCTCTTTTACCCATGTACAAAATGTATGTTGGAAACAACAGTTCAGTATGAGGTTTATTATTATCATTTCAGGCCTGTACCTAAGAGTTAATCCCAGGATTCTACTCTGTGTCAACGTGATTGCTTCCTTCAGTAAGAGGATAAGACCTGGAACACAGATTACGAAGCATTTCCATCTCAAAAATCTCAGATTTCCCACTGCACCGACACTAAAGAGACTTTCCCTAAGACATGGTATAATTTTCCCAGCTGGAGAATGCTTCCAGTGTTACCATATATTCATTTATTGGAAAACTCATTAAAACATTGTTATAATTAACAAAGGTTTAAGGTTTTCTTTTCAATAAAGTTCAGTACTTCCTTGCTGATTAATTCACATTCCTGTCCTCCTTTGTAGGGCCAACCGTACCAAGTCAGTGGAGTTGAAGGCTGTCAGGGTGTTTGCCTTCTGAGAGAACCCTCCCCAGAAAATCTCCCACCACGCCTGTCATAGACACCTAAAATTCCACCATTAGAGATTCACTCTTTTGGTTTTGGAGGCATTTTAATCCCTGGGGGCCTTATTAAAATGCAAAAAACTCTGAGAAGAATAAGAGCATCGAAACCTATTATTAACTGACAGCAAGGAGGCCCTTGGGAATCGGACACAGGCTAGAGCCTGAGGAATGACTACAGGAAATCAGGACAGAGGAGAGGGATGGTAAGATGGTAGCAAAAATAAACTTTATCTACTTCACAATTTTTCAGGGGCAAGGCAGCCCTACTTCTGCAATATTAGAGGAATTTCATTTAAGGTGGGATAACGGGTACAACATAAGCAATTTATTTTCAGTTGTGCTAAAGGAGAAATCCAGCAGTGACACATAATAACATTTATGCAGAAGCCTGACTTTAGTTGAGGACGTTTGATCAGGACGTCGCTCCTGGACTTCCTCTGCCAATGCCTTGAAGTCATCACTTGGGTTTGTCAATAAAGGTTGCATCTAAATCATATGATATATATGCTCCTGTTCCTCTATTTCCTCATCCTCCTGGGAAAATAACAGAATAAATGCTACCGTGGTGGAATTGGCAAGATGTACAGAACACGTCTCAGTCTTTGGAGACAGCAATATGGGAATCTGCTTTTAAAGTTGTATATTTTATATACACTAGGTGTGTTTCTTTAGAAAACATGGAAGTGACTTAAACTAATAAGGTCTCCAAAAGAGAAGAACTTGGAAGTTACTGAAGCTGACTTTCTGAATTTTAGGAAAATCTGTCTCCATCCAACAAGGTGCTGATTTGCATCCGCAGGAAATGGTCCTGGAGCAAAGTTTCTGCACGCTTCAGAGATGCTTCCTTCCTTGAAAGAGTAATGTGGACACTAAAAGTTTTAAAAATGCCAGAAAAGATCGAAATTCCATCTAATTATTGGGTTGTGGTTGGTGTGTGTGTTTAAAGATATAAATGCACAGTGGAAAAAAGTGCAATGGGAGATTAAATTATTCCCAGAAAAATTTGAAGTATTAAAGTATTTTAAGGTGTTACACCTGTAGGGGAACAAGGGTAGATTGAGGCAGTAAGTTTTTATGCTTTTCTCGTGTGCCTGGAATAAAAGGCTATGGAGGTATTTTTTTGTGTTTTGTTAACTTGTGGTGTCATTTTACAGTCAGTAAATAGACAGGAGAACTTGACTCACACCCAGAGCCCCCTCGGAGCACTGGAAGCCTCTGCTAACTGCAGGGGGACCTGGTCGAGTCAGCAGAGGGTCTCTGCCCAGAAGAGAGGCATGGTCTAGGGAATACGTCCAATCCCTAGGGTATAGAGTGGGTGAGCCTTACGAAAACTGTAGAGTCAAGAAGAAAGACCAGATATATTTCTTTAAATCTTGCTTCAAATGGTGTTTTCACTCTAAGTAAATAACCATGTGGCTGCAGTTAATTAAGGGTTGACGGTTACATTATTGATGGGTATGTTCTTATTTTAACAAAAGTTATGCTTTTATAGAGAAAGCCTGATCAAGCTGCCCTTGCCCCCCATCTCAGTTATGAGTCTGATGCAAGATTCTCCACTGACCTGACTACACCATCACAGGTGCACCTCAAACATGAGGTGTTCCCTTTCTGACGCCCCAGAAGAACAAAACACTAAAGTCAGAGCATCTGAGAAAAATCCCAGAAAATCCTAGGCTATAAATATAAAATTATGGAAGCCCACATACTACAAGGAAAACCACAAAATTAATGTCCTTCTGACCACAGTCCAGCAGCCTTTATGGATGTGAAAAACAGCAGCTCATTTTCCTCGGAGCCTGTGCACGGCCTCACTCTATATTCTTCCCAGTGTAGAGAAGAAGGAGCAAAGGTTCACAGGAACCCCCGAAGTCACCTTCTGTAGCCACTTCTAAGAGAAGTAACAGCAAATCCAGTGCTTGGAAAACGTCAATTTTTTTATCATGGATGTGGAGGTCCGTGAGTGTGCACATACGTGCTGTGTCTTATGACTAAAAACAGGCAGTTTCACTTCTTCCTGATAAGCATGGCAACCATTCACTCCAGCAACAAATATTGAGTACCTGTTAGGTACCAAGGCACATGCTGAATACTAGGGAGAAAAATAAATAAATAAGAGCCAGTGTCTGCCATTCAGTGTAGGATAGGAAACTATTCAATAAAATACCTACAGTACAAAATATTGAGTTATATTAGACGTGTGTATGAAGTGCTATGAGTTTTGAAAATTGTCATTGTAAGAACTGTGACTATGTACTGTGATTAGTTTGTAATACTATCTGAATAATTACTATATAATGAGCAATCAGTCTGTGGTAAGCATACCCATCATGTCTGTCTCTTCTACTCTTTCCAACAACACCCCTGCTCCGAGACAAGTACTATAATCCAGCTAAGGAAACTCAAGCTCTGTGGAGTTAGCTGATTTTTCAAAATCACACTGCTATAGCAGAGCTCATTTCTAAACCCAGGTCAGGCCTGCCAATGGCCAAGGTCCTAACTACTATGCCATACTAGTTCCAAATCCTAGAATACATTCTGTCCTCTTTACCTTGGTCAGTACCACTGTCCATGGCTCCAGAGACTTCTGGGACTCGGCTTTGAAAATTAGACCCATATCTGTAGCATGTATTGTTAAAATTATTTGTACTAAGTATCCATACAATTGATCCCCAAAGTGATGCCCCTGGTACCTTAGGAATGAAACAATCTCAAGCAACTAAAATAAAAAGTCAGCAAACTTCAGCAAAGCATCCCAGTGGACAGCCATGTGCAAGGAAGTATTTTGAGGTCATAGAGGAGACAGTAATCTTTGTTTGGGGGCCAAAACACACTTCCCTAGTGAGGCTGCAGGATACACATAAATAATCTAGCCTGGAGAAAGGTCGTCTCTGGGGCTAGAGCCAGGGTTAGCAGCAACAGCTTGCAAAACGATTGCTCTGAAAACCTTCCACAAGTCTGGCTAAGTACCACGGGGAGAGTGGTGCTGAAAGCAGATAAGGCTTAACTCCTCTGCAACGGGGGCCAACCTTGAACCCTATTGTTGCTGGAGACTTTCTTAGGTGTCACACTGCACTCCCTGCAGCACGGGAAACCATGGAGCAGGCAAGAGTGCTCCTTGAGGGGCAGGAAACGCAGGCCACCAGGCATTGCAGGAGGTCACAAGACCGCAGGGCAGCAGGCAGGAATCAATAGCACTGAGCAGAGTCCGGGGGGGGGGGGGGGAATCAGTGACCCCTAGACTGTGTGACAGTTCAGCAAACTTGATGAACAGCCCACGTGGGGTTCGCCAGGGCTGTGCAGAGAGTCACAGACACCAATTTTTAGGGACTCAGAAGGAGAACACAGAACTGCACAGTGAAATAGAGCTGTCAAAGACGAATTTCCTGAGCAGGGATGTCTGGCAAAAGCAGACCATTTGGTCACTTCTGTATGATTTGAGGGCCCCAGGAAAGCATTCTTCCTGGTGCCTCCAAGGACTGAAATGACTGCTATCTATTCTCTGGGTCAAACTGTTTTCCCTCTCTCTGTTATACTATTTTTAACTGTTTTATTATGAGAAGTTTCAAACATACACAAAAGCAGAGAGAATAATATAATAAAACCCCACCAACCCACATGCTACTGGATTAGTACCCGCCCCCACAAGGCCTACACATAATAATAGGATTTTATATAAGTGAGTATATAAAATAAGTAAGTACTTACAAGTAAGGACTTCTGTTTGAATCTCTAGAAGGACTTCTTTTTTAAAACATACCACACTATTATCACACCAGAAATAAACTGAACAATAATGCCTCAACATCATCAAAAATCCAATTAGTGTTCTAATTTCCTGGAGTGTCTTAAAAGACTTTATTATAGTTTTTTGTTTTTGTTTTTGTCTTTGTGGTACGCAAGCCTCTCACTGTTGTGGCCTCTCCCGTTGCGGAGCACAGGTTCCAGACGCGCAGGCTCAGCGGCCATGGCTCACGGGCCCAGCCGCTCCGTGGCGTGTGGGATCTTCCCGGACCGGGGCACGAACCCGTGACCCCTGCATCGGCAGGCGGAATCTCAACCACTGCTCCACCAGGGAAGCCCGGGTTGTTTTTTTTTTTTTATGTAGAACTTAAACAAGGACCACCCATTACAGACGGTTGATATGTCTCTTACGTCACTTGTGTATGTTTCCCTCTTTCCCTCCATTTTTCTTTGCAATGTATTCATTGAAAAAGCTGTAAAGATTCTCAGGTTTGGGGTTTTGCTGATTGCATCCGCGTGGTGTCATGGAATGTATTCCACTGTCCCCTGTATTTCCTGGTAATTAAGTCTAGATATTTGATCAAGTTCAGGTTCCATCTCTTGGCAACAATACTTCATACGTGGTAGTGTGTACTTCCATCAAGAGACACAAAATATCAGATTGCCTCTCATGCTGTGACGTTAGCTGCCATTGATGATTATTGGCTGGATCCATTAATTCATTCAGGATCACAGAATCATATTTTTGTTCTATTATTTCTCTTTCACTGAAGAGGTGGAAGACACAGGATAAACGTACCTCTGAGAAACCGAATGTTCTTGACTCTCTTCCTCTATTTACTAGTTTCTTAAGTCCCCAGTGAGACTTCCCCGGTGGCCCAGTGGTTAGGACTTGGCACTTTCACTGCAGGGGGCCCAGGTTCAATCCCTGGTCAGGGAACTGAGATCCTGCAAGGCATGCGATGCAGCACCCCCCCAAAATTAAGTCACCAGTTGGTTCATGAGCACCCCTAAAAGAATCTTTCATTAGTATTCCTATGATTTCATTGATTTATACATGTTTGGTATATTCCAATCCATTGCCACTATTATTCTTATCAATACTCAAGTTGCCCTGTCTTTCACCAGTGGTAGCCTCTTCAAGTCACCTCGAAGTTCCTTTTGATATAACTTTTGATAACTTACTTACTTGTTCAACTTTTATATTTTTTGCCCAGACCTGGAATCAGCCATTTATCTAAGAAATGCTAGCTCTCAGATGTGAAATGTGATACTGCAGACAACAACCTGCCCACAAAAGCACTTGTTAATAATGAGTTGGTCATTATTTCTAGGTCTAGGGCTGAACCAGGGTATACATTTTTTTTTAAAGAGAAATTACTTCATGAGCTCATACCAAGGTTACCAATTAAAATTTAGGATTCCAGGGTTTTTATTTAATCCCTGTGATTTTACATTTGTACACCTTTTTTCTTACGCTGAGATTGGTTCCTAATGACATTAACAAAATCAATGTGATTGCTCTACCTGATAATATGTCTTTAATAAGTTTAGACTAGCAACATCAATATTATTCCTAACGATATGATTACTAAAACCCGTTCAAGATTTTTTAACGGTTTTGTTTTGTTTTTAGGGTATAATTCTCTAGGGATGTATAGACAAATTAGAGTTTAAAGCCATTTGAAATCATTCTCCTCAGTGTGGTTATGCCATCAATTTGATACCTGGCTGGGTTCACTCATTCATTTCGGTTTTCTTTTTAGGAATTGCTTATTAAATTTAATTTTGTTTTATTATTTGATAAAACACTCAGTTGGTTTCTAAATTGCAGCTACAAAGCACAGTACATTCAGAGAAGTCTACCTTCTCTGTCTTCTCCATTCTCTTTCTTCTTTCCCACTTGAGTGATTTTTGTTAGGTTTGGGATTATTATATATAAATATGTATCTTTATTATATGTAAATATATGTATGGATGTATATACGTGTATATATATATGCATTCTTATCCCTCCTTTCTCAATTATAAGGTAGTATATTATATACAGGTTTTTTTTAATATTACTTTTTTCACTTAATAAAATATCTTAAAAATTAATTTATGACAGCATATGAAAACATTTCTCATTTCTTTTTTATAGCTGTCTAGTACTCCGTTGCATATATGTATCACAGTTTTCAACTAGTTCTGCCTGTATTGATAAATATTTGAGTTGTTTCCAATCTTTTGCTATTGCAAATAATGTTCCAATGACTAATCTCATGAATGTATCCTTTTCTGTCTGTCTTTCTTTCTTTCTTTCTGTCTGTCTTTCTTTCTTTCTTTTTTCTTTTGTTATTATTGTTGCTTTACCTTTTCTAGGGTACTAACACTTCTCAGAGACATATGCTTATTAGTGAGTCTCACTTCTGGGTGAATTGGATATTCTTATCAGATCACTTAGCTCTGAATATGCGTTTGGCTATTTGTTCAAATAATCCATCACTTATTTTCTGCCCAGATGGGTTTCAGCAGAATGAGAGTACTTGGCACAGAAAAGGAGGTTCAGCTTTGAATTTGGGGAAGGAGGGCTCCCAAAGGAGATGTGAGGGTACATAACTAGCTAGTTTGTAATTTTGCCTGATCAGCATATTAACAGAGACAGAAATGCTTACATGAAATCTTTAGGTACTTTTCAAATCGAATATAATTCACTTGAGGTTACTTTTCCTTGAAGTAGCGCAAATCAAGCATATGTTTCCTTTGGTGACCATTTAGTATGGTATGAGTTGCTATATTACAATCATAGAGACATACTGGTAAGTATTATAGCTAAGACTATGGTGTGCATTTCCCCTCAACAGCTGCTGACAAAACCACAGCAGCCTTCCTGAAATACATCCTCCCATTTACTAAAGAATCATGGCTCACCTACAGCTGCATGGCGAGTGTGGCAGAGTAACTGGAATTTAGAGGTGCCATTTGAGAGCTACACCCCAAATTCCTGAAAAGAGCCACCAAGACAAAAGAATTTTAAAAGCAAGCTGTTTATTTTTGTGAATGAATGACAGAGAAGGAGAGAGAGATTTGCAAAGCGATTGGAAAATAACTGTAGCTAGAATTACTTTTTTTTTCTCTCCAAACTTTAGGTTTGAGGCTTAATCACATCTCTACTAAAAGAAGACCAGATACGGGAGGCCCAGTTACCCCTCCTGATCTCTGCATGAGGTTGCAGTGGCTTTGGGAATGTAGTAGGACTGAATTTCATCCCAGGAAAAACTGTAGGGTGACAGATAACGAGAAAGAGAGAGAGTGTACGAGGGCAAGTCAGTATAGAAATGAGAAAGCAGAACTTCCCTGGTGGCTCAGTGGTTAAGAATCCGCCTGCCAGTGCAGGGGACACGGGTTCGAGCCGTGGTCCGGGAAGATCCCACCTGCCGCGAAGCAACTAAACCTGTGCGCCACAACTACTGAGCCTGTGCTCTAGAGCCCGCGAGCCACAACTATTGAACATGCGTGCCTAGAGTCCGTGCTCCGCAACAAGAGAAGCCACCGCAATGAGAAGCCTGCGTACTGCAATTAAGAGTAGCCCCCGCTCGCCACAACTGGAGAAAGCCCGCATGCAGCAACGAAGACCCAAAGCAGCGAAAAATAAATAAATTAGTTAATTAATAAAAAAAAAAGAAATGAGAAAGCAGTGAAAGCTTTTAAGTGACAAATATCGCAGGGCAACTTTAACTTTTGCAAGGGAATAAGCAAGGAAACCAGATCCCTGACCAATGTCCACCGACTGCTGAGTGCCAGACTGGTTTCTAAGCCTCTGTTTGTTTTCTGTCAGATGGAAGCTTCTGTTTACCTTCCAAGACTGACCCGAGCATGAGGCTAGTCCCGAATTTCCACTAACTGATGGACACTCCAAACATTAGCTTTCTCTGGCATGGCTGGGTGTAAATTCTACTGGATAGTTCCGCTATGCCTTTGTCATGGAGACCTTTGCCTTATAAACCTGGGCGCTCAGGGGAGGGGACCATTACATCTGGAAGGAGGAGCATATTTAACCAGGCAAGTGAGGCATGAGCCCAGCTTCCCAGACTGGCCCGACTGGTACGGGAGTGATGAAGGGGAGTGATGGGGGTGAGAGGGAGGAAACAGGCTCTCTGGGCATCCTCCTCCAGGGAGATGGACATGTGTGGGTGTTCCGTCTAAAACAAATCCACTTCCAAGCACTACCAAGGCCCTCCACCGCGTGCCCCGTGAAATCCAAATGCCTCGGCTCACCCTTGGATACCCTCCATCAAAACCCCCATCCTCTTTCACTATGGCCCTTTCTCTTTAGTCCCTCGGAAAATCTCTTGCTTCAGCCAAACCTATCTGGTCATTGGCCCCAGACTTTGCTTGCCAGTTGCTATAGCCAAACTTGCGTCTTCATTCAACCTAAGCTAACTTCTCAGCCTCTATCCTTCTCCTCCTAAACAGAGAGAATAAGGCACTCCCTTCAGGAAGCCTAATCCTTCAGGACATCTCACAAGTCTCACTCCGTGGGGACTGTGGTTGCACCAGGCTTGTAACCGTGTGTTTTCACAGACACCCCATACGCCTTCTGCACCTGCCCAGGCAGGACCTGGAGTAGTGAACCAAATCTGAGTTTCTGAGATGCAAGTGTGCCATGAGGAGAATGCATCAGCCTTCTGGATGTGTATCTTTAACAATATATTCAAGGACAAACATGTATCACTTTTGAATTAGCCACAATTTTAGAATGCTCATTTCAATGTTTCTCTCCATTGGCACAGAGAGTCAAGATGCCTGTCTGACTCCCTGGCTGCTTGATCTCCCCCTTGCTTGCATGGCTGCCTCCTTATTCAGGATGTGGTACAAACATCACCTCCTCCCAGACGCCTTCTCTCGCCTTCCAATCTAAGGAAGCCTCCCGGTCTTTCTAGCTGGCCTCTCCCTGTTTTTTTTTTTTCTCATCACAACACTAGTGATTTCTTGTGTACTCTTGCATGATTTCTTTATTGTCTCTGTTCCCTCACTGGAAGGTAAGACCCAGAAGAGAAAGGAGCTTGTCTGTGCTGCTTTCAACTTGCCCCTGGAACGGTGGCTGGTATATATTGCATCATCGTTAAGTATTTGCTGACAAATCAGTGAATTCACGTTCTAAGAAAGCAGTTGTGATTTTTCTTTAATTATTCTACCCATTCATTTACAAATAAAGGAACTACTTGATATCATGGGAAGTTCTTTCGTTTTCTTTGTTAAGATCTCCTCTTTTGTTATGGCTAAAACCATAAAGACCAAGGCAGCAGCATTCCCAGAGCTCTTGCACCCAGGCTTTCTCCCCTCTCTCCTTCCAGACCACCCCTTGTACAGAGTGCTTAATTAATGAACTTGTCAGATGCAAAATGCGGGCAACTTAAACATTTTTAATAGCTTTGTGGGGTTTTGTGGAGGGGTGGAGGGATCCTTACAAGCTTGTCACCATGCAATTTTATTCGATACCTCCAATGATCCTGTACTTTCCCACAGGACAGAAAATGGAACAGGGGTTCAGGGCATAGGAGTAGGGGGTAACCAGACCTGCACTCAAACCTGTGTCTTTTGATTTCACATCAACCGTTTATTCCTTGGACCTTCTAACACCAATTTCCAAGAGGCAGTGTCACATCATGAAAGGACCCAGAAATCTCTCCCCATTCAAGCTGGGCTGGTCTTTTGCTGGACACGTGACCTTCAGCAACGTCTCCATCTGTAAAATTGGTGTCTCTGTCAGCGCAGGCTCTATAACAGAGTACTATAAACTGGTGGCTTATAAACAATAGAAACTTATTTCTCATGGTTCTGGAGGCTGGACTTCTGAGATCAGGGTGCCTGAATGGTCAGGTTCTCGTGAGAACCCTCTTTCCAGGGTGCAGACTGCTGACTTCACTTGTGTCCTCACATGGCAGAGAGCAGAGAGGGAAGCCAGCTCCCAGGACTGCTGTAAGGGCACTAATCCCATTCATGAGAGCTCCACCCTCATGACCCCATCTAGTCCTAATCACCTACCCAGAGGCCCCATCTCCTGATACCATCACAGTGGGGGAGGGGGGAGGGCTTCAACATATCAATCTGGGAGAGATACAAATATTCAGTCCATAACAGTTGTGGTAGCAAAAAACATACCCTCCCTGCCAACTTCTTACGAGGGCTGCAATGCACAGATGGGCTGATGTACGTCCAAGCACAACGTTACAAGGAAAGAATGGATTCCAGTGGGTTCGTGTCCTGACTGCCTGCCACTGTACCCTGTTTGTTTCAAGTCCATTACCAAATCTGCCAAAGAAAGAGAGGAGTCACAGGTGGGAAACTCAATGAAGTCACAGGTTTGGCGATGTGAGATTGTGAGGTGGGGGTGAGTATTGAGGAAACCTCTTCTGGAAGAATAAAAAGTAGGTAGCAACTAGCGGTCAGGCAATGCTGCTGAGGGATGTAAAATCAGTTTGACTTCTCTTGGCAAGTCCTAGGGACACATCTCACATCTTTAACACGGGAGTTAAAGATGGCGTGCTCCAACTAGCACATTTCAGTAGATTTAACACAACAGACCCAAAGGAAATAAACCATCCCCAAAAGGGCCTGAGCTCCTAGCTTCCCACCCCGGTGACTGACAGTTAATGCTCCACCTGGCAAATCACTGGAGGACACTCAGTTCCTCCATCCTGTCTCTGGCTAAGGATTCAGATCTGACAGGTCAAATGAAATGAAATCATCCATAACGCATCCCTGATCAAGTTTTCCAGAGAAACTGGTGAGAGAACAAAAACAAATCCCTAGAATAATGTTTTTCACAGAATCCTTTTCAAGTCTGTAACTAAACTAAAACAAAAAAACAACTAAAAGAAAAAGCTAGAAGATTTTGCATTTTAGTTGAGTCAGAAGGACTCATGTGATAACCTAGATAAAAGGTTCTTATATATATTTTTCTTTTTCTTTACAACACAAGGTAAGATATTAATACAAGACTCTTAATATCCTATTGTGAAAAGACTTGGACAAATCTATAATTTATGTTATGATTTTTGAGAGATCTCACCTGCAGGAAGTGCCAAGCCTACCTTGAAAATGCTTTCCATTACTAATAGACAGAACCTTTTTTTTCTTATTATTTATACAAGGACTTCTTTCATTTTCTACATGTGATACTTTGGGATGAAAAAACTGGTGACTGCATTAATTAAAAACAAAGATGAGATGTCTTACTTTTTTCCCCAGAAAAATGTTAGTCAAAGTCTCTGCAACAAACCTCAGTGTAAGCCTACAGCCTGCCAAGCAGGGCCCAGGGCTCTGGTTTTTGTCCTTTGATCTGATACGTGCTTAACTCACTGATTAGAACCATTAATTGGAGAGTAAGATGGAGCAGCGAAACACTAAGCAGCTGAGACAGGCTGAGGTGACAGCTTGAGCTGTCATCCCAGAATCTGAAGAGGAAACTCAGCTCCACCTACCCCTGCTACCCCTGCCTCCTTTCCCCTGCCTCCCCTCCCCCATGCCATCAAATCTCCCAGTCAGATGAGAACAAAGGGTGGGGGTTTCTGCCTCAAACTGCCCTGCAAGAGCTGTCCTCCACTCTGTGTGACTTGGGGGAATGAGCTCAGGTGCCTGGGGGGCAGCATATCTGGATGTAAATCATGGATCAAGAAATCCCACCTTTTTCTCCCTCAGAAAACCATTGTCAGTGAGCGACAACACTCATGTAGGAGAGATGGACCCGGGCTCTCAGCTGTGGTATTTGAACAACACATCATCCTTGTAAGGTCTGGATGGGACTTCTGTAGTTTCAAGGAGGAGAAACTGCCCAAGATTCCCTTATCACAGAAAGAAAAGACTCGAGACCTGAACTGGAAAAACAGAAGGGTTTTCCATCTCGAGTCAGTGCTCTTTCTGGCCAATCTGCCTCTTTCAAATGAATAACTATTCTAAGGCAAAGGAAAGAAATAAAGAAGTACTAGACTTGATCTCTATTGCCAAAGGGCTTCCCATTCTGTTTGTGAAAACAGAATTTCATGCAGCTGTGAGTTACCAGCTGTAATATCTCAGTAAGAAACAGTGAGTTTACTCATTCATTTTAGGAATGGTCAGCTCCTACGTGCTCTCTCTGGAATGCCCTGTTCAGAGGCTCTGCAGCCCTGAGTCGGAAAGACCCATACACGGAGTCCTTCTGTTATTGGTATTGCACCAAAATGGACAGTTTGCAGAACAGTCTGGCGATTCCACAAAAAAGGAAAATTAGAATTCCCATATGATCAAGCAATCCCACTTCCGGTTATATACCCCAAAGAACTGAAAGCTGGATCTGGAAGAGATATCTGTAGCACATCGTTTACAACAGCCAAGAGGTAGAAGCAGCCCATGTGTCCATCAAAGGATGAATGGATAAACAAAATATGGAATCTACATACAAAGGAATATTATTTAGGCTTAAAAAGGAAGAAAATTCTGACCCTTGCTACAACATGAATAAACCTAGAGGACTTGATAAGTAAAATAAGTCAGTCACAAAAGGACAAATATTGTATGAGTCCACTTACATGAGATACTCAGAATACTGAAATTCATAGAGACAGAAAGTAGAATCACGGCTGTCAGGAGACAGGAGGAAGGGAAGGTGGGGAGACAGTGTTGAACGGGGACAGAGTTTCAGTTTTACAAGATCAAGAGTCGTGGGGAAGGACAGGGGCGCTGAGTACATGTTTCGGATGCACACACTGCTGTATTTTTAAAACTAACATTTTGTGAATGAGCGTACAAGTGTCAAAAATGGGTTTTCATTTGCCAAACTGGTGACTTTTAAGGAGCATGGTGGATATTAGGAATTGTCTTCCACTGGTGAAATTAAAGGTATTCAGTGTGGATTCACTAAAACCGTTGCGAGACGCTCCCATCCGTGCGTGAACTGGGAAGACACCACCACGTGGTTTGCATGGGGTGCCCCTGAGGGATCCACTCGGAGTCTGATCCCCAGTGCAGGGTGCAGTCGGGCACCTGGTGCCTCTAGAAGGCACAGAATCCCGCCTCCAGGGGGCTGCCAGCTTGACAGACAGACCCTTTGGGTTTGGAACCTCTAAAAGGCCAGGAGCTGGGGTTACACTGAGTGCGGAACAGGTTGATAAACTGTTTGTGCCTGAATATTTGGCTAATAAGTGTCTGTAGAGAAAAATCCAGTTCATTGTAACCTGATAGCAAGTGTGGGGAGCAGCCATCCCCCACTTCCTCCAACATCTCGAAGGCTCTTCACCAAAGTCAAGGTAAGAACTGTGCAGTTCACGATGCATCAGCCTCAAGGCCCCTCGCTTGTGTGGACCTCTTCTCGGGCTCTGTATCTAATTTGCTAGTCACAGTGAGACAGGCTGGGACCTGGGACCTGGGACACTTTGCTGTGGTGCGTGCACCTGGACAAACATCTCCTCCAGAAACAAAATACAAAGAAACCATAAGGGACTAAAAATAACTGTGTGCATGCACGGTTAGGGCAAATTATGGACAACAAGATACAAAAAGACCAAAAAGCCCAACTGCCACTTCTGGAGAGCTGGGAGCAAAAGCAGGGTAGTGCGCAGGCCCCCTGCACTCAACACCACCAAAGGGGTGGGAAAACTACCTAAGCCACCCCTGTGGCCCGACTCCTGGGCACACCCCTACCCTTACCCCATATAAGGAACAAGCTCGCCCCCGCTCAGGGAGCGAGTGAGCAAGGGAAACTTACTTGTTCTCACTCCCTCCTGTGGCAGCAGGGGCCCCAGTAAAGCCTTGCCTGAATTATTTGTCGGGACTCTGACCAATTTCTATTGATTAAGGAGGCCAAGAACCCTGGTTGGTAACAACAGTTTTGTAGTCTTTACCTCAAAAGGGCCCAGCCATCCCTGGCTAACCCCTAACTGGAGAACAACTAACTAAACCCAGGGCAGGTCCCACACAGGTTTTCTGGAAGTAGTCGTCTGCTCACTAACCCCCTCTTTCCCTCCCTTCTTTGGACTCCAAGGGACATTTTCACTTCCCCAACCCAGGAGAAGTTTAGGAGGGAAATATGACCTGAGTTCCCAGCAAGATCCTCCGTGCCTTGTTGGTGGGACGAGATGTCCCCTCCAGGACCAGGGAAGCCATCCAAAAGAGGCACTGTGGAGTCCCCAGGGGAGTGGCATGGAGCCTTCCGGCACAAGGCCGGGGAGCAGGTAGAGGGACCCAATGGAGAACACCAGCTTTAGGCATGGAAACCCCAGTCACTGTGAACAACTGAGTTATGTCAGTCACCTGAACGGGGGTAGGGACCTTGGATGTCCTATGACATGGTGGTACCACGTCTACACACAGGATAAAATGGTAAAGAATCTACAAAGCAGCCCCACTGTGCGTAGCAAAGATCAGAGAACTAGCAGAAATGCAGCTCTGGCATCGGGTCTGAGTTCAAATCCCTATCCTGTTGCTTAAATCCCTGTGTTGTCTTTGGCAAATAAGTCAACATTTTAGAGTTTCAGTTCCCTCTTCGGAAAATGGGGGAAGAGTAGTTACTTCTTTTTTTTTCTTTTTCTTTCATTTATTTATTTTTTAATTGAAGTAGAGTTGATTTACAATGTTGCATTTGTTTTAGGTGTACAGAAAAGTGATTCAGTTATACATATATAGAAGTCTATTCTTTTTCAGATTCTTTTCCCTTATAGGTTATCACAAGATATTGAATCTAGTTCCCTGTGCATACAGTAGGCCCTTGTTGGTTTTCTATTTTGTATATAGTAGTGTGTATCTGCTAATCCCACACTCCTAATTTATCCTCCCACCTCCCCTACCTCCCCCTACCCCCGCCTTCCCCTTTGGTAACCGTAAGTTTGTTTTCTTTGTCTGTGCCTCTATTTCTGTTTTGTAACTAAATTCATTTGTATCACTATTTTTAGATTCCACATATAAGCAGTATTTCTTCTTAGGGCTGTTTTATGTCCTAGTGGAAATGAAATACATGCAGTGTCTGCATGGAGCAGCTAATCGGTAAGTCCCAGCGATTATGACTAGGTTCCCTAGAATGCTCCGCTCCCTGGAACCTGCATCAGCAGATCCTGATGGCGAGAAAGTCTGCTTTGCTCTCTGCCGTTGAGTTACACAGCCCTTCCATTAGGCATTATTTCATTGTATCACAAACTCAGAACTTTTTATGGGGCTGGAAAAACTACAGTAAGTATTTTTAGGTGAAAACTGGACCTCTGTTTCTGTTATTAAATTGCCACACTTGGAGTGTGGAACCACGTGTGTGCATTTTTCCCACCATCCAGCATCTCTGTTCCACCTTTTACTTGCCGGGACCTGCCCAAGCCTCCTGGCCAGTCCCACTGCAACCGTGTTTCTGGGTGGGTGTCGATTTGATGCTGGAACTTCCTCACGCACAGCCCCTTTCCTCTCCCCTGTGTGCTTGGCCACTGAGATACCACAGCTGCCTGAAGCCAGGTTATGACCATCCGAGACCAGGAAGCCACAAACCAGCGATAGAAGAGAAAGGGCTTCTTCTAACTCCCCACCTGCCCAGAGAAGCTGGCCAGAGCCCCTCACCCTAAGACCGGTCTACCTCCTTCTCCTCCTAGAAAGAGAAAAGGGGGAGCACAGATTGTGGGGTGATACTGGCCTGGGTTCAAACCCCAGCTGCTCCATTTAAAGCTGTGTGATTTCAGCCAAAACACTTAAGCTCTCTGAGCTCCATTTACCTTATTTGTAAAATGAAGAAGATTCTACATAGGCCATTGTGTCCCAGTACAGATTCAACAAGCTATAGTATGCCTAATAATACCAGGTATCTAGAGAGCACAGTATCCATGCAGTTGGGTTTTTTGTTTTGTTTTGTTCTGTTTTTTTGGCCGTGCCAAGTGGCATGCGGGATCTTAGTTCCCTGACCAGGGATCGAACCTGTGCCCCCTACAGTGGGAGCATGGACTCAACCACTGGACTGCCAGGGAAGTCCTTCTGCAGTTTTTATTATCAAGAATATTCTATACTCTTCCTCAATGGGTGTCTGGCTTCTCAGTTCCTTTTTTTTTAAATTTATTTTACTGCAGTGTAGTTGGTTTACAATGTTGTGTTAGTTTCTGCTGTACAGCAAAGTGATTCATATATATATATATATATATATATACACACACATACATGTTCTTTTCCATTGTGGTTTATCACAGGATATTGACTATGGTTCCCTGTGCTCTACAGTAGGACCTTGTTGTTCATCCCTCTTGATGCTGCTTTCACAATAAGCAAACCATCACTGGGTAGTAACTCGTGGGAGCTGCCATGATGACAGGGGATGAGCTGGGGACAGCCATGAGAATGGCATGGGGAACAGAGACCAGCACAGGCAGGACAGTGAGAGACGCAGACGGTGTCGACTTCACCCTTTTGTCCGAGATGGGTTATGGTCACTCTGCAACCACGCGGTTCAGCAAATCCTGCTGCAACAGCACAGGCAAAAATACCCACTACTTCCATTGTAGCCTGACAAGTAAGAGTTGCATGACTTGCAAAACGGACTTCTTAACACAGCTCATGGAGAAAGAATTCCTTCCTGTCTTTCTCCTTTGTAAAAATGTGTCGTGTGCTATTTATTGACTCCAAGCAATGCTGCATTCCCTGCAGGAACACAATGCGGTCCTCTTTCTCCCTTTTGTGCCCAAACCTCCATCCCAAACTCAAGGTAAAAGCCAGACATCCTTTACTGGATCACAGGTAGCAACCGTAATAGGGATACACCTGGCTCACTTTTCATATTCTCTTAATTTCAAGGTTAGAGTCTTTTCTCTCTGGCTACTTCTCTGAGATAATTTGAAAATGTATTCCTTTTCCCTTACCTTCCCTGGGTCAGAACTTTCCCAGCATCCGTGGAGAGCAGTCTTGTCGAGGAGGAAGGTGATGCGCCTGGTTTTCCTCTCCTGCCTTTGGAATTTCTTTCAGTTTGGGCCACAGAGGGTTTTGCAGGAGAGCAGAGATGTTCTCTTTTTTTTAACTTCACCCGTTGAATATTCATCAGGTGGTGGCTTCTACCTCAACGATCAGCAAGAATAAAAACAGTTTGCAGCCAGCTCTCTGCCACAGACAGAGCTCCCAACCATTGTTACGGTGGGGCTTTTCCTACCGGGTGAGGTTACAACAAGCGGCTGTGATTACCCCAGGCATAGCCCTGTGCTCAGAGCAGATGCCTGTCAAACCAGCCCCCGGTAAGTGGCAAGAATGATCTCACTTCCTTTCCCGAAAAGTAACTGTCCTCATTACTCTCATTAGCAAGCTGAGTGAACCTTGGATGCATAATAGAATTTTCTTTAAAATATTCATCGTCTGACAACTGATATTTCAGCCATATTTCCTTGAAAACTACATTGGGAGAGGAAGGCTGAGCGGCAGGGCTCAATTAACGTAGTAGTTTGCTCACCTTCTGAAACTACTTTTCAAGTTCAAGTCATTAAAAATTCACGGCACCGTGTAACATGTTACTTTCCTGCGACGACTGAGCAGGACAGAGGTGGCCGCTGGTGCGGAGCTTTTCCTCCTGGACACACAGTGGCAGCTGGAGAAGCCGGGGCTGCCCCTGCCGGGATAAATGGAAATGGAAACTCTCCCCACCTCCCCCTACCCCAGGGGCATCATTTTGTGCAAGAAGAATCCACACCCCTTACCAAGCCCTGGATGGGTCTTCCAAGTGAGCAGCCCAGCTTTTTCATGGTTTCCATATAAAGAGGCAGCCAGGGGTACCCAGGAGCACCTTTGAAGCACAGCAAATGGGAAAAGTTGGGGACAGACACACACGGATTCACGTGCAGTTTTGCGTGTTACTTCTGTGAGCCTTGGTTCCCTCATCTGCAGGACAGAGTTACAGTGCAAGAGTTGGGAATAGCACAGAGAAGATGCACTGAAGCTCGTGGCACTTCACTGATGCTAAATGACCACCTCCATCTTCACCACAGGTGGAGCGGCATCTGGACCACTGAGCACATTCCACTGCATCACCATTGGCCGCCAGCTTGTCTGCCTCTCCTACAAAGCACCAGGGCCCAGGTCTCGTTCACTTCCACCCTCGGCATTCAACATTGTCTGGTACAGAAAACGGACTCAATGGAACTTTTACAAGATAATTTTATCATTACACATAATTATGATTACTTGTTAATTCATGTAATAATCTCACACAACAATTATAAGGAAACAAGATTGTCATTAGTCCAGTAATTATTATAACTTTTGAAAAAGAATTGTAAAGTGAGCACAAACTAGTCATTGCCAATGTAATGATCTTTAAGCAAAAATTTAACAGGGAACTGACCACAATATGCTGTTCTTCTAATGACTATGGCTGCCAAGTCCTAGGCAAGCAGGAATTTCACTTCAAAAGAGAACAACTGAAAACAAAAACTGGCCCTTTGGACATAGTCTAAAAACATGCTTGATAATTGCATTTAGCTGCTAATGGACGTTTGCCCATAGCCCCTAAACCGTCCCATAATTTGCAAATTTTCAGTTTGTTTGTCATTTCTCAGTTTGCTGAGGTTCAGTTTTGTCTCCAAATCCAAATGCTCAGAATCTTATTCAACCAGATCCAAACCACTCTGGTCTAGAAATAGGGCTTGAAATCTAGCCAGCCTGGGTTTTTATGCAATATTTCCAGTACTTCTGCTTTCAAAACAAGTTGGTGGAAAGAAAACACTAGACAAGCCCTACTGTGGTATTCCAGAACTTTCCCAGTTCAGCCTGGAAACTTCAGAGAATTGTGAGATACAACCAAGAAAAGTAAAAATACTACTACTTTACATGTGTCTAACATTTGATCGTCTAGGTGTACCTAATGTTTATTCAGCAATTGCGTTTCACAACTAATATCCACTGAATCCTCCAAACAAGCCTGTGAAAAAGGGAATTTTCTCCTCTTCACAGGGGATCCTTTTTACAGGGAATTAAGTTCCCAGCCCAAGTTCATGGTTTTCTTGGAGTGTTCACATCTTTATCTTCTTCACCTGGGAACTGGGATCAGCAGGCCCTGTGAGCCCCTCCATGCAGAACCAGGGTCAGGAAGGTGACTTTCCCAGGGTCACACCACCAACAAGACAGAAACTAGAACTCAGGGTTCTGACTCCTGGGTCCGTGCTTTGTCCACGTACCGTGTGTATTCTATATACGCTGTCAATGCTGCTGCACTGTGAGTGCCATCACAATGCTTACTGTTTTTAAAAAATAATTATGGAATAAAGACGCAGATGTACAGAATGGACTTGAGGACACAGGGAGGGGGACAGGTAATCTGGGACGAAGTGCGAGAGTGGCATGGACATATATACACTACCAAATGTAAAACAGATAGCTAGTGGGAAGCAGCCGCATAGCACAGGGAGATCAGCTCGGTGCTTTGTGACCACCTAGAGGGGTGGGATAGGGAGGGTGGGAGGGCGACGCAAGACGGAGGAGATATGGGGATATATGTATATGTATAACTGATTCACTTTGTTATAAAGCAGAAACTAATACACCATTGTAAAGAAATTGTACTCCAAATAAGATGTTAAAGAAAATAATTATGAAACTTAAAAGCTTTTGCACAGCAAAGGAAACCATAAACAAGACGAAAGGACAACCCTCAGAATGGGAAAAAATATTTGCAAATGAAGCAACTGACAAAGGATTAATCTCCAAAATATACAAGCAGCTCATGCAGCTCAATATCACAAAAACAAACAACCCAATCCAAAAATGGACAGAAGACCTAAATAGACATTTCTCCAAAGACATACAGATGGCCAACAAACACATGAAAGGATGCTCAACATCACTAATCATTAGAGAAATGCAAGTCAAAACCACAGTGAGGTATCGCCTCACACCCGCCAGAATGGCCATCATCAAAATATCTACAAACAATAAATGCTGGAGAGGGTGTGGAGAAAAGGGAACCCTCTTGCACTGTTGGTGGGAATGTAAATTGATACAGCCACTATGGAGAACAGTATGGAGGTTCCTTAAAAAACTAAAAATAGAACTGCCATACGACCCAGCAATCCCACTACTGGGCATATACCCTGAGAAAACCATAATTCAAAAAGAGTCATGTACCAAAATGTTCACTGCAGCTCTATTTGCAATAGCCAGGACATGGAAGCAACCTAAATGTCTATCAACAGATGAATGGATAAAGAAGATGTGGCACATATATACAATGGAATATTACTCAGCCATAAAAGGGAATGAAACTGAGTTATTTGTAGTGAGGTGGCTAGACCTAGAATCTGTCATACAGAGTGAAGTAAGTCAGAAAGAGAAAAACAAATACCCTATGCTAATACATATATATGGAATTTTAAAAAGCAGTACTGATGAACCTAATGGCAGGGCAGGAATCAAGACACAGACGTAGAGAACAGACTTGAGGGCACGGGGGTGAAGGGAAGCTGGGACAAAGTGAGAGAGTGGCATGGACATATATACACTACCAAACGTAAAATAGAGAGCTAGTGGGAAGCAGCCTCATAGCACAAGCATATCAACTCGATGCTTTGTGACGACCTAGAGGGATGGGATAGGGAGGGTGGGAGGGAATCTCAAGAGGGAGGGGATATGGGGATATATGTATACATATAGCTGATTTACTTTGTTGTACAGCAGAAACTAACACACCATTGTAAAGCATTTATACTCCAATAAAGATGTGAAAAGAAAAAGAAAAAAGAATAGGTGTGCAATGTATCACTAAAAGAAACAGTCTATGTTTAAGTCAACTTCTAGTGTGTTCCAAAGCAATTACAGTAGCATTTTACCCAGTGAAACAAGAGTCCAGCAAAGTTGATATAAGGTTTACTCTCTCAAACTGGATAATGACTAACAGTTTATACTGACTACAAATTAAACAGGTTAATGAAGGGGGATATAAGCAAGTTAATAGGTTGGTATATTCCGGTCATCAATAGGTCTAACCTACTATTTGAGGGGCAGTAGTGTTAGTAAGAGCCTAGGATCCAGACTGTCTGGATTTAATCCTTTCATCTACTCAACTGGTTCAGATGTTGGGTGGGTTGCTTAACTCTCCATGTATCTGTTTTCTCATCTGTAAAATAGGGATACTAATGGTACCTACGTCATGTAGGTGTTGTATTAACTGAACTAGTACATGCAAAGCCCTGGAATAATCTTTAGCACATAGTAGGCACAATATAAACATTTGTTATTACCATGAACTACACTGACCCTCTGAGTTGTTGCTCCCTTCTCGTTTTAAGCAGAGAGATACTGATTTCCACTGCTCATGTTAAATGTATTTTATATCTCCGGTGAGAATACATCCCCTGAGGGCAAGGGTGGTTCATTATTAATTTGGTCTCACAAAATGCCTAGCAAGAGTGGCAGACGTAGAGCAGTTGATTAATAAATACTCCTGGAAGTGGTAAGCCAATTTTAAAATCTTGTACCGCCATGCACCAACTCAAAAATCTCCAGTGATTTCTGTTGCCCAGGGTGCAAATCTGACCTTCTTAGGCAGGCAGCAAGTCTCTCTTACAAGTCCTGATGCTTCTGTCCCTGATTCTGCCTCAGCTGATTCATTTGCCACATCGCAAGTATGGTGGCAGTTCCCACCGTGCTGTCTTTGCTTATTTTTCTCCTTCTACCTGGCGTGCCCTTCCTCCTGTGCTCAGCCTATCTAAATCACATGTGCCCTTCCCTCCAAGCCCCCTCAAGCCCACCTCTCCTGGGAGCTGTTCTCCAACTCCTCAAGTCAAGCAGTCACCTTCATCTTCTCTTGACCCCTATAGCTTTATAACTACAATTCATTTGAAATGTCTCACATTCAGTCTTAATTGTTGGTCAAAATATTATGTATGGCCCCATCATATTTACTCTATTCTTTTTTTCTTTTCTTTTATTGTGGTAAAATACACAGAACTTAACATTTACCATCTTAACCACTTTAAGTGTACAGTTCAGTGGTATTAAATACATTCATATTATCATGACAGTCACCACCATCCATCCCCATAATTCTTTCATCTTGTAAAACTTTTCTTTAATCCAGGAATGTCTTAATTTCTTCCTCACTTCTGAAGGACAGTCTTGCCTGATATAGGATTCTTGATTGACAGGTTTTTTTCTTTTAGCCCTTTTAATATATCATCCCACAGTCTTCTGGTCTCCAAAGTTTCTGAGGAGAAATCTGCTGATAATCTTGCTGAGGATCACTTGCATGGGATGATTGGCTTCTATCTTGCTGGTTTCAATATTCTCTCTTTGCTTTTGAAAATTTGATTATAATGTGTCTCACCGTAGTTCTCTTTGAGTTCATCTCACTTGGAGTCCATTGAGCTAGTTGGATATTTATATTCATGTCTTTCATAAAATTGGGGAAGTTTTTAGCCAATATTTCTTCAAATATTCTCTCCTCACCTTTCTCTCTCTCTCTCTTATCCTTCTGGGACTCTCACAATGCATATGTTTGTACATCTGATGATATCCTAGACTCAGTTCACTTTTCTTCAATCTTTTTTCTCTCTGTTCCTGAGACTCAATAACTTTCATTGTCCTATATGCTAGCTCACCAATTCTTTCCTCTGCCTGCTCAAATCTACAGTTGAATCTCTCTAGTGAACTGTTCATTTTAGCTATTGCCCTTTTCAGCTCCAGAATACCTTTTTGGTTTCTTTTTAGGTTTTCTATCTGTTTCTTGATATCTCCATTTTGTTCACACATTATTTTCTTGGCTTTCTCCACATCTTCCTTTAGCTCCTTGAGCACCTTTAAGACATTTGTTTAAAGTCTTTGTCTGGTATATCTGTCATTAGGCCCTTCAGGGAGTTTCTGTTGATTTATTTTTTCCTTTGAATGGGCCATACTTCCCTGTTTCTTTGTACACCTTGTAACTTTTTTGTTGAACACTGTACATTTGACTCTAATGTGGTAACTCTGGAAATCAGATTCTCCCCCCTTCCCCAGGGTTTGCTGATTTTGTTCTTTTTTTAGGTTTTTGTTGTTGTTGTTTGTCTATTTGTTTGTTTGGGTTTTTCCAGAGTCTGTCTTTGCATCAAGGATCAACTTGAGGTATAAACTTAAGGTTATCTCTGGTCTTTTCTGAGACTTTCCCTGGGCATGTGCAGTCACTTTCTAACTTTCCCCATATATGTGGTTGTTTTTTAATGCCCTAGTCTTTAATGTCTGGCTTCCAAAAGGGGAAAAAGGAAAAAATGAAAGGAGGGGGAAGGAGAAGGGCAACAGCCCTTTAAATCCCTCTGGAACTCACTTCAGCCAGAGAGGGAGGGGCTTGCAACAATTGGGGAGATGCAACAACCATGGCTCTTTGCACCCCTGATCAGAAGCAGCAGTCAGACATCAGAGCACAGATCCTTGCTGTTTGGAGGGCAGGGTCCTTTTTGTCCACCCTGGTTCCCACAAGCTATGTTCAAGATGCTCCAGGAGGAGCACATGTACAGCTGCCTGCTGTGTGGCTAGTGGTGAGGCACTGGTAGCTACTACTGTGCTAAGAGTTGAAACTGATCAAAATCAACCTCAATTTGCCAACCAAGTCTCCCCCCTGGAAGCTACAAGCCTTCAGCACATTCCAGAGTTCCAGAATGGTTACATCAGACAGATTCCGCCAGTGCAATTGTTGTTTAGGTGGGGAGGCAGATTCCTGGTGCTTCCTACTCTGCCATTGTCCCAGAATTCTCCCCCATGTTTACTCATTAATTGATTATCTCCTTGATACGTTATAAGCTTGAGGGGGTGGTCACAGACATTGCCCATTTTGATCACCATTTTGACCCTCAAAATAGCACCTACCACATACTAGATATCAGTGTTAGCTCTTGTTGGATAAAAAATTACCCCCAAAACGTGCTTGCTGAAAACAAGAATAATTGCTAAGTGCCTTCACAGTTTCTGTGGATCAGGAATTCAGGAGCAGCTCATCTGGGGGTCCTGGCTCAGAGTCTCCCCCTGAGGTTGCAGCAGGTGTTGACCAGGGTCACAGGGATCTCAAGACTCTACTAGGATGGAGTGACTTGTGACATGGCCCACTCACCCAGCTGACTGTGGCAAGGGGCCTCGGTGATTCCCACATGGCCCTCCCTAGAGGGCTGACAGTGTTCTCCCAGCAGAAGGCTGTCTCCCCCAGAGTGAGCAATCCAAGACACCAAGGCAGAAGCTGCAACGACCCAGCTTCAGAAGCCACTCTGTCTCCAGGAAGCTAGCATTACAGTCAATAGGTAATTGTTTTTGGTTGGGTGTCTTCTCCTTCACTAGTTTATATTCTCTTTGAAAGAAGAAACTGTCATAACTTCCTTGTAGGATCTGGTACAGTGCTTTGCTTTGTATCTAGTAAACACTCAGATCTTTAATGTATTACAATTAGTAGAAAGCTATTTGCTAGTAAATATTATCAATATTTTCATGATCAGCCAAATTATAACTTAATTTTTAGGTTTTCATTGGACCGTTATTTTATTCAGATGAATAATGTTTTAGGGAATAGAATTCCCACTTCAGTATTCTTTAAGCAAGCTGGGAATTTTGATGGACACCATCAGGAACAAGTTTCATATAATCTCCTTTAGCTACTGAGCATGACACTTTGTGATTTTCTTATATAAGTGTTATGTTTACATGTTTGAGGTTTGCATTTGCTTTTGTTGGCATAAACTCACAGTTTCTGGACCACCAGTACTCCTAAAGACAAAAATTAATTGCTAGTTTTATAGTTTTGTATGTCTCAATGATAGGGATGCCAGATTGTTTCAAAATGAAAACACATCCAAATTTAATGAAGTTCAAAGGAAGAAATGTTTATTTATGGATTGAAGTATAAAATGATCTGTTGCTTGTAGTTACTGAAGTAGTGACAGCTCTTAACAGGGAAAGGGAGGGCGAGAGGCGAAGCGCAAGGGAGAAAGTCTTTCTGTGATGCTGAGCAAGAATCAACAATCCAGACAGACAAATAAAAGGCTTGTGGGTTTTGACACCAGTTGAGAACACAGATGATATCCAAGTGAAGTCTGTGGAAGGGAGGGGGAGCCTCTGATAAGAGGGCGGAGGTTTTCTTCTGTCAGCTCATCACACATTTGTACAGGGATGTCTCGAAATGTTTTCAGGAACAGAGCATACTTTGTCCCTCTGGGGCACAGCTTTGGTGGTTGTTGAAGTTCAGTGATATCATTAAGCATTCCCAGAGTTGTTGGAATGGAAGGAAGACACAAAGAATCTAAACTAGAAGGCCACCAAAGAGACTTATTTCCATGTCTTTTATGACCACCACAACCCTATGCACATACTGCTTGAGATCACAACATTGGGTACCATGTTTCCTGAAGCAGAAAGAACTGGACAGCTGTTGTAATTGAGCAGAATTTCTGAACTGTTCTCTAAAGCTTTTCATTGTTCCCAAGGACGTAAGAGCATCTCAACAAATACTCTCTCCCATCACAAAAGAGGTCAATATCTAATTACACTTATTTTACCCGGGAAGACACTTAAACTACTACGTTCCTATTTTGTTTAATCTTAACTTGCGCTCGTGCTACAGTTGGTGAATATTGCACAATGATTCATAATTTAACATTTAGGTACATAATTTCTATTAACTGACTTCTGAATTCATCCAAACTTTATATTAGCTTTCTTTGAAATGAATTGCAGTTTAAATATAGTAGAAAGAACATTAGATTTGGAGTCAGAAAACCCAAGTCCAAATCCCAAGTTTGCTACGTATTTCCCCTGTCATCATGAATATATCATTTAACTTCTCAGAGTTTCATCTCGGTTCCATCATAGGTAAAGCAAGGATAATCCTATTGCCCTCCTGTGCTCCATAAGATTGCTGTGAAAATCAAAAGCACTGATGTATGTTAAAGCCCCCAGTAACAGAAGTGTTTTACAAGAGTGAGATATGTTCATATTTTTATCTTATACCTAAGACACACAAGCAATCCTTCCAGACATCCGACGTGTCCTCTCCTCTCCATCCAGCATGTCATCGTATTAGCTCTATTATAAGCTTCTGGTTCTACAGATGGAAATTGTCCATGAGTCAGATTGTCTGATCCTGGTAGAGACTGTCAGCTATTGCTGCCCCTTCAAAGCCTTAGTCATAATCTATTCTAACAATAATAACACAATAATAGTCTAACAATCTGAGAGGACAGAAATAATTTTCTCAAAGATCCAATCTTAATCCCAATGGAGTGAAATAAGACTGTTTTCCAGCTCCCTTCTTTCTCCGTGTCTAAATAATTTGATGTAGCTTTTAGATGGATTAGAGACATGACTTACTGTGAACATTTTTTTCTCCAAAAAAATGGATCATCCATAAGAATAACTCAAAAATAATGCTGGAATCAAAAATCATGATTTGGGGCAAACCATCTTCATTGTTCAAATTAAAGATATTAAATAACTCTACCCTAGAGGATAGTTTAGTTCCTTTGTGGTAGATTGCATAGCTAATTCCCAGTATAGGGAGGCAGGGGTACTCGAGATCAACTGTTCCACAGGAATCATGGCAAGGTTCTTCCATGGTCAGGCTGATCAACTGGCAATACCAGCCCCTTTGATGTTCTCCAGGCCCCAGTCATCTTGTCCGTGATTTATGGCGTGGAACAGTGGGGTTTAAACCAAGGCAGATCCAAAACTGTACATCAGGAAAGTGTGGCCCAAGCCAAGCTTCATGCTGGGGTGAGAATGGCTTTCTCAACAAGGAAGTATTCAGCTAGGGCTCCTTAGCCTTCACAAAGAAATGTCAGCCTTGCTACCTGTGTATCTAGTGTCTGATGAATTAGGATATCCCTTCAATCAGCAGTAGAAGCTCTGCCTTCCAGGCACTTGCCAAAGAATACAGGCTTGAAATCTTCTCAGTGTTGCTAGAAGCCCATGGAAACAAAGACTATTTCAAAAAAGAATCGCTTGAAGTCCCTTACATAGAGATCAACACAATATATTCCTTTTCGAATTTAGTACCAAGAGCTAGTCTGTTCCACCTAATTATTTTATTAGGCAAATAGAAGTATAAAACACATCTATGGGCTTCCCCGGTGGCGCAGTGGTTGAGAGTCCGCCTGCCGATGCAGGGGACACGGGTTCGTGTCCCGGTCCGGGAGGATCCCACATGCCGTGGAGCGGCTAGGCCCATGAGCCATGGCCGCTGAGCCTACGCGTCCGGAGCCTGTGCTCCGCAACGGGAGAGGCCACAACAGTGAGAGGCCCGCGTACCACACACACAAAAAAACAAACACATCTATATCTTGGCATAGTGGTAATTAAAGGTATATTTAGTACTGAATTATAAAACTTAGCCTACAATTTTAATTTCACTCCCCCTTCTCACTCTGTGGTGTTTAGTTTTCATTCATATATTCCTAGTGTGTGTAAATGTACACACATACACACACACACACATCATCATCATCCATGTAAGTGGTTTGGGGAAGTAGATAAAAAATAAATTATAAATACGTGGATCTTACAATTCCAGAACTTTCCTATACACGCGTAGCAAGGCGTGAAAACCTAAGAATAATGTATACATTATTTGGGTTAAAAATATCCTCAGTATCTCCTGGAAGCAAACCCTGAACCCTAACTTGACTAATTTCCACTCATTACTCAAGAATCATCTCTAGAGTTATCATCTCCAGGAAGCTTTTCCACTCGCCAGAACTCTAGCCATAGTTGGAGCCCCTGCCCTGTAGCCAAGGAGTCTGTCATGACCCTGACCATTCCCTGCTGTAACCTGTGAGTTTCCTGAGACCAGACACTATATCTTATCTCTGAAGCCCCAGCACCTAGCATAGGGCCTGGCATATAATAATGACATTAAAAATGTTTATTGAATAAATACAAAAATACTTATACCACTTCTCTTAACAGTAGGAAGCAACTTTGCAAAGATGATAGAGACAAAAATACAGTTTTAAAACTTAAATTATTAAATCATACACTGAAATAAACGAGCTCTTTTATATGTTGTTCAAACATCAATCTCAATCTTGTTTATTTGAAAAAGGAGAATTGGCATGATTATTAAGCCATTAAGATTGTAAAGATTATTATTACACTCAGAATATTTTTAAACTGATGCTGTCATCATACACATCTGTATTAGTAAAAGACACAGGTAAGGCCACTCTAAGTAGAAAAAAATGCATTTTTAAACATGATTATCCTTTCAATTTAGAAAATATTATAAAAATTAAACCTTCTGCAGAAACCAAATGAAAATGTTCATGCTGGATTCTTTGAGACAAACTGAATCTCGCCTCACTGAGAGTTTTAAGATGTATAATCTTGGCCAAATGTAGTCTAAACTCCAATGTAGAATTACCCAAGGGACCTTAATATTAACCAGAAAATCACAAGAATTTTTGATCATTAAGAAAACACATACAAGCAGAAGAGCCAGTGGGCTGTGGAAGAAAAGGGAGATGGGTAACAGAACAAGATGAGATGCTAAGATTCTATTCATTTTCCCAAGCGTTCGATGTTAGCTATTCACAGTAGCCCAGACATGGACGCCACCGCATTGTCCACTGACGGGTAAATGAATAAAGAAAATGTGGTCTCTACACACAATAAAATATTATTCAGCCTTAAAAAAGGAAAGCCTGCCGTTTGCAACAACACAGATTAACCTAGAGCACGTTATGTTAAGTGAAATAAGTCAGTCACAGAAGGACAAACAGTACGTGATATCACCTTTTGTGAAATCTAAAATAGTCAAATGCATAGAAGCAGAATGGTGGTTACCAGGGGCCAGAGGGAGGGGAGAGGGGAAGGTACTAGTCAAAGGGTACAGAGTTCCAGTTACACAAGATAAACAAGCTCTACTGTGTACAGTACATAGAGCCCATTGTTAACAATACTGTATTGTATACTTAAATGTTTGCTAAGAGGGTAGATCTTATGTTGTGTTCTTATCACATAATAATAGTAAATAAAGAGGATGAGGTGGGAGGAAACCTTTAGAGGTGATCTGTATGTGTACAGCATAGTTTGCAGTCATGGTTCATGGATGTATATCTCCAAACTCATCAAGTTATTAAAAAAAAAAAAAAAGACACTTCAACAGACACAAACACATAAATACGCATACACAAAAGCATGCCTTTTGTCTCCCAGTCTAGGAAAGTCCATGCTGCCCAGTTTTGTGATCTAGTTTCTAGTCTCACAACTACAGCGTTCCTGAAGTTCAAGTCCACCTCATAAGAGAAAGAGAACAGATGGAGATTTGTCTGCCATCTTCGTTGCTAGTTTGTTATTGATGTGTCTGCCAGACGTGCCCACCTCAATCCAGGGATTAGAGGGGACTTAGACCCATCCTACCCATGGAGTCAGAGCTCGGGTGTGGGTGAGGGTGAGGGGTGGCAGAGAACCGTCACTTACCGAGAGAAAGGGAGGCGGTGGCAGGAGCTGGATCCCGTGAAGCCCGTGGGCAGTGGCGCATCAAAATGCCCCCTAGAGCAGCTCACTGCCCGCAGCGCTCAGGGCCAAATTACCTACATATTTAGAGATCTTGTATAAATCCACACAGCCTTTGGTACACGTAACTACGTCTCTTCCAAGTGTGAGGACAGAGAAGCTTTGATGCGACAGCTTTAGCTGAACTGAGTTTCTGGAAAAGAAGACCTAAAAGCTGAAGAGGAGACGTTATTGGCACAGGAGTTTGTCCTTCAGAATTTGAACTCTTATCCCCAAGATAAAACAGGGGAAACATCACGTCCCTCACACCTTCTGGCTCCGAAAATGCTGCTTTTTCTCTTTTCTCTCTTGCTACACCTGCTTGCCTCTTTCTTACCCTCCTCAGACATCACCACCACCACATACACATACGTTTTACAAAAAAGTTAATAATCTTTATTAGTCCATTGAAGGTCTCCTCAAATTGCCACAGACCTTCCTTTAATCTCCCCCGGGATCAACAGTGTGCAGCTGCCTGAGAAAAGTCCATGCAAGTTGGGAGAGAAGTAGGAGGGGGTCATGCTGTGTGTGTACATTTGTGTGCATGTATGCTTATGTGCACATATGTGTGCGTATGTGTGCACACGTGTGCATGTGTTGGGCGGGGTGTAATCAGAAAGGAGAGAGAAGGGGGGATCAAGAGAAAGGGACTGCCTCTATGTCTAAAGAATTCTTGACCAAAAGGAAACAGACCCTTCAGTAACCCATCCACCCATCAACCACAACAAAAACAAAGGACAGCACAATTAGGGAAGGGGGGATGCCTTTTTATCTTAAAGGAGGGAGAGAGACAAAAAGCAAGCAAGCGAAGAAAATAGACCTCTACCTCATTTTTTTTTTAAACCAAATCCAAAATGTACTGCTTATAGCTTTGGCAGTTTACAATGGCAATTAACATCAATCCTAGGGTCTAATTAACCTCAATCAACAAGTCTAAGTAGGTTAATTAAATAGTATTTGGCTAAGCATGAAGCAGAAAAATACAGCTGTCTCATTTAAATATGATTTACGAAGGAAAGTCACCCCTTACCAAAGTTTTCCAATTTCGTTTTGGGCAGCAAAGCATATTGGAGGGTGGGGTGGAGTGCAGGTGTCAACCAGAACATCTCTCACGGTCTGCCTCTTCTCAGGTTTCCTTGGTCCAAGCCAGTGGCAAGTAACTCCAATATTCCTTCCAGGTTATCTGCCTTGATCTCAATCTAATCTTCCCTTGGAAACCTGGACTCATCCCTTTGTTGTTTATTTTGCTCCTACCTACCCACCCCCACTCCCTTGTAAATTCCTTCAGGGCACAGAGCCTATTTGATTCATCCTCATCTCCTTAAAGTCATCGAGCCAAGTGCCCAATTAATCGCGCTTTTAATTGGATTTTCATCAAAATGTACTTTTTTCTCACCACACCCCCAATCATAATTTGGATTCCTGGGCTTTAGGATAAAAGAGTCTGGATCCTGTGCGTGTGGGAGGGTGGCACTGCATGCTGCAGGGGCCTCTCTGGTCCTGTCCTCAGTGCCTCGTTTACTTCCCCACGATTGTTCTACCACTGTCGTTCACCATGGAATCAATGAGGCCGATTTGGTCAATGGTGGCGTCAAAAGTTCTGAATGTTCGACTTTCAAAACAGCTCAATCAATATCCACTTTAGGAGTTCCGTGAACCGCGCCCACTGGTACTGCTTTGCAAGGTCAAACGGGCCAATTCTGATCCTGTGTTGGTTCTGTCATTACTGAGTGTTTACTGCTTCGTGTGTCTAGATGAATACATAATATTTTTTATTATTAAAAGCATTTCAAGTTGCAGAGGCACAGCGGTCTTCTCAATCTCAGATCCAAAAAAAAGACCTATCTGTTAGCTGACACTCTAAAAGCAAACATAAGATCGTTCCTGGCCCTGAACACTGAGATCACAGAAGGGACCTCAGGAGTCACCCTGCTCCGCCCCCTCATTTGACAGACGGAGAATAACCGAGCGGGCCAGGCCACGCCCCCGGGGAAACTGACCAGCCCTGAGCCTGTTCTCTGCCCCTCTGCTGCTCTGGCTGCTGGGGAGCAGCTGTCACTCCATCAGAAATGAGAGCGCGGTGTCCCCCAGGCTTGCCACAGCTCCGCTGGAGACAAAGAACTGCAGAATCCAGGTGAGTTATCAGGTGTTCACCAGGGATGTGGTGGTGTCTGCGCCCACGGGAGAGACGGAGGGTGCCACCACGGATGGGTTCCCGTGTGGGACCAGGAACCGTGCCAGACACGTATAACCACAGTTATCTTAATGAATCACCTGGATGCTTATTTGTAGGTTTGAGAACTGAGGCTCAAGATTTTTTTTTCAAACCCAGGTCTCCGAATCCTTCCCGTTTAACACCAGTTGAGCTAGAAAATCAGGCAAGTTAGATCAAAGATGACATGGGCAATCCTGTCTGACACGGGAGCTGACTAACTCAGATGGACCCAGTTATCCCAATTACACCTGCCCCTCTCTCTCTCTCCAGTCTCTTGCCGTCCACTGTCTGGTAAACATGCACACTTGCTTTCTTGTTTGTTTTGAGCCCTGCCTAAAACTGTCCTCATCACGTGGTCCTTAAACCACTCTTTCTCTAAACTCCGAGTGCCTGTTTTAGGTGGCTTCATTCTCTGGTCACTTGGGCAGGAAGCTCGGAGTCCACACTGGCTGCAGCCCTTGCACGTGATTCTGTCTACCCCACCCTCTGCAAGGCCCTTCGACATTCCTCCACCACTGCCCTGGTTAAGGCAGGTCAAGCATCTCCTCCCCCAGATCCAGTCTCTCCATTGAGACCAGTTATTAACCTTTTTCTTTCTTTCTTTTCTTTTTTTGCCTACACCCACAGCATGCGGGATCTTAGTTCCCCCGCCAGGGGTGGAACCTGCACCTCTTGCAGTGGAAGCACAGAGTCTTAATGGCTGGATCACCAGGGAAGTCCCTGGTCACTCATCTTAAAGACAGCTTTCAACTCAAATATTACATTCTAGGAGGGTGCAGTCCAACAGAACCTTCGGTGATGATGGAATGTTCTATAGCTGCTCTGTCCAATATGGTAGCCACTGGCCACATGCTACTGCTGAGCACTTAAAGTGTGGCTGGTGTGACTGAGGAACTGAATTCTTTTGCTATTTCATCTTATTTTATTTTAATGGATTTAAATTTAAATAACCACATGTGGCTAGTGGCTACCTTATTGGAGAGTACAGTTCTGGGCAAATTCATCTCCCCACTGTCCCTAGACTAAGATTCGTTATTTCCCTAGCCTCACATATCCGTAAAAGCAGGAACAGGGCCCATTTTGTTTACTGCTGCATCCCCAGTGCCTAGATAAAGGCTTGACATGTGACAGGTTCCCAAGAAACATCTTTTTTTTTTTTTTTGTGCAGTACGCGGGCCTCTCACTGTTGTGGCCTCTCCCATTGTGGAGCACAGACTCTGGACACGCAGGCTCAGAGGCCATGGCTCACGGGCCCAGCTGCTCCGAGGCACGTGGGATCTTCCCAGACCGGGGCACGAACCCGTGTCCCCTGCATCGGCAGGTGGACTCTCAACCACTGCGCCACCAGGGAAGCCCTAAGAAACATCTTTTAATGAACACATTTGTCTCTTCCACCTGTCTCTTTCTTATTGTTCAAGCTTTGCTAACATTTATATTTTTCCCAAAAAATCAATAGCACGTGTTATTGTGTATTCTGGCATATGACATATAGTACAATTTGTATTTTTAAATGGATTCTCATGTGATTTGCTTTAGTTTCTTGAAGGAAGAGACCAGGTCATATGGCTTTTGGATCCCACAGCACCAAATACTGGACACCACATGTAGCTGGTGATCCGTCACTATTGGTTCAATGGACAGACTGTTTCTCCAACTCAGGCCTCCCACCAAGGTCTCAGGGCACTAGCACATCTCTTTCTTCTCAGCTCAGCTCTGACGGGCCTAATACCCTGCTCCCGTGGAAACTGGAGAGATTCTCCCAGTGTCTCATTTCTCAGACCATAAAATTGAACCTCAACTGGTATCAATTCAGCAGTGGTTTCTCACTCATAGCAGCCAAAGATGCTCTTGGCTGCTTTGTCCTGACACCCAAGAAAAACCAGAATGGTGTATGGAGGAGACCCATGGAGTAGCTTGTACAAGGGCAATGTCCCCTCTCTTATTAATTATATGACCCCAACTGGATTTCCTCAGCTGCAGAATCAACATCGTCAGAGTTGCCACAGCGAATCCCTTAGGCTATTGTGAGCTAATAGATGTGAAAGTGTTTTGTAAAATGTAAAACCCTAGACAAATGCAAATTGTTTAAGTCAGCACATACTTGAGTCACTGAGATTTTAGGTAAATTATCGATGCAAAATATTTAGGTCATTTAAGTCAGCACATACTTGAGTCACTGAGATTTTAGGTAAATTATCGATGCAAAATATTTAGGTCATTCATTCAAGGAATATTTACCAAGCAAAAGCACTGCGCCAGACACTAAGGAGGCAACAGTGAATAGGAGCCACACACACGGTTCTGTGCTCAAAGAGTGTCATTCCAGGGTTAGGGACAAGCTTAGACAACAAACATGATCAATTATATACTGTTGCGACATTAACGGAAACGCAAGGTGTTACATGCATTTGTGAGTGTAGGAGGGATTAACTAGGTGACCCTGGATGGAGAAGAGCATTTCAAGCAGAGAGGACAGAAGCTGCAAAACCATGTGGGATGAAAGGCGTGCACACCTGAATCAATGAAAGACCAGTCAGGACCCTTGGGAGCAAGAGTGGTGGTTCCAGGTTAGGGAGGCGAGAGACGAGGCTGGAGAGGTAGGCAGGGGCCAGATCAGGTTGGGCCCGTAGGCTGGTGGTTTTATCCCAAGAGCAAGGGAAACCATGGAAGAGTTTTAGGAAGGTGAGTGATACACTACTGTATATAAAATAGGTAAAGAACAAGGACCTACTGTATAGCACAGGGAACGATATTCAATATCTTGTAATAAACCATAATGAAAAGAGTATGAAAAAGAAATATATATATATATATATGTATAAACTGAATCACTTTGCTCTACACCTGAAACTAATATAACATTGTAAATTAACCATACTTCAATAAAAAAAAATCCTACCATCTAAAAAAAAAAAAAAAGAACGTGGGTGATATAAGCAGATTTGCCTTCTGGGAGATCCCTCTGGGAGCACCATGGAGAATAAACTAGAAGAAAGCAAGAGTAAACACAGGCAGAACAGCTGGGAGATTCTCAGAGGAAAAAAAAATTCTTGCAGTAAACCAGCAAGAGATGGTCTTAATTCAACCTATGGTATTAGCAGAGAAAATAGAAGTAAATGTTCAAATTCAAGAAATATTTAAGGAGTAAAATCCTGACTGTTTGACTGATTGGCTACAAGTGAAAGTGAAAGAAATAATAATAATAATCATAGGAAAACATTGTAACATAATAGGTACCACAAGCCAAGCATTAGTTGTGTGGAAAATAAATTTGAAGAAATCTACTAGATATTGAACAGAAAAAGAACATACCATAAATATTTACTGAGCACCTCCCATGCTCCAGGCACTGTTCCAAGGTATTGGGAACAAAAAGTAAACAAAAATCTCCGCCCTCAAAGAACTTACATTCTCCATAAGGAAATGAAGTATATAAAGAAAAAATAAGGTTTGAATCCAGTGACCAAACTCCCAAGAAATATCAATTCCAGAAAGAGTAAACAGAAAGAAAAAAAGAGATGGAATGAAATTGTCATAGAAGTAATATTACAAGAAAATTTGCAGAACCAAAGGATATAATTTTTCAGATGAAAGGCACTAAATTAATGTCCAGCACAACAAAAGACAAAAGGTACACATTATAATGACAGGTCAAAAAATCAAAGACAGAAATTCCTAAACCTTCTAGAGCTAAACAATAGGTTAATTCAAAGAAAGAGAATCAGAATTCTCAATAGAAATAATGAATGCTGGTTTAATGCCTAAAATATTTTGGAGAAAATTATTTTTCACCTAGGTACCTATAACCAAATTACCATTCTATTGTGAGAACAGAATAAAGGTGTTCTCAGATATTCAAGGACTAAAAAAAAATTAATCTCCACAAACTCTTCCATACATTTCTACTGGAGGAATCAAAAATAAGAAATCCAAAAAATAGGAGTTTCTAAAACAAGTTCAAGGCTGATGGTAGTACAGGATGGCTGAATAACAACCAGTCTAAATTGAAGCATGAAGGCGCAGGGTCCAGGAATATAATTGTTAATGTTGTAACACCGACCTTGAATGAGAGTGAAACTCCAGAGAACAAAGCCATAAATCTCCAGCAATAATTCATATGGCACATCAAAAGCCCAGACTTGCTCTGAGGAAGACATTCCCACTAAAAATTATGTCTTGTATAACAACCTTGAAATTATCTGCCTGACTAATGACGCTCCATCCATAACAAAGAACTCCGCAGTGCTAAAAAGAGCACGGTAGATCCCCATGTATTGATGTGGAACAATCTCTAGGTATATTGGTAAGTGAAAAAAAGCAAGGCGTAGGACTTTCTTTTCAGCAGGCCAACATTTATGTCATAAAAGTGAACTGGTGCGTTGAGACATATGGTTGTATCCACAGAGAATATCTCTGAAGAAAATGCAAGAAACAGAGTAGTTCTCTGAGGAGGGGTCCGGGACCTGGGAGACAGGAATAGATGAAAGACTTTGTTTCACTGAATTTTTTACCATGCACTTGTATTACCTAATCAAAAGTTGTTTAATTAAATTGTTAAACAACATTAATATCTGCTTTATTTAAACAGAGTGCGAGAGGCTGGGAGGATTATAGCCTTAGAGCTTCCTATCATAAGCCCTCAGAATTTTTTAAATTTCTCCTGTACCTCAGAATTATCCACAAAATTCCATCTATTTTATCCAAGTCATTTTCTGTTTAGTCACTAGAAATTTTGTTTGCATAACTATTTATACACATAATGAACTTAAAAGTGCAACTTTAAACTCATCATTTTCACACCAGTACTAACTGGTACATTTTCTCAATCTCCAGTAATATGACCTGAATGTAAAGAAACATCTTTGTACTTACTTTTGGTTGCCAAAATGTATTCATCCCTAATTTTTCAAAACATTTGCATGAGTTGGTTTATTACTATCCACATTAGAAAATAAAAAATAATACGTTGGACAATAAGTCTCTCTCCTACTAAAATGAAGTCAGGACAATGAAATACCTAAATGGAATTTAGAAATTTGGTTTTCTGTCAGTACTTTAAAGTGCACAGCCTTGAAAATGAGCCAAACTTTCCAAATGTCAGGCACCTGGCAAGTGGGCATTAAGCATCCTCTCTATACAGAACACAGCGTAGGAAGCCCATGAGGAAAATGTTAGAAGCGTGCACGGTTCCACCTTCCCTAGGAAAAACATCTACTGGGAGATGTGAGACACATGTACCCTTGGAAATAATCATGTGGAATAGAGTTCCACTCAATTAGTTTCAAGTGAATAATATGCTCAAAAAGTGTAGAGAACTAAAAATTTGCTGGCTGGGAAGCTTAGAAAAGGTTTTGTTGAAGAGGTAGATTTAAGCCAATATTAAAGGGTAGGTAGATATGACTTTTTATAAAATATATGATCCAAGTATTCAAGATAATTCAAATAGGAAATAGTTTACACAAGTTTATCTTGACCATGTTATTGCACCCACCTTGAAGGTCAAATCAGATCAATCACCATCATTCGTCGAACTAGATCAATCACCATCATTCATCAAATTAATCACCATCAATCATCAATTCTTAGCAAGGAATTGGGAAGGCAGCCCTCTCTTCCCCTTTATCCATCGCTTTTCCCCTCCCTGCCCTCACTCCCTTTCCTATTCTTCTCTCTATCCCTCACCCAATCCAGCAAATAAACGAGTCAACTGCAAAGTTGTTAAAAAAGAAATAACAGAAATATTCAAGGAAGCTGTCCTTACACACCCTGTTACACGTCTGGCATGGACACAGAGTCAGGGCTTCTGCACCTCATTCAGCAGTGGGATTTTTCACCCTGAATTTCACACGGAGACGGCAATTTGAGTTCTTCCAAGTTCACCATGGAGATAAGGACCTGAGGAAAGGGCCTTCCCTTCACTTGCCGACAAATGTTTTAAGAACTCCCTACTTCCTGTAGGGACCTGCCTTGGGCAGTCCATACCAGCCTCCCATGCCCCCAAAGCTGGCCCGACGTTGAAGCACGTAGATGTCACCTGTCAAACTTCCTGTGGCTCCCAGTCCAAGGGCCCGATTAAGAGAAAGCCTTGAGGGGCGTCAAGGGTGCTGGGGTGCCAGCAGGACATACATATCCCTCAACCCTTGCAAAACTGTTGTCCTTTCCTTATCGCTGTAGTCCTGCTTCCTGCTGTCCCAGGATGAATGCTCTTTAGTTAAACAGATTCGTTCTAAATCCCATTGCAGCTGTGCTACATCAGGTCTCAGGGCATTTCTGCCCCCAACTCAATCACATCACCTCACCAGCTGATACCCACGATTCATGTGTTGTTAGAGCTTTCTAGGAGGGCACGTGGCCCCTTGTTGAAGGGAAGTTTTTAGTCCAGAAACTTCTGGGTGTTCTTTTATCCTGCCTTTGCTTATGTATAACGCGTCTTTGGCTAAATGCTGAAAATGTTTTGTCCAGAATCGCATCGGCTACTTGTAACAGTTCTCAAACCAGCAGTCTTTGGTTGTTTCAACACTGACACCACTTTGTTATTGATCCGGGCACAAGGGGTGACAGGGAACAGGGATGATATCAGATTGAGCGAGAAATGCTGGGATTGTGCCCTGCCCATCCCCGCTTCTATGGTCAGATCCCCAGAGAAATGCTCTCACGTGGACTCTAGAGACTGGCGTGCTCCTTTTGCACCATCTGGGCTTGAAACGCCCACCCCGAGGCTGGGACACTCTGCTGATCTAGGCTTGGGCTTCAAGCAGAGCCACTCCTTTCTCCTCCAAATCCCAATCTTGCCATCAGGAAGTGACTGACCACAGCTACAAGCGGCATTCCCAGACACCCAAGCCCACACTCGGGAAGCAAGAGCAAGTTGGATGTGCAAAGAGGGGCCGAGCCTGGTGACCTCGAGCAAAGAGAAGGTGGCAGAAGTGTCTATGCCCTTTTAAGCATGGTGACCTTGTCTACTCGTCAAGTAGCCAACCAGGGTCTTGGAATGTGACCAGTTAATTAGTGACCCCTGCAGATGGGAAGGGCGGGTGGGGATGGGAGAGGAGAAAGACTCAGAACTTTCCTCTCCTTCCTATGATTCGCAACTACCTACCTTACAATAGGTGGCATGATGTGTAATAGTTCCTCCCCAAGAAAACACAAGCTTCTTGAGAGCAGCAGGCAACAAATGTTCCCTGAATTTCTTTGAATCCAATCTCTGGGGGCACCAGCACAGGCCTGGCTATGAAAGCACACACTTACAAATCAGATTTCTTGAGCACCCCTTCTTCGTGTCCAGGTTTCCTGTGGTAATTCTACCAGGATGGTCTTGAGCTGAAGGAGACTTCCTAAACGCAAGTTGGTACCTGACAACTGTCTTCTCCAAGCCATAAACCATCTGGTGTGCAGGGGATCCGGCACGGGAATCTCCTGTTACCTTCAAGGAACAAATGTATACAAGAAAAATGTAATGGCCAACCATTTTAGATATTCTTGTGTTTAAGAATTACAACAATAAAACCACATGAAGACAAGGAAGCAACCATCGAGCTGCCCAAAATGATCACAAGCGTACATTTATTTAGCTGTTGTGGAGAGATGGCTCATTCGTGGGCAAAGAGCTGTGTGCTAGTTGTGACTCACCCACTAACTAGCTATTTGATCTCAGCAACTTGGTCCACTTAGGCCTCCATCTCTTCATCTGTAAACGAAGAGGTACAAAGTCTGAGGTCACTTTCCACCTCATGAATTTACTAATTTTGGAAACATTCAACACTTAGCTAAAAGTGTGATATAATAGTTTACTTTGTGCATTTCAACATTTCGAAATGTAAACATCTCTTTCCGGTGAATAGTCCTGCCTACCAGGACCAAACAGCCTCATTTTACTCATATAAAGACATTCAAAGTCTACACAGAACAGTCTTATATGAATAATTTCCATTTAGTTTCTTTTCCTTTTTAGAAAGCAAATACTAACAGCCATAAAAGGAGAAATCGACATCTTTTGTTTCCTTAAACATGTCATCCATAGCTATTTTATAGTTCTGTCTGATATTCTAATATCTGGAGTTCTTGGTGGTCTAAATTTGTTATTTACTGTTTGTGTGAAATCTCGTTCTTTTCTCTTATCTACATGGTTTTGGTGATCTTTGATTGTAAGCGGACAGTTGGTTGATATTCATCTGTTTAAAATCTGTGACTCAAGTTGAGGATGCTTCCTCCAGATATAATTTTTTTTCATGTCTTCCAGAAACCTGGGACTGCTGCAAACCTGTAACCACTTTTTTTTTTTTTTTTTTTTTTTTTTTTGCCGTACGCGGGCCTCTCACTGTTGTGGCCTCTCCCGTTGCGGAGCACAGGCTCCGGACGCGCAGGCTCAGCGGCCATGGCTCCGCGGCATGTGGGATCTTCCCGGACCGGGGCACGAACCCGCGTCCCCTGCATTGGCAGGCGGACTCTCAACCACTGCGCCACCAGGGAAGCCCCCTGCAACCACTTTTAACCCACATTTGGAGCCTGCGGAGTCCTGGGCTCACTCCTCTCCCCCCCTCCTCCATCTCGCTGCTGACCTAACAGCTTAGTTTCTGGATTGCAGAGCTGATGCTGTAATTTCATTTGCCTCCTATGCAACTCTACCTTCTCAGAGGCATGAGATTTCATTGTTTTTGTTTTCTCCTTCGGAAAGTTCTCTATTTGCTGTGATGGAAGCAATATAGTAAAAATTGTGTTTTATGTAGAAAGGAAGGAAGGGAGGGAGGGAGGGAGGGTGAGAGGGAGGAAGGAAGGAAGGAAGGAAGGAAAGAAGAAATGAAAATACCTAGTGGTGGGAAACACTGATAATGTGATACTGACATCAATGCCAATAACAGCACTATGAGTCCAACTGTGACCTTAAGTCTCCCCCAAGCCACGTCGGCTGCTCATTGGAGAACAGAAGAAGCGTCACCTGCTTCACGCAGGGATGGAAATTTACACATATGAACTTCTGCAGTTCTACTGTTGGTGAGGTTATTTAATATATTTAATCACTATATTAATTTAACAGAAGTTGCATTTGACACATATGCTTGTGAACCATGTTATTAGAGAGCTTGGTTTGGGTAAGAGGTGGAAATGAACTTTCTAAGTGTTATACCAACAAAGAGTAAGTCATGATGTTTTCTCCTAAAGGACTGTACGTTAACAGGTTTCATCCACTACAAAAGTATTTGGCTTCTGTCTAAAATAGTTACCTGATTATTTTTAAACTATTTAGTCTGCCTCAAACACCCTCCAACCACATCTTCCAGTGGCAAGCAAGGTCCTTGGGGGGGTGGGTCACAACCTTTGCTTGGAGCTGCTTCCTTCTGTTGGAGCCATTGCCTTTGACATCCCTGACATATCTCCATCATTGCTGCAGGGAGCAATCATGAAATGCCATCCAAAGAGACTTGGGGATGTGCAGAGTGACAGCAGGGGCAGCAAACGTTGTCACACAGGCCCGGAAAGGCAACACATCTGCAGAAGTGGAGGAATTTCAGCAACTCCTGGCTTTTTACTGGCGCGCCTGCCATGACTTAGAGGGACAGACGTTATTAGTAATTGTTCTCTCCGCGGCTCTGCTCCTTCAGGCCACAGTAATGGTGGAGAATGATTGAAATTTTACTTGTGCAGCAAACTGTGGGGAAGGCAAGTAGGTGGGAGAAACTGGCTGCACCCACAGTCTACGCATTCCCGGCAGCATGGGACCACCTGGGGATGTGCAGTCAAAGAGGGCCGGGGGCAGGGTGGGAGTTGGTCACCTCTGATGCAACGTCAGGACAAGTGATTAGAGAATAAGAAGAAAATTCGAGGTTTCGGTGAGGTGGGCCTTAGGAAATGGCTGGGAGCCCTCCCCGATGAGACCCACAGGACAGTCACCCACGTGACCTGGATGCCTCTTGAGATCCCAATTCTAAGAAAACAAACACAGAGCTCATTTTCTATAACGATGTAAAGCATAGTATATTGGGGACAACGAGAGCTTTGGGCATTAAGAGAGGCCTGGGTTCAGATCTTCCCTCCAAGCTTTTGCGAACCCAAACAAGCCTCCCCAGCTCTGGGTCTCCGTTTCCTTTTCTGTAAAATGATGGTCCCAATTCCTACCCTTCAGGCCTGACGGGCCCTGGGAGACAAGGCACAAGGCCATATTGCCATCAGGGGCAGAGGACAGGAAAGGCCTGGTGAGAATGGCAGATTAGCCTCAGAAGCTAGCCTTTTAGATGTGACGAGTGAGCCCAGAGCCTGGTGGACACGGAGACCTTCCCCAAGGCCGGTGGCTCTGACATCCTCTCCCACCAACCACCACCATTCAAAGTGCCATCTGCCCTCATCCTGCACAACCAAAGCCGTATCTGTTTCTTGGAAGGTGAGTCATGGGAACACGGAGCAGAGAGGAAAGAGCACACGGCAGGAGTTATGTCATTTCTTTCCCCGAAATGATCAGGAGTCGAGGTTGGCCTGAGCATCACGCCCAGTGCGCAGCCTGCTGCCTGACAGAGGGATTGCACCAACCAGCACGGGGGGCCTGCTGTTTTCTGTCAAGTCCAGGCCTTTTGGGGGTGAGGCTTTCTCCTGCCACATCTCGTCTTGCTCTCTTGGGATCTAGTCCCTGCCCATTTGCTGGGAAACTCGCCCTGATGGGCATCAGAGATGCCACAGACCCACTGACCCACAGGCCTCCTGAACACCTGCCAGCCCTGCAGCCTTGATACCGCATCTGAGACCTGAGAGCCCAGTGTGGTCCCTCCACCAAGACAGGCCTCCGTCCGGGCTCTACCAGCCCAAGACAGTGGCCATTCAGCCAATGGACATTCAACCCAGCACAACCCTTCGCACGCCCCGGCAGAGTCCCCGAGCAGCAGCCCTGCCAGGCACCCTCCAGAGGCTGAGGGCCCCCATACCCTGGGCTGGAAGCCCAGCCACTAGTTCCTTCCGGCCGCCTCCTTCTGAGGCTGGGCCGGTGGGGAGTGAGGCCTGCTTTCACAGGAATGCTTTGTCCCAAGAGCTCTTGCTACCATGGCAACTGGCCACTTTAGAGGTTTCACTTGACCTTCCCCCCTGCAGCCCCACCTCCAGACCGGGGGTCTCTCCTGGGGAGCCCGGCCTGATCACTCCCCTCAGATCCCGGCCACATCTCCTGCCCGGGTTCACAGTGTGCTCCCAGAGAAGAATCAGAATCATGTTTTTCTCTGAACCTTTGTACCTGGCATAGCTCCTGAATGAAAATCTAAAATTCATTATACATCTATTATGTAGTTGACATTTTCAGCATTTCATTCTCACCGTGATCATTTAAGTATCATCCTTGCCATTTTACAAGGTGGGGAGACCCAGACCAATTCAGTAATTGGTGCTAGAACTCTCCAGAACTCTCTGACATTCCAGAGTGGGATTTTCCATTGACGTCTATACTGACACATAGTGGGCCCTCCATAAATGGCTGAGAAATCAATAAACACAGGCAAAATGTCTTTAAACGTTATTTACTGACCACTCCATTTCACTTAATATAAATTTCCCAAATTGTAGGGAAAAATGCAAAGAGAATGCAACTGCTCAGATACGGTTACATAATGGCTTTTTAATAATGTCAAATATAAGAGGGTTTTTCTTAAGGCAACCGGATGAATACCTCCGTCACTCCCAGAGGAATGAAACACGTAGGAACAATTGTCACTTGAAGCAGGAAAAAATTTCTCTACTATCAGTACTTGACCACTGAATTTGGCATCTCCATCTCAGGAGAGGTTCACAAAAGAGAACAGAGAAACCAGCTGTCCTGGTGGATTAGCCAGCAAAATCGGCTTGGTGTCCAAGGGGCTTAAGCATCTTTCCAGTAAGAAGCTGCCTTCGAGAGCTGTCTTTCTTCATCCATCGCTGGCACCTGAGAGCCAAGGTAGCAGGACTGGCGCTTGGAGACAGTGGGTCTTCTTGAAAAAGTGGATTTTGGAGCTGAAGTTTCCGCCACAGACAATGCCCAGTCGCCACGATGCAGGTTGGTTCCAGGCAAAATTGAGATACAGCCGTTTGCATTTGCTTGAAAACGTCAGCCTCCTTTCCCTCGCAAGCCAGCTGCTGTCCCTCCTCTTCTCACCACCCCTTTCCCCATTCTTTCCTTGGATTGAATTCTTCCCCACACACAGTTGTTTTTTTTAATTGAACTATAGTTGATTTACAGTGCTGTGTTAATTTCTGCTGCACAGCAGTGACTCAGTTATACATTATATATATATATATATTCTATATATTCTGTTTCACATTCTTTTCCATTACGGTTTATCACAGGAGATTGAATATAGTCCCCTGTGCTATACAGTAGGACCTTGTTGTCTATCCATTCTCTATATACTAGTTTCCATCTGCTCATCCCAAACTCCCAATCCATCCCTCCCCCACCCGCCTCCCCCTTGGCAACCACAAGTTTGTTCTCTATGTCCATGATTCTGTTCCTGTTTTGTAGATATGTTCATTTGTGTCGTAGTTTAGATTCCACATATAAACCCACACGCGGTTTTTGCTGTTTACATCCTTACCGTGTATATAATTTGCACAGTATATGCCTTTTAAATACCCCCCTTCCAGGGCCCCTCTGGCCTTGTGCTCACTGTGCCGTCTTTCAGCACGGACCAGCCTTCTCTGTGACTGGGAATTCGTCCCATGAACACACCCACTGTGACTCTTCCAGTCGTTTTAGAGTTGGTGCCCTGTAATGCCAGCGGCTCCAGCTTTACACCCGCATCCCAGTACCCTGGGTCACACTCAGGAAAAGTGAAACACAGGCTCTTTCTCTCTCTGGTGATCATTTCATTTTCAAGGCAATTGTTATGCATTTAGTCTTTACTAGAGTAGTACCTTCCAAGAATTTTCATGCTGAGTCGGTAATCAAATTTAGAAGGGATGACACAAAGACCCTCAGAGGCTTTTATCCTGAGCTGAGATCATAATTAAGCTCTGTTACCGAAGTGAATGGTTTGAGATGGATCTGGTAGCAACTGTGCTCCCATTTTGAAGTGAATTTATCTAGCGACGCATGGTTAGGTTTTGAAAGTAGAAAAGATAAGAGGTGTGTCTGCTGCCACAGGCAGGACCCCTGGGAGAGGCCCGTGTTCCCTGCTGGTGTACGTGTGGGCTTCTAATACTAACGCTGCAGCAACACGTTGACTCGAATTGTGAAGAACCTTCCAGAAGCATAAATTGGGGTGAGCTATGAAAAGTCTCACTGTCCCCTGCACATTTACAGGACAGCTAGGAGACACCACGGCAAGTCTTTCTCTGTCCCCTGCCACGGGGCTCTGTGGCCACAAACAACCTTGACTGAGCAACAAGCCAGTGAAACAGAAGCACAGACCCAGAAGCTGGCAGTTGTAGGCTTAGCAATGATAACTCGCTTGTTCTACTGTCCTTGGTATGGCTTTGAATTTGTAACACCTTTATACTGGCAAGTCCCAGCTAGGATCCGTTTAATTATTTATAGCTGCTGCTCGATTCAATTCTTATAAGACTGGAACATATGTATAATTATTCTATAGTCAATGGAGCGAGTGAGATAATATCAGGTTGAATACAATGTGAAAAGGCTTTATTACAGGACAGAGAGAAAGGCTTTCTCCGCATTTAAACAAAGTCCACTGCCTGCTCTCAATGCTCCTGTCGCCGGCACAGCTGTCGCCCAACATGAAACAGAACAAGCGTCTCGAGGCACCGGTGGAACGAAGCACAGAGACTCACAGCAAAGCAAGTGCAGAATTTCAACTACAGCCACACTGGCAGTACCCTCCTGGGTCACAGTTACTGCCTGAGATGATGAAGCCGACTCTTTCAGCCAAGTGGGTCTGCACATCCCAGCATGTAAATGATGGCTTCTCGCTTTGTGTTCATTTAGTAATGGGCGGTACAACTTTGCTATTTGACTCTTTGGTACTGTTTTCAATGTTATTGAACACTTTTTTATTGGAGTAGAGTTAATTTACAATGTTGTGTCAGTTTCAAGTATATAGTAAAGTGATTCATTTATACATCCATCTATATTGGGTTGGCCAAAAAGTTCGTTCGGATTTTTTCGTACAATGTTTTATATATACTTTTTCAGATTCTTTTCCATTATGGGTTATTACAAGATAGTGGGTATAGTTCTCTGTGCTATAAAGTAGGGCACTGTTGTTTATCTATTTTATATATAGTAGTGGGCATATGTCAATCCCAAACTCCTAATTTATCCCTCCCCACCCCTTTCCCCTTTGGTAACCATAAGTTTGTTTTCTGTCTGAGAGTCTATTTCTGTTTTGTAAATAAGTTCATTTGTATCATTTTTTAGATTTTGTCTTCCTCTGTCTGACTTACTTCATTTAGTATGATAATCTCTAGGTCTATCCATGTTGCTGCAAATGGCATTATTTCATCCTTTTTTACGGGTTACTGAACACACTTGATGAAGCACTCCACATAATCTACTATTTCTAAAAGCAAATGTTTAAAAAGCGTGAACATCATTTGAAAAGGAAGGACAGTGACGACTTACACGTACAGCCTCACTTGGTTCCCAGGTGTCAGGTAGGTCGGCACCAAATTTTAAATGTCATTTAGTTGCTATCATTTCATTGTGTTTGTTGACTGTTTACTTTCTTTTAATTACCACATTTACTGTCTCTTCAATCTGTGATTAAGCCCAAGACCTAGAAAAAAGGTAAACACGTTGAGTTGATTCTTTCATTTTTGTCCTTCAACAAATATTCACTGAGCATTTACTATGTGCAGGACACTCCGCCAGACACTGACGCTGCATAATGAGTCAGGACTGGTCCCGCTCTCAGAGGAGGGTAAGACACGGAAATAAGGACTCAAAGAAGTTGCTGTACATATTGTCATAAAAGCACATGGACAAGGTACCACAAGGGTCAAAAAGAGAAAGCAGTCAGCTCCATCCAGGGTATTCATGGGAGGGTAGTAATGGAGGTGACCCGCTAGATGGGCCTGAAGTATGTGTAGGAGTTCTCCTGGCAGACTAGGTCAAGGTGAGTTAGGCCAGTGGAAGGAGACAAACTGGAACATGCACATTCTCAGGGACCGTAGGGTGTGACCCCTGAAGTGTCACGTGCGCACAGTGAGGTGGCAACGGGGAGGGAGGGGAGCCAGCCCTGCAGGGCGTTACATGCCGTGCCCAACGCTGGGGCCTGAATGTGAAGGGGAGCCTTGGCTGGATTGTGAGCAAAGGACTAGAGCCCTCCCCCTGGCATCCTAAGAAGGAGGGGCTGGCAGTAGTGTGCAAGGTGCCCTGGAGTGGGCGAGACCAGGAGGCGGGACCGGTGAGAGACCATCGCGATGTCCTAAGTGGGCTTAACCCAGGGCCCAAAGAGAAGCGATGGCAAGAAGGCGTGGAACCAGGAGATTTGCTCTTCCTCAAATATGCCGAGAAAGATATAACTCCCTTACTTTTTCTATGACTCATGAGTTACAACCTGGGTAGTAGGGAAAACAAACTTTCTAATTAAAAATAGCACAGTCTCCTAGAGTTTAAATATTGTCTTTAAGTAATCAACTCAAGATTCAACTCCCTATCAGCGCTGGCTTAGATCACCTCTTTTGGATAACTCTATAACTTTGGGGAAATGTAAAGTCTGGGTGGATGAGGGAGACCATCTCTTGCCTGAAGATAAAGGTCTAAAGAGACACACGTTGGCTGCCCCTCACAGCCTCTGCACATCTGGGTCCCATCTGGCTTTTCAAGGCCTCCTGCCTCCGGCCTCCAGGTCCTGGCCAACTGCCTTTTTGCAGCAGAAGGAAAGACGTGCCGTCCTGATCCAGATGCAGGGAGGTGGGCTGAGAAAATGAAGAGATGTGAAAGTTCTCTTCTGGTCAGCTCTGCACTCTGGTTAGATGAAACCAGATTATCCATTAGAAGGAGAAGAGGAAGAGTCACAGGCAAGGGCCAGGAGGACTGAGTGGACCAGAGAACGTGGTCTCCCAACCATGTGCATGAGGGCCCATGGGAGGCTCATGGGCATGAATTAGAGTTAGATTGGTCAGCCCGTGTGTGTGTTTTTCTCCAGCCGCCCTTAGCCACTCAGTTCAGGTACAGAGTAGACAGACGGTGGATGTAACCAGTGTTTGGGTTTTGCAAGGTAAGTCTGATTCGAAGAGAAAAGGAGAGGGATGGTGATACGGGGAATGATTATAATGATGAAACTGGAATCTAAGCTGGGAATGGAGGGGAAGGAAGATGTGAAGGGGATGAGGGACAACGCAGGCAACAGAACAGGTGAACTGTGGGTCAAAGTATCACTGACGATGGGATGGTAAAGGTGGAGGTGAAAGGAGGTTGTGGCTGGAGACTGGATGCCTGAATGGGGGTATTGTAGGGTGTGACTGCAGTTATTAACAAGGGAGAGCTGTGGTGTCTGGAGTGAGATCTTTGGAGAAGAGGTCAAGGAACTGAGAGACCAGAACACTGAAAGGATGGTGCTCGTGGATGTTCGAATACCAGGAAGAGGGTAACAGTCGTGGTGGAAAGACTGTGATAAGCCAGGGGGGCCCCAGGGGCTGTTGATGACCACAAAGTGTGCGCAGGGACAGGACCCTCACTCTGGGGGCTCTAGAGAAGAGGAAGGGAGAGTCTGGAAGGGGCCATGTTAAGAGAACCACAGTGACCCCACTCCACCCGCGGACTCAGCGTCTGATGTGCAAGAGAAGAAAGAAGGCAGCAGGGAAATAGACCATCAGCATTTGAGCATCAGTACCAAGAAACTTGCTCTTTACCTGAGACATTTCTTCCCTCTTGGCAAACTGCCCTGTTGGCTATTTGTAAAGAGTTTTAAGAGTAATCCTTCTGAGGCTAAAAGACAAAGCGAGTTAGATGTGGGCTTTGTGAAGAAGGGCATTATCCCAGCTCCTAGCAAATCTGAGAGTATGGGGCCACTGAGCCATGACTACTGTATTTGGCTCCAGAGGCACAAAATCTAGAGCAGCAGGTCTGAGTTTTCCATTACCACTCAGTCGAGGCTTTGTCGTCAGGAAATAGAATAGGCTGCTTGACAAGTGCACTATTGTTCATATTATATGGGTGGGAAGCTGAGGCTCTTAATTAATCAGGGAATGGGTCATTGATCATTGTAAGTCCCTGGAAGTAGTCATGATCACGTACGAGTCCATGAAATTGATAATTGTCTCTTTCCCTGAAAATGGTCATGATTGCTTATGAATCATTTTGTAATGAATGCTGAATCATTGTTCCCTCGCCTGGGAATGGTGATCAGTGGTTTTGTAGAGATCAGGATTTTCTCAATGTGGAAGCCTTCCAACAGTTTATATCAGCCTCTTTTGAAACAGAGATTTCCAGATTTACATATACCTGGAAGTATAAAGGAGCAATAGGGGAGAAAATTTAACCAAAAGAAAGCCAAACTTTTCAAGCAAAAGTGATTTGAATTCAACACCTAAGGAAACCCGGTGGCAAGGTTACTTTAAGGATAAGAATTCAGTTCATGATATTAAACCTTATTCTCAGCTCTTCCCCCCGCCTGCCCCCCAGCACCATCTTTGTGGGAAGAAAGGAAAAGATGGAGAAGAAGGAAAGTCATTACAAGTATGAATACAGAATCACTGCCAACAGGATTTTTAAATTCACCTCCATTTCCTGGCTTTAATGGTCTCAAGTTAAGGATTAACTTTATCCACGTTCTTCAAGTTATTGTTTTCCCCAACCTGCTTTCTTGGCTCTGTTGAGTCAAAGAAAGAATCAAAGGGGTTCTTTCAAGTCCCGGCGTCTGTGCTGTGTCTTCAGCAAAAAAGTTTCTCTCGTTCCGCCAGACCTGCTGTTACCCTGGTGTGAAGAGCATCCGTATAAATAAACATGAATTGAAGCTAGCCTGTAGCTGTGTTTTGCAAATGCAGACAATACATCCTGGCAATGTCATAGCATAAACTGCAAAAATGAAAGGTCCGCCAGGAGCATCTTCCTGAAGAGGTGATGTAAATCGTCACTACTGGACATGGTAGTTAACGCACAGTGCCTTGATCAGCCACTGCACAAATGTTTAGTTGGACAGATGCAGGAGGGGAATTGTTTATTCAGCAACTGCATTGGCTTGTTTGGTCAGGCAGCACTTACCTTGGACTGTGCTCAGATCCCCCCACCCCGCTCATGGGAGCTCTGGCTCCCTGCACTTTCCCGGTGCCTGGGAGTCACGGCAGGTGCACTCAGCAAACCTGCCACAGGCAGAAGGATCTGCAGAGTAGTATGGTCAAGTGATTGCCCACTTCATGTTACAATGACAGAAGATTGTCTGCTTTATCAAAAACAGAGTCACCGCACATATCTGTGAATAGCCACTAAAGCAATTCAAAGATGTGTTGTTATTAGGACGATTTGATTGAAATTGTGCAAAATGAAGCATCCTCATGACTAAGGATGTGTCTGCCTTCACATCCCCAGCCCCACGTCAGCGCCACCGGGATCAGAGAAGTGAGTTGAGACGGAGGCTGAATCTCCTGGTCTCCCCGTTCTGCAAACGCATAAGGATCCTTCATTCTTACAAATACTTACCCAGTTAAGACCTCATCATCTTTCTACACAGGGTTTGTTCTAGAATTTGTCTTCAAAAAGGAAACATTTGGGGGCTTCCCTGGTGGTGCAGTGGTTGGGAGTCCGCCTGCCGATGCGGGGGACACGGGTTCGTGCCCCAGTCCGGGAGGATCCCACATGCCGCGGTGCGGCTGGGCCCGTGAGCCATGGCCGCTGAGCCTGCACTCCGCGGCTGCAGAGGCCGCGGCGGTGAGAGGCCCGCGTACCGCAAAAAAAAAAAAAAAAAAAGGAAACATTTGGTTTGGGGTCGCTTCTGCCTCTCTTCATCAGCTCTCCTTCCTCTTGCCACTCTCCCTTCAGCTCTCACAGCCCCCCTGACTGTCCCCCTACCAACCCACAGGGACCACCATGTGGGTCTGCCCCCACCTCCCTCCAGGACCCTTGCTGGCCCTTCAAAACCTACCGTTCCTCTGTCAAGTTCTTCCAGTCTGAGTCTATAAGACTAATTTTGGAACAAATCCTGTGTAAGATTAAGGGATGATCATTTCTCACAGCATGACCCCTTTCATGTAACATATTTCCAGCCCAACGACTGGAAACTCAGAGTCCCACACATGTGTTGCTATCTCTCCTTCCGCTCCCAGGACAGATGAAGACTGGCCCATCGGTAACAAAAGAGGACACTCCTGAGGGTCATCAGCTCTAAAGAAGAGTCTGAAGATGTGGGGCACATGTGTCAGGTCACCTGCAAATGGTTTCCTGTCCCGGACTAGACTGTGAGAGAGTAAAGTCTCCATCAGACTTGTTACTCCAGTCCAGATGAAGGAAAGTTAATTCTAGAGGAAGCAGCCTCCACAGAACAGACTGTCATGTCTAACATGAGGATGGAGCTCCATGGGTTAGAAGTTCAGAACAACCTCAGAGAGATGACTTAAACACTCCACTTTCACCAATGGACAGATCATCCAAAATGAAAATAAATAAGGAAACACAAGCTTTAAATGATACATTAAACAAGATGGACTCAATTAATATTTATAGGACATTCCATCCAAAAACAACAGAATACACTTTCTTCTCAAGTGCTCATGGAACATTCTCCAGGATAGATCATATCTTGGGTCACAAATCAAGCCTTGGTAAATTTAATAAAATTGAAATCATTTCAAGTATCTTTTCCAACCACAACGCTTTGAGACTAGATATCAATTACAGGAAAAAATCTGTAAAAAATACAGACACATGGAGGCTAAACAATACACTACTAAATAACCAAGAGATCACTGAAGAAATCAAAAAATACCTAGAAACAAATGACAATGAAAACACTATGACCCAAAACCTATGGGATACAGCAAAAGCAGTTGTAAGAGGGAAGTTTATAGCAATACAATCCTACCTCAAGAAACAAGAAACACCTCAAATAAACAACCTAACCTGATACCTCACGCAATTAGAGAAAGAAGAACAACAACAACAAAAAAAAACAAACAAAGTTAGCAGGAGGAAAGAAATCATAAAGATCAAATCAGAAATAAATGAAAAAGAAATGAAGGAAACAATAGCAAAGATCAATAAAACTAAAACTGGTTCTTTGAGAAGATAAACAAAATTGATAAACCATTAGCCAGACTCATCAAGAAAAAAAGGGAGAAGACTCAAATCAATAGAATTAGAAATGAAAAAGGAGAAGTAACAACTGACACTGCAGAAATACAAAGGATCATGAGAGATTACTACAAGCAACTCTATGCCAATAAAATGGACAACCTGGAAGAAATGGACAAATTCTTAGAAAAGCACAACTTTCAGAGGCTGAACCAGGAAGAAATAGAAAATATAAACAGACCAATCACAAGCACTGAAATTGAGACTGTGATTAAAAATCTTCCAACAAACTAAAGCCCAGGACCAGATGGCTTCACAGGCGAATTCTATCAAACATTTAGAGAAGAGCTAGCACCTATCCTTCTCAAACTCTTCCAAAATATAGCAGAGGGAGGAACACTCCCAAACTCATTCTACGAGGCCACCATCACCCTGATACCAAAACCAGACAAAGATGTCACAAAGAAACAAAACTACATGCCAATATCACTGATGAACATAGATGCAAAACTACTCAACAAAATACTAGCAAACAGAATCCAACAGCACATTAAAAGGATCATACACCATGATCAAGTGGGGTTTATCCCAGGAATACAAGGATTCTTCAATATATGCAAATCAATCAATGTGATACACCATATTAACAAATTGAAGGAGAAAAACAATATGATCATCTCACTAGATGCAGAAAAAGCTTTTGACAAAATTCAACACCCATTTATGATAAAAACCCTCCAGAAAATAGGCATAGAGGGAACTTATCTCAACATAATAAAGGCCATATATGACAAACCCACAACCAATATCGTTCTCAATGGTGAAAAACATTTCCTCTAAGATCAGGAACAAGACAAGGTTGCCCACTCTCACCACTTTTATTCAACATAGTTTTGGAAGTTTTAGTCACAGCCATCAGAGAAGGAAAAGAAAGAAAAGGAATCCAAACTGGAAAAGAAAAAGTAAAGCTGTAACTGTTTGCAGATGACATGATACTATACATAGAGAATCCTAAAGATGCTACCAGAAAACTACTAGAGCTAATCAATGATTTTGGTAAAGTAGCAGGATACAAAATTAGTGCACAGAAATCTCTTACATTTCTACACACTAACGATGAAAAATCTGAAAGAGAAATAAAGGAAACACTCCACCATTGCAACAAAAAGAATAAAATACCTAGGAATAAACCTACCTAAGGAAGTCTCCTTTTGTCTACCGAAGGAGACAAAAGACCTGTATGCAGAAAACTATAAGACACTGATGAAAGAAAATTAAAGATGATACAAACAGATGGAGAGATATACCATGTTCTTGGATTGGAAGAATCAACATTGTGAAAATGATTATACTAATCCAAAGCAATCTACAAATTCAATGCAATCCCTACCAAACTACCAATGGCATTTTTCACAGAACTAGAACAAAAAATTTCAGAATTTGTATGGAAACACAAAAGACCCCGAAGAGCCAAAGCAATCTTAAGAAAGAGAAACAGAGCTGGAGGAATCAGGCTCCCAGACTTCAGACTATACTACAAAGCTACAGTAATCAAGACAGTATGGTACTGGCACAAAAACAGAAATATAGATCAATGGAAAAGGATAGAAAGCCCAGAGATAAACACACACACATATGGTCACCTTATTTTGATAAAGGAGGCAAGAATATACAATGGAGAAAAGACAGACTCTTCATTAAGTGATGCTGGGGAAACTGGACAGCTACATGTAAAAGAATGAAATTAGAACACTCCCTAACACCATACACAAAAATAAACTCAAAATGGATTAGAGACCTAAATGTAAGACTGAACAGTATAAAACTCTTAGAGGAAAATATAGGCAGAACACTCCATGACATAAATCACAGCAAGATCCTTTTTGACCCACCTCCTAGAGAAACGGAAATAAAAACAAAAATAAAGAAATGGGACCTAATGAAACTTAAAAGCTTTTGCACAGCAAAGGAAACCTTAAACAAGATGAAAAGACCACCCTCAGAATGGAAGAAAATATTTGCAAACGAAGCAACTGACAAAGGATTGATCTCCAAAATTCACAAGTAGTTCATGCAGCTCAATATTAAAAAAACAAACAACTCAATCCAAAAATGGGCAGAAGACCTAAATAGACATTTCTCCAAAGAAGATATACGGATTGCCAACAAACACATGAAAGGATGCTCAACATCACTAATCATTAGAGAAATGCAAATCGAAACTACAATGAGGTATCACCTCACATCAGTGTGGAGAAAAGGGAACACTCTTGCACTGTTGGTGGGAATGTAAATTGATACAGCCACTATGGAGAACAGTATGGAGGTTCCTTAAAAAACTACAAATAGAACTACCATATGACCCAGCAATCCCACTACAGGGCATATACCCTGAGAAAACCATAATTCAAAAAGAGACATGTACCACAATGTTCATTGCAGCTCTATTTACAATAACCAGGACATGGAAGCAACCTAAGTGTCCATCGACAGATGAATGGGTAAAGAAGATGTGGCACATATATACAATGGAATATTACTCAGCCATAAAAAGAAACAACTGAGTTATTTGTAGTGAGGTGGATGACTTAGAGTCTGTCATACAGAGTGAAGTAAGTCAGAAAAAGAAAAACAAATACCGTATGCTAACACATATACATGGAGTCTAAAAAAGAAAAAAAGGTCTGAAGAACCTAGGGGCAGGACAGGAATAAAGAAGCAGACATAGAGAATGGACTTGAGGACATGGGGAGGGGGAAGGGGAAGCTGGGACGAAGTGAGAGAGTGGCATGGACATATATACACTACCAAATGTAAAACAGATAGCTAGTGGGAAGCAGCCGCATAGCACAGGGAGATCAGCTCGGTGCTTTGTGACCGCCTAGAGGGGTGGGATAGGGAGGGTGGGAGGGAGACGCAAGAGGGAGGAGATATGGGGATATATGTATATGTGTGGCTGATTCACTTTGTTATGAAGCAGAAACTAACACACCATTGTAGAGCAATTATACTCCAATAAAGATGTTATAAAAAAAAAAAGGCTTGTGAGGGGAAGTTAATGAAAATCTGTTAAGTAGAGCAGAGTGGGGTAGGATTAAGGTGAATCTAGATGGAAGAAAGGGAGGTCGGAGGCCTGCAGAGCCCAGCTGGACATCAAGGTGAGACACCCAAGAAGTCGTTCCTGGGAGGATTTCTGGCACCAGAACAGGAGGCTGAGTTCAAAGCATGATATACAGAGAAAAACTGAGTGACCAACAGGAACTCAGATGCAGAGTCAAAATAGGGGATTATGAGGAGTCAGGAAATCTATGAATAAAGAATAGAAAAGCATATTCAAGGAAATCACTGGCGGCCCAGTTGTTAGGACTCCGCACACACTTCCATTGCAGGGGGCACAGGTTCAATCCCTGGTCAGGGAAAATCCCGCAAGTCTCGCGGCCAAAAAACAGAAGAAAAGAAAAGTTTATTCAGGGTGACTATTTAATCATTCGTGTATTCCGCAGATGTGTATTAAATAACTATTACACATCAGAAGTCGTTTTAGGACTACATGTCGTAATTAGAGTCCCTACTCTCATGAAGCACACAGTCTGTTAAGGAAGATTTGTAATTTAAAAAATCAATCATCATAAAGGAGATGCACAGGACCCTCCATGGAAACACAAAGCAAGAGCACCTGACCCTCCACAGAGGAGGGGAGGAGACGGATCGGGTGGAGTGCGGTGAAGGTGTCCCTGAGGAAGTAGCATACACGCTCAGACATTTAATCAGTGGTTCTCAATACAATCAGACCCAACGCCCTCTTTGCTACAAATATTTTATAGCATTCTCCTATTATCCTGAAACAAAATTCGCAGTTAATATTACCTTCCTATACACAAAATTTAATCAATATAATTACTTAACTATAGTAAAGAGCAAGAGAAAAATCCCATGTATTTCAGTATGCAAATGTATTGCTCATCTAATCAGGAAGTCTTAAAAACACCATGAAAGTGACAGCCTCAAATACAGACTGATGTCAGGGTTAGTAACCCAGATACTGTGAGGGCACTGCCACTCGTGAAGTGATTTTCATTCTTGATGAAGAACTCCCGATAAAGTTCAGAAAAAAAATAAAACTCTATCTTCCCTTGTTATACACAGTTCCTAGTTGTATTCCTGTAAAAATCAATATATATGATATGGTACAAAATAGACTTTTTATTCATATATAAAGTGGAGGTTCATAAAAGAGAAGGGTTTTCCCCTACAAGGATATCAAGAGGGATGTTTGAAACTCATGCAAATATACCGAACTCTGTCACTCAGGACGGTCCCATGTGTTACACAATGTCTAGTCTCCCTGGGCCCTGCTCACCACATGTTAGTTGTGCCTCCAGATCACTGACAAGCAAACACACGCCCACACTTTTCCAAAATGCTTCCCACCGCAATTAAAATCGCTGATCTTAAACACAGTAATTCCAAACTGAGATTATAGAAACCTATGGAAGGTTTGTCCCAAGACAGACTTCACGGGCAGGCTGTTCTATAAACCCAAGCTCGTGGGTTGAGGTGGGCCTGAGCCCCTGCCCAATTCTGCACCTCCTGAGGGGTGGGAGGGATGTGACCCCAGGCCCAACCAGAGGATCCCAGCAGTCACACTGCAGTGACCAGCCCTGGGTAGTGGGGTGATGGTCTGACCAAGGTACCTTAGCAGTCTCTCCTGGACGTATATTGGGGGACAGTGCTCTCTTTTCTCCAGGGATACAAGCTACAAGCAAAATGCAAAGCCTTCCCACACAGAAGAAAACATGCCTCTTAAGTCCATGGCGAATGTAACACCTTGAAAATGGGTTCCGGTTCACATGTGTTATCTTGAATGTTCAGTGGACACAAAAGGGGGAGAGGGGAGGTATGACCCTTCTTCCTCCTGATTTTCCTTTCCGGAGGCAGAACGCCACTGGTGGACCCTTCTCACCTCTTTCTGGGTCTTTGCTCACTTTGTTCCTGGGGAGAGTGATGCCATTCACCTAGGGTTGAATTTGACATCAAATTCAATAGCTGGACATCATGGCTGGACATCATGGCTCTTCACGTTGGGGAGAAATACCTGGGCTCAGGGAGCAGAAATTCTCTGTGTTTAGTGCCAGAAATTGTACCGAGACCCACTTCACAGGTTCAGCTGTGGCCCCAAAGAAGATACATTGAAGTCCTAAGCCCAGGACCTCAGAATGTGCTCTTATTTGGAAATAGAGTCTTTGCAGGTGTAATCAAGTTAAGATGAAGTCATTAGGGTGGGCTCTTAATCCAAGATGACCAGTGTTCTTATAAGTGGGACATTTGGACAAACACACAGACGAACAGGGAGAAGGTCATGTGACAACAGAGGTCAAGGAGGGAGCGACACAGATGCAAGCCAGAGATTGGCAGGCACCACCAGAAGCTGCAAGAGACAGGAAGGATGCTCCAGGTTTCAGAGGGAGCATGGCCCTGCCGACACCTGATCTCAGACATCAAGCCTCGAAAACAGGGAGACAATAAACTTCTGTTGTTTTAAGCCATCCAGTTTGTGGCACTTTGTTAGGCAGTCCCAGCAAATTAACACACCCTCCCTGGGGGAGGCGGGCCCCATCCAGGCTACACGGGCAGGTGGGAGCCTGCCTCGCGTTTAGCCCTAGAGCCCACTTAGCTGCCAGATTCTCCAACATTCTCCAACTTTGCTCTTTTTAACTTAGTGTTTTGGCCTCCACCTGTCCCTCCTAGTTTAGAATTTCAAGTTCTTTAGATCCCCAGCAGGACAGGCGGTGACATTTGTGGGGAAGCCTTCAGAAACATCCATGTTTCATGGATAAATAAGGTATCTCTGATTTCCACACTGTGCAAAATCTCTTTGGGGACAAAAGTGATCTTTTCAAGAGCACATTTCTTGTCATCATAGAACTTCCTTCAGTATGACATACATTTTTCCAACCACACTGGTAAATTAAGAGTTGTTGAAAGAAATAAATTTATTGAAATCAAGCAGCTGTTGAAATAAAGAATGCTGAGCACAACTGCCATACTATGGTTTATAACCTAACTTTTAGGCTGAACATATTATTATAAATAATGCTCCCCAACCTGGTTGCAGGAGCTGGGGGCCCTCTGCATTGAGCACTCTGCTCTCTCCTCCTTTCCTTGAATATCCTTACTCACCCCTCAGACACCAGCCTAACTGCTGTCTCCTCAAGGAAGCCTTCCTGGACCTCCCTGACAGGTGGCATCCCCCAAGCATAGCTCCAGGGACCTCTCCTGAACAGCACCTGTCCATAAGCATGGGGACCCTGTGCCTTATATGCTCCCTGTGTGCCCCAAAATTCTTTTCAAGTGTCACACATAGTAGCTGAATATACATTTCATGAATGAATGAATGAATGAATGAACCTTATACTGTGGTTGAAAGTGGCCGGGGACATCATCTCTCCCACGACTTCTCCTAATTCACCTCTGCTGCTCCCACTGGGCTCAGAAACCTTCCAAAAGTCCTTGGAGACGCAGCAAGTGTCCTTCTGTTGCAGCAGAGGCTCAAGCATCACCTCACTTTCATAGTTCAAAATAGAATTCAAAATCCTATTAGTTGCACCAGTAAGCTAACTTCATTTCTGATCTACTTTCCATGGTTCTAATATTAAATAATGGTTTTAGTGCCATTTTTCTTTAAATTTGGATTTAAAAATACAAATTTAGTATTTTCCTCAATAATACTGAAAAATTAAAACCCACTTCTTGTACATGCAGAGAAAGATGAAAAAATAAAGCTGGGAGTAATTTGGAAAACAGCAAAAAAAAATACTATTAGTTGCAACCTTGAAAGTGTTATGATATTATATGCAGAATCTAAGAAAAATGATACAAATGAACTTACTTACAAAATAGAAACAGACTGACAGACTTAGAGAATGAATTTATGCTTACCAGAGAGGAAGGCGGGGAGGGATAGGCTGGGAGTTTGGGACTGACATGTACACACTGCTGTATTTAAAATAAAATGCCTTTCCATGAAAAAAAATAATAAAGTAGGTGATCAAGGAAAAAAGGTAATACAATGACAAATATTTAGAAGGCAATATACACATACACATGGGGCTGTATCCATGCTTACCTGTGGCCACACTGTCATCAACGAATCCTAGCCCAACATTCAATAACAATTTTCCTGAATCAAAATTAGTTGCATATTGGTAAATCTTTTACAAGAGAGTTCCCCGGAGGCTTCTCTTTTCCCCCCGCTTGTACTGTGACATTATTGAATTTCAAATCTTCTGAGCATGGTCTAGCTTGTAGCAGGCAGCAGCCGTCTGTTCTGGTCCAATTTGTCTTCTTCACAGCAAGAGGGAGACGAAATTCCAGTTGAGGACTACTATGAACTTTTGGCCTTCTTTTATTTACTATTTTCTTAACTTGGGCATCTTCAACTTGAAATACTTGGTAAACGATTTATTCTTAAGAGCTATTTTCTTTTTTCTTTTAGTCCTTGTGACTATTTCTGACCATGGGGTGAGTTAGTCTCTAATTCAATCACAAAGATTGTGGCATATAAATATTTTAACATTTTCATTAAATTGTATTTTTGTTATGCTTGCCCTAAGGCTTCCCAGGCTAAGAGTAGAGTGTATTAAATCCAATATAGGAAAAGCACGGCTTTGATTAGTTCCTAAGTGGGATCAGTGTCAATTTTAGACTGAAGAAGCTGCTTTATTGTGACCGAGGTGGCACAGGTAGCCTCTGTAGGGTTTATTCTAATGACAGTCAAGGCTCCCGGCCCAGACATCTCCCAGACACACACACACACACACACACTCACACACACACACACAGAGTTAATGCCTGTCGTTACTCCATTATTTCTTTAGCTCTTGAAGGCTTCCTGGCCTTTTAAAACACCACTTGAAGGAATTCAGCCTTATCAGTTCATAGCTTTGTTATCAGCCAACACCTCAGTTGACAAGCAGCTGAGAGTAAGAGCTTGCCAGGAATGTGGCCTGGATGGGTGCTGGTGGGAGGGGAGAAGGGGTGTGGGGAGGAGACCTGCTAGCGGCAGAAGAAGAGGCTCGTGACAGCCTGGCGCACGAGGCAGGGCCTCGCTGCCCTTGGGTTGCTTTGCTCAGCGCTAAGCTGAGGCGGGGAGGGGACGGCAGACCCTGCCACAGACCCCAGACAAACAGTTCCTCACACTTTTCAGACTGTTTCTATCGACACCCCCATCCACACTGACAAGGCAGCGATCCACATCACGCACGTGACCTCGCCACCAGGTGCATGATGCTTCCTGCACGGCAGACACCATTCTGGAGCCCTTCTTCGCCAGCTGATGGAGTACGTAATTGCCCATCTTCTACAAATTAGAACTGAGGTTTAGGGAAGTAAAGAGCACACAGCTATGAAATGGGAGAAGTAGAAATCAAACCCAAATTTGCCTCACTCCAGAGCCTAGGATTTTAACCACTATGCCTTTGAACTTCTTTCTGTTTATGAACTACTCTTTAAAAAGCTATTACTTTACTTACTCTCAAAATGTCCTGGCCAATACAGAGGCTGTGCTTGCTCTATTATTTCCAGTTTAGAAATTCAAGCGCACATACCTTGGGGGACCAAAAGTTAATGGCCTTGGGTCGGAATCGATTGCAGAACATGAATAGAAATGTGTCCCCCGGTTGTCACCCAAGGCTTCTTATAGGAGGCTGCGTGTCTTCCTGTATCTCCCTCAGGGATGCCCATGGTATTTTTATTTGTTTGCTTTTGTTTTAGCACGTGTTCTGTATCTACCACTGAGAGTAGGTCTTTGCCAGAGCTAAACCTCCATGTCAAAACCCCATCTGCTCAATTTGTTCATGGACCCAACTCTGTGCTTTGACCACCATTTAGGTAAAAATCATTACATTAGGAAGTTCTAATCAAGGTTAAAAATGGCATCAAGGGCTTCCCTGGTGGCGCAGTGGTTGAGAGTCCGCCTGCCGATGCAGGGGACACAGGTTCGTGCCCCGGTCCGGGAGGATCCCACATGCCGCGGAGCGGCTGGGCCCGTGAGCCATGGCCGCTGAGCCTGCGCGTCCGGAGCCTGTGCTCCGCAACGGGAGAGGCCACAACAGTGAGAGGCCCGCGTACCGCGAAAAAACAAAAAAACAAAAACAAACAAACAAAAAAGACCAAAAACGGCATCAACAGTGATTATCATAAGCATTTCCGAGAAGCCCTCCCTTGATCATGTAGACTCAGGAAAGACCCCTGAAGAAACGGAACAGAAGGCTCACCACATGGCTGCCAACAAAGCCTTGCGGAAGTTTTAACGAGCAGCCCTAGGTTTTTATTGACTTAAAGGGGAATGGAGTCAAGAGGGAAATGCCAATAAAATTGTAGGTAAGCCAAAGGTTTGTTTTAGTTTCTATGGATTAGTTCTCACACATTTCCTGCTACTAGACTTTCTTTGGGTAATGTGTAATGTTAACTACAAACCTAGCATTTAGCAATGAGTACTAGTCTATTTCCTGATGAACTTGAGAAAGGTCAGAGGTTAATTGGACTGTGCCTAGTTAAAATGTCATAAGCTTGAAGGGAGCACAGTGCATCCCAACCTTATCAGGTCCAGGGATGGTTCAGTGCTTTAGTAACAAGCAGACACAGAAATGTCTTAGCTTTAGAGAAACAGATCTAATTTTGTCTTCACTGTGCTACACTAAATAAACGACTCAAACTTCCTGAAACCTTGAGAAAACACAAAAGGCCCTTAGTCTGAGAGTCTGGGCCTCACCGATATTACATCCCCACCCTCACGGCAGAGAACAAAAGCAACTGAAATTTATACTCATCGTCAATTATACAGAATCAGATCTGTCACCGGGCTCCAAAGATGAATTTTCTTGTGGAAAATGAATAACACATATTAACAAAAAGCCAAAAGGGGACTTAGTAGGGAGGAGAGGGAACTCCAGAAAAAAAAAAAAGCTACAGAGAGCTCTGTGTGTGAACAGGTTCCACTGAAAAGTGAGCTCCAAACCAGACTCAGCTTTGCTGCCTGGAAACTCAGTCAGTGCCTCTGAAGAGTGAAAAATAAGTTTTTCTGAAACCCAATTATTGATTTCCATTTAAAGTTTCTGTGAGATGACAGTCCGTAGCTGACATAAGATGGAGAGAACAACTCAACATCTAGGTGTTCTTCCAAAATTTTCTATCTTGAATCAGCAAAACTCACTGGGGAGTAATAATGAGAGTTCAAGATCACAGTAGGCAGGTAACTTCTGGGGTAGGTATTTACGGAGAACTTGCAAATAAGGTGGATCAGGACAACTGCCATACAGACTTCAAATCAGATCAATATTTGCATTTTCAATAAATTGCTTAAGTTCCTTGTTTCAGCCATACTTTTTCAAAAAAGAGAACAAACCACAAGCAAACCTTATCCTAGAAGCACTGGGCTGCAAAGAGCTTCCAAACCTTTCTAGAGTCAGTTCAGCATATTCCTGAAACCCACATTCCTGGGACAAGAGAAGAATGTGTCAACAGCATAGGATTGTGAACTAATTCCTCGCAGGGACCAGCTAACAAAACACCTTTGACAGAAGAGAGCTACAGCTGAAGGAAGACTTTCATGTTCCACACACACTCTGAGACATGGTCCACTCATTCAGAGCTTGGGGACAAACTTTCAAAACAGAATAATATCTTACTTCTCTTACTGAGAGTCTAAGGTTTTAAATTATTTGAATTATTTCATCTTTGAAAATTCCACTTTAACTAAGCAAGTTCAAGAATGAACTTGGGGTGGTGAGGGAAGGTGGTAATGTTTTTCATATTGGGGAATGTTTTTCTTGGCTTATATCTTTACGTATTTTTACATTTAGGATATATAAATCTCTGAATCTGAAGAGAAGTACATTGCTTAAAATGCTGCCTTTGTGTCTTGGATGCTAGAGTGTTTTTAGCCAGATCTTCTTAGTAAGTGAATTAGTCAAAGGTGGCACTTTGGAAAGCTCTAGTCACTCTCTATGACACTTTCTGGAGCCACATTCTGAGTTTTCGTTATATCCAGTCAAACTGAGAAAGATGAGTCATGCTGCTCCAGGACCACTCCACCCCTGTGCAGGCACACAGAATCAATGAGGGAATCAAAATGAGCTATGCATCCTGCTTTGCGTCTGCCTTCCAAAAAGCTGATTTCCCTCTCGGATAAAATCTATATAAATAGGAATTTACTAAAACAAAAAGACGGAACATGTCCATTAGGCTCAGCCAATAAACAGACTGCAAAAAATGTGTCTTAAATAAAGAAAAATTTACCCTGAAAGAAAAAATAAGCAAGACTATGCCAGAACATTATCAGTGATTACCCCAGGGATAGACAACATTTTTCCTGACACTGTTCTGTGTAAGTATTACTTTGAAAGTCATTTGCAGCATAAAGTAGAAAAAAAATTCAGAACTTCTAGTCAAGATAGCATTGTAAGGTCATGATTTGAAGAACTTCCTCTGTTTGTATGTATGTCAATCACAGAAACAGTTTTCTTAAAAACAGAAAGACAGAGCAATACTCCAAAGTAATGAAAGATGAGTAGTCATAATGTAGAAAGAACCGCACATAAGAGAAAAGTAGATAAAGAATACCAACAGGAAATTCACAAAAATATACCCACACTCTCTAATAATGAGGTCATTGTAAATTGAAGTAAGATAGTATTTCATATCCATGTTAGTAAAGTTTTAAAATTCCAAGTATTGGCAAGAATGCAAGAAAATGGAAACCCCCATGTTGCTAATGGTCGCATAAATTGGTACACCAATTTGGAGAAAAATTTGGTGAGGTCTAGTAAAAGTGAAGACAGGCATACCGTGTGAATACTGTTACAAAGTGTAGCTTTACCACTAGTGCACAAGGAGACAGGTACTGGAATGTTTACTGCATTAATGTTAATGTTTACTGCATTACTTAAATATTGAACAACTAGAAAAAATCTGAATGTCAATGGAAGAAAGGATAAATAAACTGCAGCATGTTCATAAAAACAGATCACTTTAGAGAAATTAAAATAAACAAGGTATCATTGGATTAATACGGGTAAATAGTGAACGCATTAATTTGAATAAGAAAAGCAAGTCACAGGGTGTATTGTATGCATTACCATTTGTGTGAATTTTTAAAACACATAAGATAACACTAGATATTGAATAAATGCCAACTTCATAATATCGATTAACTAGTCAGGGAGGGAAGGAAATGGATGAAGACCGAATGAAAAGTTTTTCAAACATATCTATGTAACATTTTATTGCTAAACAAATAAAAATTTTTAATATCCTAAGCAAATATAGCATTTGTTGGATCTGAGCGCTGAGCATATGAGAGTGTATCTTGTTATTACCTGTACTCTTCAAAATGGTTGATATATTCCATAACTTAAAACAGTAAGTGTCCATGGGATTTGTCAATTAAGACATCCTTGTTGATTTTAGCCAAAATAAATCTGTGGAGTGGCAGGGAATGTCCATATTTCAGAGGCTAGAGAGGGAGACAGAGCTTGATAAATGTTTGTTACGAACGTGGAGGAAACCTGAGCTCGTATCCATGCACGTGACACCATGACATAGCCTAGAGGAGCTGGTGGAGAAGGTACGGGGCGAGGGGTGACGCAATGACTGATCCCTGAGCTTGTGATGGACAACTGGACGCAGAGGCTAAAGGGGAAGAGATAAGACACAAAGTATTTGAAGTGGTAGAACTCGGAGTCTAGGCTGCAAGAGTGGAAAAGACAGAGGTCACAGAAGGGCTGCTAGAAATGAGAAGCAGAAGGATTCAAGAGTGTGGGATGCTCTACCGTGTGAGAGAGTAAGGGTCATAGGATGAAGACGGGTAAGCGTGGGAGGGTAGGAAACTGTGGTCAGATAGCAGAAATTGGAAGCAGAGGGGTTCCGAATGGTCCAGGTCTGGGAAAACACACAATAAACGTAGTTGAACGCACAAAGCTGCTGCCGTGGCGGTTGAGTGGTCAAGGCGAGGGAGGGACCTCTCTGCACTCTGAGATCAACAGGACTGAGCCAGGATCTGGGGGAGGAAAGGAAGCAGAGAAAGGAAAGCCGTGAGCTCGAATGCCGAACACCTCGCTGGTAGCTGATCGGTGCTGGGAGGAGGGGGACACAGGAGAGGACACATAAGACCCTCCAACAGCAGGCTGGCTGGCGTTTCTTTTGCCAAACAAATTGTCACTAGGAAAGGTAAGCTATATCAGTAGAGGTGGCTTCGCATCATTTGGGCTCCTCACCTGCACAGACGCCCCAGGCTCTAGGAGGTGCCGTAAAAGTGCATTCACAAGGGCGCAGGTTCCTGGGTAACTTGCCCAGGTGAGATATTTTAACGGAAGTCCATTAAGGCTTCTGTTTCCTACTCCAGCTTCCCCCCATCACACTCAGAGAAGTGTCAGGCAGAGTTGCAGGGGCCACGGGCATTTTGAATTCTAGTTAAGGAGATAAGGTGAGGGTGCATTTAATTTGGATCTAGAGGGACATATTTATACAGTTGCAGGGCAGGAACGGCTTCCAGGAATAATCCTACTGACCACCGCGCCAACTCACTTGGCCAGAACTTTCATCGTTCTAAGAATGAGTCCCACAGTACCCAGGGATAGAAGACGAGAAACAATGTTTGAAACTGATGGAGGCAAAAGCTAGTCTGTGGAAAAGGCTTCAAACCACCTGAAGTGCAGAATTGTAAATTAAGGAAATGTAGGAAAAAAAGGCATTCTAGCTGCGCATCCTGGGTTCGTCTAATAAGGATATTGTTGTTTTCTGTATTTGTTAGTTATTGTAAATTGGTGATTTGCTGTGTGGGTTTTTCTTCACCCTAAAGAAATATTCAATTTCATACCTAACTTTATATTCATAAGTTAAAGCGAGCCCTCTAGAATTGTATAAGCTTCCAGTCTCCCCAAATACAGATCATTTCTTGGGGTTAAAAATTGGATTCAAAGCAATAGTAAATAGTAATTAACAGTCAACTTGGCTTCTCCATCTTCAGTTCACAAGATTTTGTCTTTTCCCCCAAAGAAATACAAGTTAAAATTTTAGCCAAACATCATTTATTGTATTAAAATTTATGTAATCACTGTTTTTTTTAAAATGTAATCCAAAGACCAAGGAATGAGACCAGAAATTTCGATATAGCAATTCTTGCCAAGCTTAATGACCTCTTAATGGTATGAGAGTTTCCATGATTTTATATTTCTAATTGCTTTTTTATTATTGCTTGGATGAACTCCGCAAAACAAAAAAAAATAGTATTAATGATAATCATAGCTTTTTTTTAAATGAGGATGCCAGAATCCTACTCATTATCTAATGACTCAGACAATCCCAGAAAGCACTCTGTCCTTATGGAAATAATCCAGAAATAGGAGGAATGGAGAGACATGGAAGAAGTTCATTTTATCCATACAAAAAGGGAGAAGATGGCTGCCAAACCCACAAGAAATGGAAACCTACTCAGCTCTGTACATTCTTCAACAGGAAATGGAAACGGCCTCAGTAAACAATGGTCATCTGACTTATAGAAATGTTCTGTTACTTACTGCCAGCTTTCCAATCACCCAGCCATTCAGACTGTGAATCTGCATTAAATACTCCATTTGACGCCCCCTTCAAATGATTTCCTCACCCTAAACCATCAAATGGCATATCTCACTGTCTTTCTAACAGACATCCTGCATGTTCTAGAGAAATCTTTTCAGATACGTTGGCCTTTCTTCTTAAAATGTCCTTAACTTTGTGTTGTGTTGTGTTGCGTTGTGCTGTGTTGTAAGAGAAAGTGATGACTCGCCTACTCAAGAGAGGTGCAGACCGTTCATGGCGCTCATCCTCTGCCTCTCCGGTGGCTTGTCCGCGATCCCACCAGCAACTAAAGCCCACCAGAGCCTCGCGCCTTCCCATCTGCTCTCTGCTCTCAGGGCCCTGGTCAAGCTCCCTTGGCTGCTACGGGTGGTGGAATTCAAAGGCTGCCCCACAAAACCTGCTCCAACACAGGGAGCGTTTGGTGAACGGAGTGCTTTCTCTGACTGCTCTTTGCCAGCCATTGGTATTAGGGGAGGGGGAGATGGTATCATTTTTGTTCGAATTTACTAACAATTGGGAGATTGCTTTTAAGTGATTTTTACTTTCTCTTGGATTACTTGCCTCTTTCTTTTTTCTATCTTCCCTTTTGGTACAAGCAGAAATACAAGCAGAAATCAGTGACTCTGATTTCTCCAAATGACAGATCACGTGCTTTCCAAAACGGACCCACTTGTGGGATAACAAGGCAGTATCACCCAGGATACTTGGCGGTGAGCAAAGAGGCAATAGGATGGTGAGACTGGGTGGCCGGCGAGGCCGTCATGGCTGTGCTCACATTTTTCCTGAAAGCTGAGAGTTGGGGTTTGCCACAGATTACTTAGAGCAGGGGACTCCAAGATCTCCAATTTACAGTTTATTTGGTTTTCCCGTCATACTAAGCTACCTTTGTGAGTTAACATTAAAATTAATAATTGTATAGTTTAAAAGAAAACCTCTTTCTGCTTTGTGGACCTCTGTGCCTTTCACAAGATAGGGAGCTAATTATATCTTCCTGGTCTGGCCCCAAAATATCCCTCATTGTCACCCCCTGCCCATCCTCCCCTCTGCAAACCCTGTGCTCAACTGTCTAACTCATCACCCGGATCAATCTGGGTACTTCCTGCTCTTCGGGCTCTCACTCAGGCCATGAATTCTCCTCTTCTGTCCACTAGGCAAACCCCATTAACCCATCCAAATGTTGACTAATTCCCGCCCCCTGGTGTGCAGACACCTGCTCCCCTGAGGCCCATTCGCCACCATTCTTTTTTTTCCCCATTTCTTTTTATTTTATTTCTTTCCATTTAAAAAAAAATTATTTTATTGAAGTGTAGTTGATTTACACTTTTGTCTTAGTCTCTGGTGTACAGCAAAGGGATTCAGTTATCCATATATATAATAGTTTGCATCTGCTAATCCCAAACTCCCAATCCATCCCTCCCCTACCTCCCCTCCCCCTTGGCAACCACAAGTCTGTTCTCTGTGTCTGTGAGTCTGTTTCTCTTTTGTAGATAAGTTCATTTGTGTCGTGTTTTAGATTCCACATATAAGTGATATCATATGGTGTTTGTCTTTGTCTGACTTCCTTCACTTAGTATAATAATCTCAAGGTCCATCCATGTTGCTGCAAGTGGCATTATTTCATTCTTTTTCATGGCTGAGTAGTATTCCATTGTATATATGTACCACATCTTCTTCACCCATTCATCTGTTGATGGATTTTTAGGTTGTTTCCATGTCTTGCCTGTTATAAATAGCGGCACCATTCTTTCATGCTGGATCTATAATACCAGGGGGAACTCTTTCACTGTCATTCTCATATATTCTTACCACTTGTATTTTATTTACCTTTTTGCAGAATTATGTCTTAATTTCTCAACTAGATTAAAGGCGGAGCTATTTTTGGCATAATTCTCTGTACTCTCCAGAAAAATATTTAGTGTAGATCCTTACTTGTAGCGGGTACTCAATAGATATTCATTAATTCAACCTAATTTGTAGGACAGATGGATGGAAAGTAAGTGAATTCTCTACGCATAAATCTTCCCTAGTTTTCCCCACTCCTGGGACTGATGCTAATGGTCAGGCATATTCCACTCGCTGATGGTATATGTATAAATAACAATATCTAGAAGGATTCTTTAACTCAGAACGTTATAAAGATAATAAAGGAATTTGTTGAGAATTTCTGAACACACTGTCTGCAGTGAGAATCCTGACAATTTCCTAGGCATACTTTTACATAATGAACTCTAAAGGAAATACAGTGGCTCTGATATGAGTTCCTAGTTCCTCCTACTTAAGAAACTGCTGATAACCCTCCCCAGAGAGGTTCAAGATATCGTGCTGTCCATCTGGATCTCCAGAGAGCCCACTTTGCTCCTAGGCCACAATGGTACTCTTCCCGCAAGGCCCTTACAAATAAGTGTTAGCCTTTGTTTATGAACTTACTTTAAGAAAAGTGGTAGGTACTGAATCCTTACCAACCTTACCAGCTGTAGGACAGTCTACATGAGCCTCTCAAAGCTGAGTGTGGCTGGTAGAGACCACAGGTACTTTTCTGGCTCTCTGCTTGGGCCAGACTTCCCTCCTGCCTGGTAACAGGGAAGGCAGCCTTCACACCCCTCTGGTGGGAGACCCCATGTGTGGGCATAGCTCCTGCCATCCTCCTGGGCAACACCACTCCTCAGCTCCTGGAGCTGCAGCTCTTCCTAATGACTCTGCACCCCTTTTTGTGTGGGCTTCCAGTCAATTCAAAGGAAGCAAAGGGACAGCAGTTTTCATCAGGCAGATGACAAAAACTCAAAATGCTTGATTAAAATCGTCTCTTTCATTGTAAACAGCTGGTGAAAATGTCAAGAAAATGAAACCTCTTTGGACTTTGTGGGAGCATTTTCATAGTGAAAAGTGTCCTCTAAAGACTTTTTTAAAGCTTCCAAGGTAAATGACCTCCGTGAGAAATTCGAGATCAATTCAAACTATGAATTAAAAGTCTCCAAAACGGGCCTTTCAAAAGAAGCTGACTCACAGATATAGAGAACTCATGGTTACCAGTGAGGGTTTGGGGTGGGAAGGAAGAGTATAGGCATGAGGGGATGGGAGGTACAAACTACTGGGTATAAGACAGGCTCAAAGGTGTACTCACAACACGGGGAATAGAGCCAATAGGTTTTACAGTAAAAACTGTAAACAGAAAGTAGCCTTTAAAATTGTATAAAAATAAAAGATTGTAAAAAATGAAAAATTTAAAAAATAGATAAGCAACAAGGATTTACTGTACAGCACAGGAAACTATATTCAATATCTGGTAATAACCTATAATGAAAAAGAACTGGAAAAAACATGTATTTATATAACTGAATCACTTTGCTATACACCTAAAACTAACACAATATTGTAAATCAACTATTCTTTAAGTTTTTTAAATGTGGTGAAGAAAAGTGGGGGGCTTTGTAATTCCAGAAATATACACTTCATCATTTTTTAAAGGTACCCCTTAGAAATCAGTACTTCAAAACTGCCTCCTTCTCATCTCCCAGCATTGACGGAGGGCCAAGGCTCTAGTCAAATGCATCAGACATGCATCTGCTGTGACACTTTATACCTAGAGTGGGGTCATCTGTGACATCACATCACTCTACTGGGTCTCCCTTGAGGACCGTATTGTGTCAGATTCATCTTTGTGTGCTAGGTAATGACCAGCTTTGCCCATTACAGATACTCAATAAATATTGTTGGTATGGATACATGTGCCTTCTTATTTTGGGCAAGGCTAGAAGCAAAACAAATGTTTCAATGCCAGATGTCCAGAGTCAACAGCCATCCAAAGGTCACATATCATTCTCATTGTACAATTCCTGCAAAGAAGAGCCACACACCTAAACAAGCAAGTGTGCTCCATGCACACAACAGCAGGCTGAGAGCTCCCAACCAATGAATGAGTCTGCCTTCCACTCCAGGGATGGGTAGTCTGTGAGTAACCCTCATTTATTCAGCCACTCATTCCATCCCTCAGTAAACATTTGTTGAGGGCATAAAAAGTGCTGGGCAGGGCTTCCCTGGTGGCACAATGGTTGAGAGTCCGCCTGCCGATGCAGGGGACACGGGTTTGTGCCCCGGTCCGGGAAGATCCCACATGCCGCGGAGCGGCTGGGCCTGTGAGCCATGGCCGCTGAGCCTGCGCATCCGGAGCCTGTGCTCCGCAACGGGAGAGGCCACAACAGTGAGAGGCCCGCGTACAGCAAAAAAAAAAAAAGAAAAAAAAAGTGCTGGGCACTGTGTAAGATAGAGACTATACAGAGGTAAGTAAAGCACAGACTTTATCTTCAAGAAATTCACAGCTTATTGGATAAAATAGACATGATGAAAATAACTTTAATTCAAGTGACAGCTCAAAAAAGACCAAATGCTAAGGGATCCCATTAGAGGGAGCATGAAAAATGGAGTCTTTCTTCACATAGGGAACCAGGGCGGACTTCTAAGAGGAGATTTAAGCAAAGTTTTGTAGAAGAATATTTTAGGAAAACGGAATAGCCCATGCACTGGCAGGAAGGTTAAAGTGAAAATGACAGGATTAGGAAGAAAATCCATTTATTGTGGTTAGAATATGGAATGGGGCAGAGGCCATGGCTAAGGATGAAGCTGAAAGAAGTAAGTTGGGACCAAACTGTGATGAACATATGACAGCAGCACGCAAAAGTTTTGGAAACAGCTAAAGAAAATTATTGAAGTGCCACACAAACTCAATGAAAGAAAGATAAAGATATGAAAATAAACAGGAAGGACAGATCAAAGATCAAAGAGATGTATCCTATGAATAAGTGTATCAGCTATGTCTCTTTGGTTGCTGAAGTTTCCGAGAACCAGCTCTTAAACCCAAAGGGAAGCTATTGGCAAGATCCGGGGAATTCATTGTGCCGACGAAGGAAGACTAGAGAACTAGGCTGGACAGAGGCAGAATGCTTGCCTGGGTCAAGGGAGCTCAACGGTCTCATCCTGATACAGTCACTAAGGAAAATGAACTCCAGCCCCGGGTGGTCTTTTTATCACTCTGTTCAGAATTTAAATTCCAGAGGGGGCAGACTCACATTCCTTTGCTGAGGGAAGGCAGGACTCCCAGATAAACAGCCCCACAGACTGCATCCAATGAGGAAAGTGCAATTTCCCCCAAAGAAATCAGGCTAGGGTCCATGAAGGACTGCCAAACACGCAAAGACAGAAAGTTCATGCCAGTAAGCAATACTCCAGAAGGGAAGGCAGCACAAAAAGAGAGGAAGTGCTTAAAGGGTTGAGAGGAAGAAATCCCCAGACTGAAGAAAGACCTGCATCTAGTTCACAGCCAACAACTAGTAGCATTAAAGGAAGGAGTGTTTCACCCAGATAGACCCTGGTGAACTGCTTCCACTTCTCCCATGTGACCTGGAGAGCCCCGCCCCATCCCCTAGAGCCTTGTGCACGAGGGAAAGAATAAGGCACCTCTTGTTCCCACTACAGTAGAGAGATGGTGGGAGGGAGCCATGCACAACTTGAACTGACCTAAGTGAAGGAAATACGTTTTGGGGTATCTGGTGGTCATGGCCAGGGCAGATGGGGGTCGGACTGGGAAGGCCCAGTGGGAGGCATTGCTTCTATGCCCACAGGGAGCTCCGGGCACACGGAGGGCAGAGGATGAGAATGGGGGTCCTGTTAGACGACAACATGAAACAGCATCTTCACCAGGAGAGGGAACCCCTGTGCATGTTGACTTTAGGAAACTAATTCTCTGGGTTCAGTTTCAAAGGCTGTCTCTCTGCAAATTACTGTTTGTCCTTAGAAAGTGTGTGCTGCACAGGAGTTACAGACCAAAAGCCCCGTGAAGGTGGAGGAAGCATATCCTCACCCTGTGACAGAGCCCGTGCGGAGACTCATCAGTGGGTACAAAGCACCCTCAGGATTATTTTGCTTGACTCAGAAGCCGAAACGCGCGCCAGGGTCTACTGTGCTTAAGTCCCATGTGTCAGCCAGACCCCATAAGTCATGCTTTGGGAAATGTGTGCCTGTGCATTAGTGGGTCTTCCAAAATGCCCTGAGGGAAACCAGGTACACGTGTGAAAATTCATGGATTAGTTTATTGTACATATATTGTACCTCAATTTAAAAAATAGCTCCTGGGGCTAGGCTACAGGGTGTTCTTAACAGCGTGGCGATGCGCACGGTGAATGATGGCTAATGAGACGAAAACTTTCCAAGTCATTATTTACAGGGTCATGTAACAGAATGCAAGTGTCAAAAATATTATTATTGTATAATTCTAGGGTGTAAAAGGTAATTAAATAGTCTTCATCTGGGCTCAGAATTTAAGTTTTATCAAAAAAGAACTAGGAAATGAGGTGTGGAGTAAGGACGAATTATCTCATCTAAATCTGTGCACTTACAAGGAAGGAATAGGTAGTCACTGTATCAGTGGTTGTGTTGATCATTAGAGAAATGCGTTTAGATGTATTTTTTAACTTAGGGACAACAAAAGGGAATAAAAATAACATTTAAAGCCACTAAATCATGAGATACATAAAGACTATAAGAAAATATAATCCTTATAGTGAAAGACCTAAGGTTTTTAAAGTAACAGCAAATCTCTACAATTTTTTAAATGTTTCTTATTCAAAGTATTTTCACTCATATTACCAGAGTAATATTTCATTGTTGGTATCAAATGCTTTTTGTTTATCTTATCAAAGCTTTGATCTTTGCTTCTTGGCCACAAAGTTGCGGGGGGGGGGCGGAAACAAGACTTTCAAGATGGAAACATTAATATTCCATAAAATTCTTTTCCTACCTAACAAGCTCATGAATTGAATGAACTTGCCATAGAATGAAAACATCATCAGCAAAGACAGAAGATAGGATACTTTTCCATTCTTTTTCTTCCTTTTTTTCAACTTTTTTTCAGCTTTATTGAGGTATGATTGACAAATAATCTTTGTATATATTTAAAGTGTGCAATCTGACTTTCATAGCATATGACTGTGATATTGCTACAATACTTATTAAATACAAAAAGTCAGGTAGATGCCTTCTTATTTTTTCTTTTTACAAGCTGACTCCTGGGCTAAATCATTTGCCTTTTGGGTTCTGGTGTTTAAAAGAGGAATATGTACAGCTCTGTTAGCTGACACTCAATTACAGAAGGCAACTTATACACTGAAACCTCGATCTGCGTCAATAATTTTTCTTAAACGTCTGTCATCACTCTCACTGAGAAAAAAATATTGGCAAAAGTCTTAGGTCTTTCTTGATATGCTATAGACATATTGGACAAGAAAGCTTTCCAAACAAGCAAAAACATCATTTTGAATTAAGTTGGCTTTTATTCTAACTTTGATTACTCTAAGTCTAAAAAAATTTCTCATCTAATGATTCCTTCTATTTGTTAAATAGGTTTAAGTTGGGGAATAATTCTTGAAAGTTAAGCCAAAATCCTGCTTTATGATAAAATACCCAGGAAGGAGAAATTCCAGTTTTCATTTAAGCCCCAGCCTTTATCAACATAGTTTTATCTTGCCAGTTTAGAGCTAAAAGAACAGAAGGTCTACAAAATTCCTTCTCCCCCAAGCATCAAGAAAACTTAATCTCTTACTTTTCTGGATTTCAGTTACCCGATTGTTTCAGCTGTGGTTGGCCCTAACTTAATAGACATGAATTAGAACTTGACATTTCCTAAAATCTCTTTCCTGTGTATTCAGGTCCAAATCATATATGACTGATCCCTCAGATACAGGGACAACCCATATGGCCCACCTGCATTATTGGGACTATGGGTACAAAAAGCACAACTAGTAGGCAGAGTCACAAGGTCACAGAGATAAGACTATTGCCTTATAGATAGAAAAAGTAACCCAACTCACAAGTTAGCTGTATTCTATGCTACCTGGAATTCTTCTAAGTGTTGCCTCAGTATATCAAGAGTGAGATGATTTGGACAAGACTTAGAGAATTGTGGAAACCACGTAATATTTATTTTATAAAAGTACCTTTTAATACCTGATCTTCTGGGGCTATTGATTAATACTGATTATCCATTTTCTTGTTCATTTCTCCTTGCTGGTAAGACAGGTGTATCAGCCCCTGGCATTACTGAGCTTGTGCTGTACAACAGGCACCACGCTGAGCACTGAACTTTTATGACCTCATTCAATATGCCATAGGCTCAGGGCTCTTTCTTTGTTAAAGAATTGTCATTTCATGCAAATCAAAACTACAATGAGGTACCGCCTCACACAGGTCAGAACGGCCATCATTACAAAGTCTACAAATAACAAATGCTGGAGAGGGTGTGGAGAAAAGGGAACCCTCCTACACTGCTGGTGGGAATGTAAATTGATACAGCCACTGTGGAGAACAGTATGGAGGTTCCTTTAAAAACTAAAATTAGAACTACCATATGACCTAGCAATCCCACTACTGGGCACATAGCCAGAGAAAAACATAATTTGAAAAGATACATGCACCCCAATGTTCACTGCAGCACTATTTACAACAACCAAGACATGGAAGCAACCTAATTGTCCATTGACAGGTGAATGGATAAAGGGGTGTGTGTGTGTGTGTGTGTGTGTGTGTGTGTGTATAATGGAATATTACTCAGCCATAAAAAAAGAATGAAATAATGCCATTTGCAGCAACATGATGGACCTAGAGATTATCATATTAAGTGAAGTAAGTTAGACAGAGAAAGACAAATATCATATGACATCACTTATATGTGGAATCTAAAATATGACACAAATGAACTTATCTACTAAACAGAAACAGACTCAAACATAAAGAAGAGACTTGTGGTTGCCAAGGGGAAGGGGAGATGAGGGAGGGCTGGACTGGGAGTTTGGGGTTAGCAGATGCAAACTATTGTATATGGAATGGATAAACAACAAGGTCCTACTGTGCAGCACAGGGAACTCTATTCAATATCCTGCGATAAACCATAAAGGAAAAGAACAAAAAAAATTTTTTTTAAAGAATTGTCATTTCATGGGTTTTCCCTTTTGTTTCACATGCCTTGGTCACTTTCACTGTTAGAGAAATGTGCAAAGATAGGGTGCAAGTGCATCTTTAAAAAACATCTCACTTAGAATTAAATAGGATTTAATGTTCATTTGTCAGCAACTAAAATGTCAGGGAAAGCATGACATGCTCCAGTCCAATCAGATCTGAACCGAGAAGCCTGGAACTCGGGTCAAGCTATAATTATTCAGCAATTAGGGCAAACCTGATTGAATTAAGCACTCATTTCAATGTCGTTAGTTGTTCATTTAAAAAAAAGTAAAGAGAGCTTAAATCAAGGTGGAGAGATGGAATCATTGTCAATTAGATTTAGATCCCGTGCATTTTAAGCACCGAGGCTCAGAGGCAGACTCTGATAAAGAGCGATCAGACATCTGTCCCTCAGGAGTCTCTGAATAACCAGAGGAATAGACCGGGATGTTTCCTTGGAAAATACATTAGTGACTTTACCTCAAGGAGGGCAGCTTACCTTGGTTTCTGAAACTAGAACCACCCTACCTGTGCTAGCCCCTATAGCACCTGGGTATGATTGAAAAGCCCCTCTTCCTCTGAATCATTTTGAACTAAGTGACCTTAAATTAACTTTTATTCCAGATGTGATTACCATAAGCCTGAAAAGAATAGAAACAATAGGTCTGCAAAACCACTGTAGAGGTGAACGCAGCCCTGCACCATAAGCCAAGGCTTGGAGAGCACAAAGCAATGTGGATTTCAGCCCCAACTCACCTGCACAGCCTTTGCCTTACCCGGCTTATGGGACCCGTGACAGTCAGAAAAACACTGGTGCACACAGGACTGCATCAGGCCCTCGAAGTTATCATTTTATTAAGATTTCATGCTAAACCTTCATGCATGCTCTCTCCCCAGACATAACCCAAAGTCAAACGATACTTAAAAGTCTACATCTAAGTCCTAAATGTTGCTTATTTTGTATATTCTTCCCCAGAGACTATAACAGATGCTAAAGGGAAAAGCATTACCACACCACTACCCACCACCACACACACACACGCCCTACACAAAGTTTTGTCAAATTTCTAACTATTGTTGAGTTTGGCAGACAAAATTATGGAATCTGATGGTGAGCTAATGACTTCGCTGTGAGGAAGGTTCCAGCACATCCTGAGGAGATGGGAAAGGCAGAGGGATCGGTCAGGAAAACAAATACCACCAGGTACTTTCAACAGAGGGGACTGGATACAGTGAACTGATTATAAAATTATTGGCATGATTGAGGAGACAAAAAAGAACAGGTCAGTTAACCCAGAAAGCAGTAATTTTAGGAAGCCTGTTATGGGCCAGGGACCAAAGCTGTTGGTGACTCCGTGCTTCTACTAGGACCTAGTGCTTGATGGCAAAGGGTCCCTTTGAGGAACACCAACCCCTCCCCCTCACTGACAGAAGCTCACATGGGTTGCAACCGACGTGCCATAATCACCATCATCTGGGACTTCTGTCCAAGTCGAGTGAGCACAGGTGATACAGCGGAACGTGAGAGAATGTGGTCAGTTGAGCGTGAGGCGAGGTGTGCATGAGAAAAAGCGAGATACCCAAAGGGAGTTGAAAAGTGGGTTGACGTGGCTGAGAAGAGAAGACACAAAACGAATGTCAGAATGTTATCAAGTTATTAACACTCTTCACCTGGACAGCTGCACGCTCTACTGAGTGTCTTCAGAAACATCACCTCACTTAATCCTCACAAACTAGAGGGCAGCCGAAGGGAGACGGTTCACAAAGAAATAGCAAAGGATGCTGGAAGAGCCTGGGGACACTAAAAGACTGAGCAGTGCCCTAGCAGTGAGGGGAAGAGGGGACTTCAGGAAGGAGGAGGTGGTGAATGCCAGGAGGCAGCAGGAAGGCAGCAAAGGAGCCACTGTGGACCTGGAGAAGGTTGTTCATGAGAGCAGAGGAGACAGAAGCGGGAGTACCAAAGCAAAAGGGAGCCAGTATTTTCTCCCATTCTGAGGGTGACAAAGCGAGAGAGAGGCATGGACATATATACACTACCAAACGTAAGGTAGATAGCTAGTGGGAAGCAGCCGCATAGCACAGGGAGATCAGCTCGGTGCTTTGTGACCACCTGGAGGGGTGGGATAGGGAGGGTGGGAGGGAGGGAGACGCAAGAGCGAAGAGATATGGGAACATATGTATATGTATAACTGATTCACTTTGTTATAAAGCAGAAACTAAAACACCATTGTAAAGCAATTATACTCCAATAAAGATGTAAAAAAATGAAAAATAAAATATGTTCATTAAAAAAAAGGGAGCCAGTAAATGCAGGTTGTGGATCTTACTCATTTTTCTATGGAGAAGGTAGAACATGAGGCAATATTTCACTTCGTGTGTGTGTGTGTGTGTGTGTGTGTGTGTGTGTGTGTGTGTGTTTTGCGGGGAGGCTTAGTGAAAGTTCCACTTATGACCTCGAGTTCTAATAACATTTACATTCTGATGTTTTGAGGAGTGAGATGCAAACGCTTCCTCTCTCTCTTTCCACCTCTCTCTGCCTCTTCCCCAGCCTCAGAGGGGTTGGGACACCATGCGTTTGACCCTCCTGGGTGCCATGTTTTTGTCTTCTCCTTTTGACTTTTTAGACATTTTCCATACAAAGAGAATCGATCAGCACAACAGAACCTTCTATTAACAAAGGAATTCAAATCTTAATACCATAAACTGGTTTTGATAACAGCTATTTAATTCTTTCAAAGTTTGGGCTTTTCAGTTTTCTCTGTCAGTGGCTCCCACCACCTGGACACAGATCTTACCCAAGAATCTGCTCTCCAGAGAGTCATTCTAAACAGCACTACCATCGGCAGTGAAAAATAAGTTTCCATCGAAAAGAGGGTATTAAATGGCCTCAAGTTTTCCTTTTTTAAAGGGGGCCTGAGGCCCTGGGGGTCAGGCAGTCTTCACACTGGCAGGATGGGGACCTGAATGGCTCTGGGAGCCTGCACGTCCTTGTGGATGTAGAGGCCTTGCCCAGCTGCTGAGGGCGCCCAGCTTGGCTTCATCTACTCACCAGGTTCCAGGCTGTTCTGCTGGGGCTGAATCACCTCACTTCAAATAGATGGATGTCCTGCTAGAGCGACATTATTTCACTGGAATCTAGGGCACTTTTCTTTCTTGCTTTAGGCAGGCAGGTAAGGTTCCTATTCTTACTGAGTAATTCTTTCCAGACAGACCAATGAATTGGCCCCTGTTCATTGCTTGGGAAATAAGATCACTGCCATACAGGGGCTCCTTTTACATGACCTCGAGTATAAAATCTTCCCCAAACTGTGTCAGAAGTTTGCCTGCCACACTCCGCTTGCTAAGACATTTTTAAAGCAGCTTCATCCTCATTTTTCACAAAAGACCAAACATGACTGAATCAGTCAGTTATTGACTAACAGAGGCCTCTGGGAAATAAATCCTACACCTGCCCCCTGGTATTATCTGGCATCCATCAGATTTCGTCAGCCTCACCAAGTATGACCCACCGTGTTAGTCTCTAACACACCTTGTCAGCCGTTGTCTTAAAAGGGGGACCCACAGGCTCTTGGACACAGGAGAGGAGGGTGGGGGCCAGTGCTCCTGAATTCTTTTTTTTTTTAATTTTTATTTTATATTGGAGTATAATTTACAATGTGGTGTTAATTTCAGGTGCACAGCAAAGTGATTCAGTTCTACATATACATATATCTATTCTTTTTCCGATTCTTTTCCCATACAGTTCATTACAGAATATTGAGTAGAGTTCCCTGTGCTATACACTAGGTCCTTGTTGATTATCTATTTTATATATAATAGTGTGTATACGTTAATCCCAAACTCCTAATTTATCCCTCCCCCCAACCTTTCCCCTTTGGTAACCATGAGTTTGTGTTCCATGTCTGTGAGGCTGTTTCGTTTATACATATATATAAATTTATTTTATTTATTTATTTATTTTTGGCAGTGTTGGGTCTTCATTACTGCGTGCAGGCTTTCTCTAGCTGGGGCGAGCGGGGGCTACTCTTCGTTGTGGTGCGCGGGCTGCTCATTGTGGTGGCCTCTCTTGCTGCGGAGCATGGGCTCTAGGCGCGCGGGCTTCAATAGTTGCAGCGTGCGGGCTCAGTAGTTGTGGCTCATGGGCTTAGTTGCTCCACAGCATGTGGGATCTTCCCGGACCAGGGCTCAAACCCATGCCCCCTATGTTGGCAGGCATATTCTCAACCACTGTGCCACCAGGAAAACCCTCTATTTCGGTTTTAAAATAAGTCCGTCTGTATCATGTTTTTAGATTCCACACGTAGGTGATATCATATGATATTCGTCTTTCTCTGTCTGACTTACTTCCCTTAGTATGATCATATCTAGGCCCATCCATGTCGCTGCAAATGGCAGTATTCCATTCTTACTATTCATGGCTGAGTAATATTCCGTTGCACATATGTACCACATCTTCTTTATCCAGTCATATGTCAATGGGCATTTAGGTTGCTTTCATGTTTTGTCTAATGTAAATAGTGCTGCTATGATCACTGGGATGCATGTATATTTTCGAATTGTTTTTCTCCAGATATATGACCAGGAGTGGGATTGAAGGATCACGTGGTGGCTCTGTTTTTAGAGCTCCCTCAGAGATCAACCTCCTATGACTCTCTAGAGCCTGTATTTTCTGCATCACTGATTTACACTTGCAGGAATCCATTCCAAATGGCACCCTTTTCACTGAAACCTTGACCCATTGTACTAAGGCTACCACTTAGCATTTTGATGGCTTTCTATCATTGCCATTCTCATGTTCTGCTTCCCCAGGATATGTTTCTGCTTATAAACACCGTGAGGATGGAGACCGCCTCCCACGTGTCCAACACAGGGGCTGCCCAGGGCAGTTCTTCCACAAACGTGGTGCCAGGGCCACCTTGGCCAGAACCTGTCCTCATCTGTTTTCTGCTCTTCAATTTCCTATGCATAGGTGCGTTAGGTCTCTTACCAAATCATAGATTTTTCTGAGGACAGGACCACTGGGTTATACTCACAACTCTTAAGACACACTTGATGTGATCCATTAAAACTTACTCTGGACAGATTGGCTAGTTATTCCAGCCACCTTCATCCTTCCTGCAATTTCAGTTGTCCTAAGGATGTCCTGGTCCACAGCAGATCTGGGTTTGGGTGCACTCCACCCCATCTACTCTCTTCTTTGGACCAGTGATCTAAGATGAGTAAAACACTCTCCCCACAAAGCCGGTTGGCCAGCTCTGATGCGGAGCCTTGAGGACACAAGAAGAACTGTGAGCTCCCGCCCTGGAAACCAGCACCCTGACCGTCACATCACAAACAGCCTCAATGTGCGCCTTGTGGATGTTAGTTACCATTTTAAGCCGATGAGAAAAGCATAAACATACTACTTCTCACCAGTAATGGGGGGAAAAGGAAGGTGTAGATATTTGAACGGAATAATATTAGACTTCAACTATGGATACTGTGAAGTCAATTCCCTAATTACATATATAATAAACCATTTTCCCCTCAGTAAGGAAACTAATTAATGAGCAAAACACAGGCAGACTATCACTGTCCCTTAACAGATGCTTATTTCTGTCAGGATACCAGCAAAGGTCATGTTGGGAAGGAAGAAATGCCAGTTCCTTCCATCCCCATTTTCCTGCTCTGGGTAACCATCGTTGTAGCAAAAGCCAGAACTCCCCCAAAGGAGGAGAGTCAGTGCCCCGGCAGCTCAGAAGCCCAGGTACCACTGAATAACTCAAGAGCAGTAAGCTCTCAGGTTGTTCTCCTGTGCTTTCCCCACAGAAATTTCTTTGGGGGCAAAAGACCTCTTGGAAAAGTTTCCTTCTTTCCACCAGGGAGCGGATCAGTCCAGGAGGAAATGCCAAACACAGACCCATGGGGTGAATTTGAAGGCACATAGCAGACCTCGCAAAACTGGGGCCATATTTTCAAGGATTTGTCTTCTCTTTAATTGACTAGCCAGCCTCCAAAAGACATCTTGTTTCCCCTCTTGAATACATTCTTTAATTTGAAGGATAAATACTTCTTGCACCTGCCCAGGCTCTTCAATGTTTCCAAGAGACTTAAGGTGACTAACAGATTCCTTCCAGCCTTCCAGGCCTCCCTGCCTGAGGGTCCTCACTTCCCTGTGACCCACTTTCCCCACCGCCCACTGCAGCTCAGCCCAGCTCATCCAGGGCCCTCAGCGCCTTGCTGGCACTCTTCTCGGCTCGTCCTGTTGAGCTCTGCGGTGTCACTTAGCCAGCTCTGCGTTTTACGCCTTGGCTCCTGGGCTGAACTGAAGATTCCCAGCGGGCAAGCATTATCTGAGAGGATGTCTTGGTCGGTAGGTGTGTCTTCAGACTAGTTTCTAAGAAATTAAGCCCTATTTTTCAATGGCCAGACTCTAGCCTCTCCATCTTAATTCACAGTGAAAGGATTCCGTGCAAGTAACAAGCGTGTGGAGATGCATGTGGGTTATTCTAGAGATGGAGAGGAACTGGGATCCCAGTAATGTAAAGGGAACTTGACCTCCAAGGATAAGAATTGTGAAATTCAAATCCCCAAGAGCTCCCTGCCCAGTGCTGTGTTCCAGTCAACATTCTCAGACCACTGGGTTAATATGAAACAGAAATGGTCCTCAATCTACTTGTTTAAAAAAATCATAAAATAGCTAACATTTACCACACACCACCACGCGCTCAGCACTGTTCTAAGTGCCACAGGTACCATCTCATGTAGCTCTCAGTGGCCCTATGAATGGATACTACCATCACCCCTGTATCACAGGGCAGATGCTTGTGCCTTGAACCCTCCCAGAAGCTCAAAAATCTTTGAAGAATAAATTATAAAGCTTTCATTTTGCCTCTAAGCTTTCCTTTTGCCATTTAAAAAATCACCTCTATCATTGCTAAAACTCATGAATTCCAGACATGTGTTTGATAAATCCAGTAAAAACGCACAACATCTGAGTGAGACGTAAAAATATCAATCAGGCATCCAGATGACCTGTCTCTTCTATGACTAATGACTACATGTGGAAACCTCCATAAGATCAGGGCCATGGAGCCGGAACATAAATTCAATCAAACTTGCTTCCTCTCCTTGGCCTATAAACTTCTTCAAATCTTTCATTTTCCTGAGGTTTCATTTTTCATACCAGTTACAATCTTATCATGTAGCACTTTAATTTTAACTCTGTATGTCTATTTTCTAGAGCATCCCTTTCAATATTTGTAAATGAAAAAGATTTGGGGTAGACCATAACCTAGGACTGTAACCTTGGACTGTATGTGTTTTTTTCTTATCTTCTTGAAATATTCAAGCTGGTAGTGTTCATCTTTTATAATCATCCCCAGGCATGTGCATATTGGGTTGCTTTGTTCTGTCGTCAAAAGAAAATGTGAGATTTCCCATTGACCTACAGTTGAGCGCTATGCTGACATTTCAAACGGCAGCCCAGATGTAGGAGCCTTCAGGAAGGTAACACACTGCTCTGTGACACCTAGAAATTCAAGCTTTTCTTACTGATTTAGCCAAAGGGATGTCATGACACCCACCATTATTCCCAGTATGGAATCTGAGGAGGAGTAAACTGGTGCAAATAAGAACAGTTTTATTACGTGAAACTGATCGTGAGTTTTATCATAGCATTAAATTTCTTTTTAAAATATTCATTGGTATGTGCTGCTTCAAGTCCAAATTCCCCAAAAAGGAAAATTGTTCTCACAAGTTCTTCAGCTCAATTTTCACAACAGCTGAAGCCCTTATATAGCATATCCTATGTTACAATGCCATTACAACTCATTGTCTCCTTGATGCCTGACATTTGAGGCTGCCTTGTACCTATTTCCTCTACTCCTATTTAAAATACGCAAGTGTAGATCCTTTCCTAAGACTGTGAAGTTTTCAATCTTTGAAGTAATCAAAATCTAACAGTGAAATAAAATTGAGCTTTCCTAGTACATTACTGTCACCAAAACCTATCCGTTCTCACTCCTAGTCATTATTTGAATTTCTACTTCGTTTTGGTTTTGTTGTTTGGAGGTTTTTTTGAGGGGGGGGTTGTTTTGTGCTTCTAATTCTTAACCATAATTGCCACCGTCCTAATTAAGAACAATTTCTCTCTTAGATTCCTTCATCAGTAGCTAATCTACCTGTCCCACAGTCTCACCATCTACAATCCATCCTCCTTACCATCTGTTGGAAAAAACTCTTTAAAAATCCCTTTAAAGGGGTCTGTATCTATATTTAAAAGTGTTGGAGGTTGGACACACACTGCAATTTGCCTACTCATTATTGATTTCCCCTTCATCCTTACTAATAAAAGTCTTCACTCGTACAACGTGGCAATGTGCCCAGTTAAAAATACTTATTTCCCTAGACTCATCATGACCACTTCTGGCCAATGATTTGTATGTCGAAGTCTCTGGGTGACACTTCCGGAAAACTTTATTATCCTGATCAAATAGCAGAGTTGACATGGGACTTTCATCCTTTCTGTTCCTTCCCATGCCCATCTGGAACACATCAACAATGGCAGAAGGTATGGGCGCCACTTTAAAACCACCAGGATGGAATACATCCACCATGGTGGAGGAACAGGTCAAAAGTAGAAGCTAGGTCCCTGCCTTTGAGTGCTGCCTCAACCCTGGCTGCACTACATACCACTGGTCTTACTTCCCACTTCTTATGGGAGAAAAATAACCTTTCTTTGTTTAGACCACTGTATTTTGAATTTCTGTTCCTAGAAGCCAAACACAGTCTAAACTGATAGAGAGGGGCAGGATAAAAGCCTGGTAAATTCCTTCCAGGTCAAATGCTACATGGTTCCAGGATTCAATGCAAATTCACCTCACCAACAGGATTTGATCAAAGAAAACTCAGGCCAGGTTATCTTACCTCTGACACCAAAATGCTTATTTCCCAACATCTAGAGGCTGTATTCTAATCAAATGAGTTCCCAAAGTAGAGCTCATTAACACGTGCTCTTTGTGTAGAATAATCAATGCAATAGAAATATGGAGAACATTAATTCAATTCAAAGCCTTGTTCTATGCACTGTAGAGTAATAAAGGAATTAAAATATACAGTCCATAATTAGTCACAAGCTGCGCAGCCTAAAATTCACTCGGAGAAGCAAGTTAGCATTTCAGCACCTCCATGGCTCATTCAGGTCCTAGTTCACTCTGTCTGGTTACAACTTCAGACCACTTAGCACCCCAAACCTTTACAGATGGTGTGAATCGTCATCATTTGTAGTTATAGATGGTTCCATTTGTTCCATTCAGCTAATATTTGTTGAGGGTGTCCCCTGCACAAAGTATGTATGGTCTCGTAGGGTAACCAATGACCCGTGAATGAGATGCCATTCCATCCTTTTGAGTCTCAGCCTAGTGAGGAAAACTGACACACAAATGAACATATATATCGGGTGGCCAGAAAGTTAGTTCAGGTTTTTCCATAAGACGCTACTAAAAACCCAAAAGAACTTTTTGGCCAACCCAATACAAGGGGGATGGCGAGATGAGTGGCCATTGATGGGGTTCAGTCACGTGCAGGAGACCAAGAAGGCTTTGTGGGGAGGAGCAGAGACGGGAATTAAAGAAATAGATCTGACAGCTTATAAGGAGGAAAGGAGAGTATTCCAAGAATGGAAGACCACTAGCACAGAGGCCCAGAGGAAAGGAAGTGGAAAAGGTATTGAAGCAACAGTGAGGAAAACTATAGGGTCAAATCTTATGGCTCACAGGTGAGGAGGGTAAGAGCTGGGGGGAAGCCTAGAGATAGAGGAATCTGAACAAGCAGAGATGAACTTAAGTCTCTATGGAGCGGGGAGTCATCCAAAGGTTTCCAGGAGGATGAGGGGAACGAAAGCGATGGGGTCTCTTGGCTAGCTGGAAGAGCGGCAGGAGGACTAGGGCTTCAGCAGTGACCTTGGCAAGAGAGAGCAAAGCCAGAGCTTGGGACAGTGAAGACGGGCACAGAAATTACAGGGGATGGACTCCAGAGAGAGAAACTCCTCTTCCAAGGTCCAACGAAGTCCTTGCTTCCCAAAGAGACAATTTGTCAATTTAGATCAATATCATAACCTGACAGGGTCTTTCTTTTCCTAGGATGTAAATGAAGTAATGCCACTCAAATTTCTTCCTCTGGTGTAGAGAATCCTCCCAGCCTAGATCTGCACATCTTGCCAACGTTAGGAAACATCACTTGCTTTGCACAAACCCCACACAGTATGACTGAATACAGATATCTTACCTGAAAGTCATCAATTACACAATTCAAGTACAAGACTACAAACCCCATTCTCCAAAGTTCAAACATGGAGTTCGAACATAAACTCCTAGGTTTCTGAAGGCAGAGAGCGGCAGGCAAAAAACCCTCAAAGCTCATATTTCTGATCAATTCAAAAAGCTAATGAGTGTTGAAGCCCTTTCCCTCCGTTTCCTCGGGTCAGCTTTCTATATTCCCGGCATGCAGAAAGTGCTGGGGGACTTCCCAACTTTGTCATAAATGTGCCCATGGCAGGAACGATAATGCAATATAATTATAATTCAGACCTGCCAGCGTGCAAACTTTATTTAAAGAGCTTTATCAAAAGATCTCACAGAACACTGAGTATCTCTGGATCACTTTCCAATGTTAAGTTTTTACAATTCTTTCTGTGGATCACTCTCATGGTGACTTGGTTAAAAAGGATATGTAACTCTTCTCCCATCTCACAAATAAGAACTAGTCTCATATAACAAAGCAGATCAGCAGCCACTCTGCCAAGATATTTGAGTACAGTGGTGACTCTCTTCAACAAACACAAGATTGATATCTATTTGTTGTTATGGGCTGAATTGTGCCCCCCAGATTCATATGTTGAAGTCCAAACCCCCAGTACCTCAGAATGGGACTGCATTTGGATATAAGATCTTTAAAGGGGTGATTAAGTTAAAATGAGGTCATTACAGTGGACCTGAATCCAATGCGACTGATGCCCTCATAAGAAGAAGAAATTTGGACACAGGAACAGAGGGAAGACCAGGTGAAGACATAGGAAGAAGACGAACATCTACAAGCCAAAGAGAAATGCTTCAGAAGAAACTATCGCAGCCCTGGCACACTTATAGATAATTTTATCATCTGTTTCAATGGACCATACAGGTATAGCTTGATGAAATTTATTTATTTATTTTTAAAAAGACCAATAATACATGGTTTCACTGTTTTTCTACTCTGGGAAGAGCACTGAATTGGAAGACCTTGATCGGTCCCCAGCCAGCTGTGAGATCCTAGGAAAATTATTTAATCTCTCTAACCTTCCATTTTCTTATAGGCTGACTGAGGAACTCTTAAACTAGGTGAATGTTTCTCAAACGGTGTCAAGCAGAACCCTAGGCTTTCAGAAATGTGCCCCAGGAACTGCCTGGAAACACAAGAGCAGCTCCATTCCTCCGTCTCTTTGGAGTCTGATATAAAATCATAAGAATTCATCTTTAATGGGGAAGGTTACAAAAGAAAACCACCACTAGGTGATCTTCAAAGTTCCTTCCAGCCCTACGCTCTTGATAATGCTATTAGCCTACAGAAGTGTCTCCACTTGTTAGTTCTGTGTTTCTAGACTATCCAACTGTTCAAAACAAAAGTGCAAGTTAGCTAACTGGTAAACCTTAGGAATACTTATCATTTTGTTGCACAGGGTTTCTCATCACTATGGAGATTCTAGCCTGGCTGACTCTTGGCTGGGAAGGCTGTCCCGCATCATAGAATACTTAGCAGCATCCCTTATCGTCTCCATTCACTATATGCCATTAGCAAATCTCGCCCCCAGTGGTGACAACCAAAAATGTCTCCAGACATTGTCAATGTCCTCTGGGACATTGTCCAGACTGCCCCAGATTGAGAACCTCTGTTATAGTAATTCATACCTCCTCACAACCCGTCAAGAGGGGCCAGGAGGATACGATCTCAACCCACGATTATCAAATCTATTCATTGTACACTTGGGCGCAATGAGCCTCTTCCACAAATAGAAGAAAAATAGAAAAAGAAACAGTCATAGAAGGATGTTTCTATGCTGTGTTTTTCCTTTGATCGGGAGAGGTTAACGGACTGTGAACGATTGCCATACTGGTCGCTTAAGCCAAGGGAGGGTCGTAAGGAAATTGTGTTGCCCCTTTGGGGTGGCTTCACCATTCTCATGGCGCTCTGTCCGTTCAGAAGGGCCCTGAGGTCCGGGCTTAATGCTCTGTGGGCTCCATCTTGAAGTTCTTTACAATTACATCTTTGGGTTTGTGTTTTGTAAGTGAAGTCCCAAGGGACAATGAAGCATGGTCTCCCTCTTGCTGCCCCCCATCCCTGAGACTAGCTCTCAGGAACCCCCGCTACCATCCCACATCAGGGATGTCCCCACGGCATCTTAGGGCTGGGGACCAGGCAGCAGCTGCTCCCACCGCAGGCCGCCAGGGCCGGGGCACCTTACAGAACTCCCAATCCAGGTGCGAGGGCGTCCCCACACAGAGGATGTCGTCCCTTTTGGTACATCTATCTGCTGTGGTTATGGCTGCAGCCATGGGAAGGGGAGACTGACTTCCCTGTCCCCAGGAAGAATTGGGTTTTTTCACCTTGAAGATTCTATAGCCCTCCTTGAAGCTGTCATCAGAAAATTGGAGTTTCTCTGTACCAGCCCACGGTGACCTGGAACTGCCCTGCAACCTCTCAGGAGGTGAGACTGAGTGCTGATCCGGGTCAGAGCTACGCAGTGGGCGCTGGGGCTGGCTTTACCCTCCACCCCCGTGCACATCAGGCCTGCAGGAAGCACAGAGGGGTTAGCCACCTGGGCGTGGGGACACAGGGTGCCTGTCAGGACCAGCTTGGCCCAGAGGGAAGCACCGGAAGTACTGGGCCTGTTGCTGATTGACCGCTCGGAACATGTAATGGAGAGCCTGGTGGTCTGCTCTTTGCCAAACTCTTGGTCTTGTTTTCCTTGACCTCTTGGTGGGTTTGAGCTCCTGGCCTGGAGATTCTGCTGCCTGGTTTCCATACCGCCTCACTCTCCTGACTCTCCCGTCCTCCAGCTCTGCCCTTGGTCTCCTTCGGGGGCTTCTGCTTCTCTGCATGCCCTTCAAGAGTTGGGTTTAAGGCCCTCTTCTCTCCTTACACTGTGCTCTACCCTTGCAATCTCCTCGGCGTCAAGGTGTCAAATGACACCTCCTCCATGCTGGACGCAGAAACCCTTGTTCCAGCTGCAGGACATGCAGGGTGCAGAGCAAAACGAAGATGTGGGTCCCTGGTCCAAAAAGCGGGATAGCGCGCTGAAAACAGTTATAGAGGAAAAAGCTTGTCCTATCTTTCACACTCTCCCTCTTGACTTAATATGATGGGTTTCGTCTATTTACTATTTATGTCACGCTAAATGAAGGAAAATTAAAATTTTGAATTATTACACGACTTTTACCATCATCTTTATATTGTGCAAAGTCGGACTTAAATATAAATACAGGAGCACTAACTCATATGCAGTCTCACCCAAACTGCATAGTTCATAGTTCACAGCTTATCTATGCAACTATATATGTATGGCCAGAACGGCAGAAACACCAAACAAAACTAATTCCTACTTCACTTTTTGATAGTCGAAGTTGTACCAACATTCTCTACTTTTCTCTTACCAGTGAATAAGGACTCAAAGGAAAAGGAGCTACGGTTGCCCATCTTCCCCTTCCCTTCTGTGCCTCCTTCACATTGTGAATGTTTGGTTAATTACAGGAATTAACACGAATAAGAAAGGATAGTAAAGGGCTTCTCAGTCATCCCTGTTTCTTAGAATGCCATTGCCTCCTTTCTGTATTCGAAGCAAGTTCTGGTTTGAGTGGACTCAGGACAGTCAGCTCCTGTGCTCGGGGAGCATCCAGAATGGGACCTGGAAATGGGGTGAGGAGGAACCGTAGTGGACATGAGGTTGCCAGGATCTCCTGTCCTCACACACACGCTCCACTGTCCCATCAGATGTCACTTACACCACACAAATACAGATAAATTAGTAAGAATTTCAAGGCAGTGAGAGCGGAGTTCAACCAAATGCAAGGTCCTTCTCTGCAGCGCGTAGCTCCAGCCCAGACCACCTTTAGTTCCTCATACCTCCTGTAAATGTGTATAACTGAGTCCTCACCCCGCTGCCGCCTGTCTCCTAACCTGGTGGAGTCTCTGCCCTTCTCCATCCCCACCTCCCATCCTCATTAACCAGGACGCCTGGATCCTCTCTGGTCTCCTCCTTATACTTACATCTAGTCCGCCACCTCTGTCGCTGTTGTCAGTGCCTGGACCCCTGACCTCATCTGTCCCAATTATCCCTTGCATGTTTCCTCGCCTCCAATCCCATCCATCAATCTTCTCTCCATTTCAGAGACATGCTTTTCCAAAGGCGATTGGATCTCTTTGCCACGTAAAACCCTTCCTTGCTTCTCCATCCCATTTGGAGGAGCCACTCCTAGCTCCTTTCATTACCTATAAGCCCTTTTGTGATCCGGCCCTGGCTACATTTCTAACCCCAACTTTCACCACTTTTCAACACACACCTTCCTTTACTAATATCCTTACTACAAAGTTCTGGAAGTTCCCCCAAACGTGTCGTACTTTGTCTTGTCTCTCTGTGCTTTGCTCATGCTATTTCCTCTGCCTGGAGGACCTTTCCCCCAGCTAAGACCCACTCATCTGCAACACTGAGTTTAAACATTCTTTTCTCCAAAAAAATCTCATACCACCTGAGACTGAGTCAGCTGGCCCACATTTACAAATCTCTTCCTACTTGCATTGACTGTAGCTCTCATCACAAAGCATTTTCATCACAGGTTGACTTGTCTGTTTATTGTGCAAACTGTGACTGTCCCTAGGGCAAGGGCTGGGTCTTCTGCGTCTCTGTACCGCCAGCAGAGAACATGGTGCCTGGCGCATGCCAGCGGCTCAATCGTGTTTGGCCACTGAGCGATGTAATGAAACTAGCTGCATCACAAGTTATCTGGTTGACACCAGCCAAACTGCCCCGCTCACAACTGGACCGCTTCGCCATCTTTCTTCCTAGGATATAGGCAGCTAATCAATTTATCTGTTTTTCTGGGAACCATAGTTAATTAGGCTGGTATTTTCAGAGGCATTCTTTTCCTTGTTATTATCAACTAAGTATCCCACGGGCCCATGCTTGCTTTTCCTCACCTCTGTGTCTCCTGAAACTGAGCAGAGCATCCAGAATATAATAGGTCCTCAATATTTATTGAATGAATGATTGAATGAATTCCCCCCCTACTGCACTACCCAATTTTATAAGTAAAACTAAAACAAAGAATTATTCTTCTATTTGGCCCAAGAAAAGCATCCATGGCAAAGCCAAAAAATAGAGGCATTTATTTAATTCCCACACACTGAAGAAGCGGGGGGGGGGGGGGGGGGAATGCCTATAAAAATAAATCCTGTGAACGCTTTAATTTTCTGGCAAAGTCAGAAGACACACGAGTGAGCTGGAATACCACAGGATGAAGAACGCCCGCATCTCCAAGGTCACAGCAACATCTGCATCGTGTTACAACTGTGTCTTGGTGGGGTAGTGATGAACTAAACTGAAGTGTTGCAACTGAGATTAATTGACCATTTTCTCAAACAAAGTGCTCTAAGTATTACAAAAGCCCATGCAGGACGACCACATGGTTGGAGTTCCACAAGGAAACTCTTACCACAGAAGGCAGGATTGTAATCAAGTTCTGAACTGGAATAAACTTCGTCGTAACGGTCTGCACAATTTCTAAATGGTAAAAGGGTCATTTTAGAGGTTAATAATAATAAGCACTGGATTTCTTGACTCTGGGAACTTTCCAAAGAACTGCGAATGAACCCAAAGCATTTCTCCATTATCACAAAATTGACGTATGTGGGTCATGCAGCAGTAAGTCGATGCTGAATTAATTTTGAAAGCAAACGTCTCACTGGAGAGTTAGGGAGACCAGGCAACCACTGCTCACCTTATGTCCTTTTCTAAAGAAAGACAACAAAATGGAGCTTCCTACTGTCTGAGTCCACCAAGGATGAGACTAAGGAGACTGCACATAGGGTCAGGTCAGTTTGTGTGCTAGAATTCCCACAGTCAATGTCTGCTTCTAGAACAGGCTCAGGCTCAAAAGGCACCGTAAATGCCCATCGCTGGCCCTGACACATGGGCTCCTAGCATAGAAAGGAAGGAGAAGACAATGGAATTGGACCAAATTTTCCTACAAATTTATTCCTTTACGGGAAAAAAAAAGTGAATGCAGACTCCCTCTTGTGAGAGCACCAGAATCACAACTAACTGCTGAACAATCATTGACAGGAAGACACTGGAACTCACCAGAAAAGATACCCACATCCAAAGACAAAGGAGAAGCCACGATGAGACGGTAGGAGGGGCACAATCACAATGAAATCAAATACCATAACTGCTGGGTGGGTGACTCACAAACTTGAGAAAACATACCACAGGAGTTCACTCTCTGGAGTGAAGGTTCTCAGCCCCACATCAGGCTTCCCAACCTGGGGGTCTGGCAATGGGAGGAGGAATTCCTAGAGAATCAGACTTTGAAAGCTAGCGGGATTTGATTTCAGGACTTTGACAAGACTGGGAGAAACAGAGTCTCCACCCTTGGAGGGCACAAATAAAGTAGTGTGTGCATCGGGACCCAGGGGAAGGAGCAGTGACCCCATAGGAGACTGAACCAGACCTACCTGCTAGTGTTGGAGGGTCTCCTGCAGAGGCGGGGGGTGGCTGTGGTTCACCGTGAGGACAGGGACACTAGCAGCAGAAGTTCTGGGAAATATTCCTTGATGTGAGCCCTCCTAGAGTCCGCCATTAGCCCACCAAAGAGTCAGGTAGCTCCAGTGTTGGGTCACCTCAGGCCAAACAACCAACAAGGAGGGAAGCCAGAGCCACCCATCATCAGACAAGTGGATTAAAGTTTTACGGGGCTCTGCCCACCAGAGCAACACCCAGCTCTACCCACCACCAGTCCTTCCCATCAGGAAACCTGCACAAGCCTCACACATAGCCTCATCCACCAGAGGGCAGAAAGCAGAAACAAGAACTACAATCTTGCAGCCTGCAGAAAAAAACCACATTCACAGAAAGATAGACAAGATGAAAAGGCAGAGGACTATGTACCAGATGAAGGAACAAGATAAAACCCCAGAAAAACAACTAAATGAAGTGGAGATAGGCAACCTTCCAGAAAAAGAATTCAGAATAATGATAGTGAAGATGATCCAGGACCTCAGAAAAAGAATGGAGGCAAAGATCGAGAAGATGCAAGAAATGTTTAACAAAGACCTAGAAGATTTAAAGAACAAACACCTAGAAGAATTAAAGAACAAACAAACAGAGATGAAGAATACAGTAACTGAAATGAAAAATACACTAGAAGGAATGAAGAGCAGAATAACTGAGGCAGAAGAACGGACAAGTGACCTGGAAGACAGAATGGTGGAATTCACTGCTGTGGAACAGAATAAAGAAAAAAGAATGAAAAGAAATGAAGACACCCTAAGAGACCTCTAGGGCAACATTAATCGCAAAAAACATTCACATTATAGGGCTCCCAGAAGGAGAAGAGAGAGAGAAAGGACCCAAGAAAATATCTGAAGAGATTACAGTTGAAAACTGCCTAACATGGGAGAGGAAATAGCCACCCAAGTCCAGGAAGCAGAGAGAATCCCAGGCAGGATAAACCCAAGGAGAAACATGCCGAGACACATAGTAATCAAATTGACAAAAATTAAAGACAGAGAAAAATTATTGAAAGCAACAAGGGAAAAACAACAAATAGCATACAAGGGAACTGCCATAAGGTTAACAGCTGATTTCTCAACAGAAACTCTACAAGCTGGAAGAGAGTGGCACAATAAATCTGAAGTGATGAAAGGGAAGAAGCTACAACCAAGATTACTCTACCTGGCAAGGATCTCATTCAGATTTGATGGAGAAATCAAAAGCTTTACAGACAAGCAAAAGCTAAGAGAATTCAGCACCACCAAACCAGCTCTACAACAAATGCTAAAGGAGCTTCCCTAAGTAGGAAACACAAGAGAAGAAAAGGACCTACAAAAACAAACCCAAAACAATTAAGAAAATGGTCATAGGAACATACATATAGATAATTACCTTAAATGTGACTGGATTAAATGCTCCAACCAAAAGACACAGGCTCGCTGAATGGATACAAAAACAAGACCCATATATACGCTATCTACAAGAGACCCACTTCAGACCTAGGGACACATACAGACTGAAAGTGAGGGAATGGAAAAAGATATTCCATGCAAATGGAAATCAAAAGAAAGCTGGAGTAACAATACTCGTATCAGATAAAATGACTTTAAAATGAAGAATGTTACAAGACACAAGGAAGGACACTACATAATGATCAAGGGGTCAAACCAAGAAGAAGATATAACAATTATAAATATATATGCACCCAACATAGGAGCACCTCAATACATAAGGCAACTGCTAACAGCTATAAAAGAGGAAATCGACAGTAACACGATAATAGTGGGGGACGTTAACAACACTATGAGATTAGAAACGCTATGAGATTAGAAATGACTTACAGGGAAAAAAAGGTAAAACACACAAACACATGGAGGCTAAACAATACGTTACTAAATAACCAAGAGATCACTGAAGAAATCAAAGAGGAAATCAAAAAATACCTAGAGACAAATGACAATGAAAACACAACGATCCAAAACCTATGGGATGCAGCAAAAGCAGTTCTATGAGGGAAGTTTATAGCAATACAAGCCTACCTCAAGAAACAAGAAAAATCTCAGGTAAACAATCTAACCTTACACCTAAAGGAACTAGAGAAAGAAGAACAAACAAAACCCAAAGTTAGCAGAAGGAAAGAAATCATGAAGATCAGAGCAGAAATAAATGAAATAGAAGCAAAGATCAATAAAACTAAAATCTGGTTCTTTGAGAAGATAAACAAAATTGATAAACCATTAGCCAGACTCATCAAGAAAGAAGGGGAGAGGACCCATCAATAAAATTAGAAATGAAAAAGGAGAAGTTACAACAGACACTGCAGAAATACAAAGCATCCTAAGAGACTACTACAAGCAACTCTGTGCCAATAAAATGGACAACCTGGAAGAAATGGAAGAATTCTTAGAAACGTATAACCTTCCAAGAATGAACCAGGAAGAAATAGAAAATATGAACAGACCATTCACAAGTAATGAAATTGAAACTGTGATTAAAAATCTTCCAGCAAACAAACGTCCAGGACCAAATGGCTTCACAGGTGAAATCTTTCAAACATTTAGAGAAGAGCTAACACCCATCCTTCTCAAACTCTTCCAGAAAATTGCAGAGGAAGGAACACTCCCAAACTTATTCTATGAGGCCACCATCGCCCAGATACCAAAACAAGACAAAGATACTACAAAAAAAGAAAATTACAGACCAATACCACCGATGAATATATATGCAAAAATCCTCAACAAAATACTGGCAAACAGAATCCAACAACACATTAAAAGGATCATACCCCATGATCAAGTGGGATTTATCCCAGAGATTCTTCAATATATGTAAATCAGTCAATGTGATAAACCATATTAACAAATTGAAGAATAAAAACCATATGATCATCTCACTAGATGCAGAAAAAGCTTTTGACAAAATTCAACACCCATTTATGATAAAAACTCTCCAGAAAGTGGGCATAGAGGGAACCTACCTCAACATAATAAAGGCCATATATGACAAACCCACAGCAAACATCATTCTCAACGGTAAAAAACTGAAAGCATTTCCTCTAAGATCAGGAACAAGACAAGGATGTCCACTCTCGCCACTATTACTCAACATAGTTTTGGAAGTCCTAGCTACGGCAATCAGAGAAGAAAAAGAAATAAAAGGAATCTAAATCGGAAAAGAAGAAGTAAAACTGTTAACTGCAGATGACATGATAATATACACAGAGAATCCTAAAGATGCCACCAGAAAACTACTAGAGCTGATCAATGAAATTGGTAAAGTTGCAGGATACAAAATTAATGCACAGAAGTCTCTTGCATTCCTATACACTAATGATGAAAAATCTGAAAGAGAAATTAAGAAAACACTCCCATTTACCACTGCAACAAAAAGAATAAAATACCTAGGGAGACAAAAGACCTATATGCAGAAAACTATAAGACACTGATGAAAGAAATTAAAGATTATGCAAACAGTGGGAGAGATATACCATGTTCTTGGATTGGAAGAATCAATACTGTGAAAATGACTATACTACCCATAGCAATCTACAGAATCAATGCAATCCCTATCAAATTACCAATGGCATTTTTCACAGAACTAGAACAAAAAGTCTTAAAATTTGAATGGAGACAAAAAAGACTCCGAATAGCCAAAGCAGTCTTGAGGGAAAAAAACGGAGCTGGAGGAATCAGACTCCCCGACTTCAGACTATACTACAAAGCTACAGTAATCAAGACAATATGGTACTGGCACAAAAACAGAAATATAAATCAATGGAACAGGATAGAAAGCCCAGAGATAAACCCACGCACCTATGGTCAACTAATGTGTGACAAAGGAGGCAAGGATATACAATGGAGAAAAGACAGTCTCTTCAATAAGTGGTGCTGGGCAAACTGGACAGCTATATGTAAAAGAATGAAATTAGAACACTCCCTAACACCATACACACAAAAAAAACTCAAAATGGATTAGAGACCTAAATGTAAGACTGGACACTATAAAACTCTTAGAGGAAAACATAGGAAGAACACTGACATAAATCACAGCAATATCTTTTTTGATCCGCCTCCTAGAGTAATGGAGATAAAAGCTAAAATAAACAAATGGGACCTAATGAAACTTAAAAGCTTTTGCAAAGCAAAGGAAACTTCAAACAAGATGAAAAGACAACCCTCAGAATGGGAGAAAATATTTGCAAATGAATCAACAAAGGATTAATCTCCAAAATACATAAACAGCTCATGCAGCTCAATATTAAATAAACAAACAACCCAATCAAAAAATGGGCAGAAGACCTAAACAGGCATTTCTCCAAAGAAGACATACAGATGGCCAAGAAGCACAGGAAAAGCTGCTCAACATCACTAATTATTAGAGAAATGCAAATCAAAACTACAATGAGGTATCACCTCGCACCACTTAGAATGGGCATCATCAGAAAATCTACAAACAATGAATGCTGAAGAGGGTGTGGAGAAAAGGGAACCCTCTTGCACTGTTGGTGGGAATGTAAATTGATACAGCCGCTATGGAGAACAGTATGGAGGTTCCTTAAAAAACTAAAAATAGAACTACCATATGACCCAGCAATCCCACTACTGGGCACATACCCAGAGAAAGCCATAATTCAAAAAGACACATGCACTCCAATGTTCATTGCAGCATTATTTACAATAGCCAGGTCATGGAAGCAACCTAAATGTCCATCGACAGACAAATGGATAAAGAAGATGTGGTACATATACACAATGGAATATTACTCAGCCATAAAAAGGAATGAAATGGGGTCACTTGTAGAGACATGGATGGATCTAGAGACTGGCATACAGAGTGAAGTAAGTCAGAAAGAGAAAAACAAATATCATATATTAACGCACATATGTGGAACCTAGAAAAAATGGTACAGATGAACCGGTTTGCAGGGCAGAAATAGAGACACAGATGTAGAGAAACAACGTATGGACACCAAGGGGGAAAGTGGTGGGGGGGTGGTCGTGGGATGAATTGGGAGGTTGGGATTGACATGTATACACTAATATGTATAAAACAGATAACTAATAAGAACCTGCTGTAAAAAAAAATAAAATAAATAAATTTCAAAAACAAAGTGAGTGCCAAATAAGCTATTTCAGTTTAGCAGCTACTTCAGCAGAGAATGAAGTCACACCTCGTGCACAGTGCACTTGTAACGTGTCGTGGGTTTCTCATTAGCAAACACATTATTTTTTACATGCAAATATCAAAATATTCTTGGTAAATGATATTTTGAAAATTGACAAAAGTCCCGGGACTCATTTCACCTCCACTTCTAGAATGTCTGTTCTTATCATTGAGAATAGATGACTCTCAGTCATAAACCAAAGGGATAAATTTGAATACAAAGATCAGAACATACATAACAGCTGCTCACCGGAAATCGTCGGTGCCAGAGGGCTGTGGAAAGCATGAATATTCTCAGCAACTTTGCATCCCAGATTGCTCAACTCAAATGTCCTGGAAATTCATTAACAACAAAAAATTCTGCCTTTCCTGTAATTACATCACCATTCAGAGCCCAGTGCCTTGCATGCAGTGACTGCAAACAAAAATTATTTAATCAAATTTTACTTCTGCTCATCACTACAAAAAAGAAGCTCCTTAGAAAGCTTCCTTAAATGGGAAATAATAGAAATCTTACACAAAGTAGCTACAACAATTAAGTTTTTTGCTAATTCTTACATTAAAAAAAAAAAAGAGGGACTTCCCTGGCAGTCCAGTGGTTAAGAATCTGTGGTTCCACAGCAAGGGGGCACACACTGGATACCTGGTCAGGGGAAAAGATGCTGCAGGCCGCGCAGCGGTGGGGAAAAAAACAAAACAAAACAAAACAAAAAAACCCAAACAAAAAGAAGTTCAGGGGCTTCCCTGGTGGCGCAGTGGTTGAGAGTCTGCCTGCTAATGCAGGGGACACGGGTTCGAGCCCTGGTCTGGGAGGATCCCACATGCCGCGGAGCAACTAAGCCCGTGAGCCACAACTACTGAGCCTGCGCATCTGGAGCCTGTGCTCCGCAACAAGAGAGGCCGCGATAGTGAGAGGCCCGCGCACCGTGATGAAGAGTGGCCCCCACTTGCCGCAACTGGAGAGAGCCCTCGCACAGAAACGAGGACCCAGCACAGCCAAAATAAATATAAAAAAATAATAATAATTTTTAAAATAAAATAAAATAAATTAAAAAAAAAAATTCAGAAGTAAGGAGTCGGCCAGGTTGATCCAGCAGGCTGACAATAAGGTCAACTGTCTGCTGCTTTACATTTCTCCATTTTTCCACCTTAGCATTGGCTGTATCCATAACTGGCAGTAGCGACTGGCATCATCTCCAGGTACGACAGTCTAGAGAAAAGAAGGAAACATAACTCTTTCCTTACCCTTTCTTATGGGAAAGAAAACCTTTCCTGGAGGTCCCTCAACAGTCTGACTTGCAGGTGTCATTTTCTATATTGGTTCAGAGGCTGCTATGGTCTGAATGTTTGTGTGCCCCCAAAATTCATGTTAAATCCTAACGCCCAACGTGATGGTATTAGGAGTTGAGGCCTTTGGGAGGCCCTCACGAGTGGGATTAGTGGTTTTCTACAAGAGGCCCCAGAGACCTCCCCAGCCCCTGCCAACATGTGCGGAGAAGTCTGCTTCCGGGAAGATGGCCCTCACCCCACCAGGCTGGCACCCTGACCTCGGAGTTCCAGCCTCCAGAACCATGAGAGAGAAATTTCTGTTGTTTGGAAGGCACCCAGACTGTGGTATTTTGTTATCGGAGCTCAGATTAAGACACAGACTTTCCCTAGACTAGAAGAATAAATCTGATGAGCTCAGAGGTATTTTCTGAGGCTGTACTGGACAATGAAGAGTCCCCCACAAAGACCAATACAGGGAAAACATTGCTTCTCCACCTGGCATTGCAGTGCAGGGAGCCTGAAACCCTAGGTCAGGCCAGACCCACAGATAGAGGGCTTTGAGTCCCTGATGACTCTGCTGGCCAGGAACACTTATGTCGGCCTGTACCCTGAGTTGAGAAACTTCTAGTATGCTTTGCTACTGAAACGAGTTATTTGTTGCAGCAGCTAATGCTGGGGTGTGGTTTTTTGATTTTTGTGTGTTTTTTTGTTTTTGGGCCACACCACGTGGCTCGCGGGATCTTAGTTCCCCGACCAGGGATCAAACTTGCGGTCCTTGCAGTGGAAGCTCAGAGTCTTAACCACTGGACCATGAGGGAAGTCCCCAGGATGTTCATGAGGGACTTTTGAGGCAACACAAATTTGTTGAGAATAACTGAACTCATACTCAGGAATCGGGGTACAAGAAGATACACTCTATGTCAATCAAAGCCAATATACCCTAAAGAATCTATAGTGGGTTTGACATCTGTCTCTAGTTCTGTCAGGAAAGAGCCTGTGAGATCTCTCCACAGTGACCAAGGACTGAGTCCATGTCCTATGGTCTCTCTAAAATATCTGCTTCTTGATTCCAGGAGCCTGGTAGATGACCTTGGGCTTTGCATGTGCTCAAGCTCCACGGGTACTTGATGGCTGCATTTCATGTATGGATGTCTACGGAAGCCTCTGGTCTCCTCTGATACCCCTGCGAAATTCTGAGCCTGTGTTGCTGTAGCTGACTGTCTATCAGGAGAATGTAATGTTGATGTTTCTATGTCCCATCCATCAAATCAGATTCTATCCTCCGGTAATAATTAGCAGGGGATGGAGCAGGTAGCAGCGCTGGTGGGGACGATGACATGGGGCGGTTAATATCGTTATACAGAGAAGACCTGCCTCTGGCTTCAAGGTGGAAACTAAAACTGGTCCTCTGATTTTGGCAGCAGTGACCCTTCGAAGACTCTCAAGCGTCCCTCCTGCAGCGGTCACTTGAGGTGGTTACTATTTATTCACATCCTGTCCAGTATTGCCTAGTTTATGATTGCATGGGGAAAAAAAGAATCTTTTTTCCATACCCTAGTTTATATGTAGATGAAAACTGAGTAAGGCAAAAATGGGGAATTTGGGTAATTCATTTTGGAGAACACACATTTTGAAAATTGAATTAAAACATTCAAGGACATTTTCCTCAGCTTTCATGAGACTATATTCCAAGCAGAAGAGGCATAGAAATGATTTTAAGCTTTTCAGAAGCACTGGGATGAATGAAAATTCTTCAGAGCAAAATGAGTATATTATTCCCTCTTTTATTCTATCCCTGGATCGAAACCGAGGGTTTAAGGGGAGTAGAAGGGGAGAGGGTAACGAAACGCACTGATTCATAGCCAGTTGGTTGAAAAAGGTTTTGTGAAATAAGTGAAGTTTTAGGAGTCTAGGTAATGACACAGAGAAAAAAATTGAGCACACAGAGGTTGAAGGCCGTAACCCAAGAGTAAGGTGTCCTGAGCCAGGCAAAGCTCAGAGATGAAACAGAAAGAACAAATACAAAAGTCCATTTTATTTTCCTTCATCTATTCAATCAGAAGCTTGGATTCAGAGCTAGACACAAACACCTTCTTTTCTGAGTCTACAAAATCTGTCTTAGGCCAAAATCCTGAGTCTCACCACATTTAGCCACAAACTGTTTATCTCTTTTGCAACAAAATGTAGTAACAAGATACATCAGCAAGTCACAGACTTTCTACTAAACTGTCATTATGCAGCTAGTTTATGCTTCTCTCGTAAGGTTGAAATAGAAAACGATAATCATACCCATTTCTGAAAAACTCAAGGATGAGGGTATTGAGAAGGAAAAAAGCAGAGAATTTAGGTTTGCTTTGGAACTTAGTTTCCAAAAGGAACTTTGACAGAGGAAGAAATTCATTTGTAGCAAAAATACAAGCTCAACGAAAGAACAAAGTTTAAAGCAAAAATATCTACACATTTTTGGTCTAAAATTTAGACCAAAAGCTCTAAAATACTTCACCACCCTTGCAAGTTCCCCTCATTTGCCATCATCATCCCACTTAATGACTTAAAAAGTAAGTCAGTGTGGGATGTCCGAAGGGCCCGTGGAGCCACAGGAGGTCCACCAACTTTCCTAAGAATTAACTGGGGATTCCAGAGCACCAGGGCAGATCTGTGATTTGGGATCTTCCCTCCACAATGAACTTTTCATTCCCGGAAAGATGTTCCTCAGTCAAAGAAAATGCCCAGCTGTGATCTCCAGAACACTTTTTAACTAGTAGATTTTAACTGAGGGAAAAAATTAAGCAAGGTCATAGGAGTTTGACCAAGTTGTTTGAAAGATGCTTACTTTTTTTCTGGGTAAAGTCCCTTAGTCCATATGTTGAGAATTTGCTTATTAGAACAGATTCTCAATCTATCTCTGAAAGCAAAGATAGATTCCGTCTATCTTAAGGGGATTCCGTCCCCTTAAGCAAAATAAATGCAAACGTGCCCGAAGCTTCATTTTTATCTTATGAACTGAAATATATTCTTGTCTTTCACTAGAATTTGTGAAGTCTGAACCGCTTCCTTCAGAAATCATCAGGGTGTAGTAAATGGGACTAATACACTGATTCCATTGTGTTTCTAATTCCATCAGCAACTTTCTATGTATGAGAACTGTGGTCTGTGGCATAAAACTTTGCCTTTAGTTTTCTACTTCTGGGCAATTGTTAAATCGGTAGCCTCAAAACAAGCAAATGTATAACACTGAATGGAGAGGGGGAAAATGTAGTTAGAACTTTTGCAAAGCTCCTGAGGAAGGAAACAAAGAAAAGGTTTATTTTAATAGATTTGCATATTGGAATTTGCTGCATCTTCAGAACAAGTATTTATGGAAACGTAATCAAGACTTTTTCAAACTTCCTGCTTCCTTTTCAACATTCTTTTCCAATGTTGTCATAATAAATGTAGCATTACATTCATTTTTCCAACTTGCCTCTTATTTTAAAACCATCTGAATGTACAGAGAGCAAAATCAGATTGATACTGTTGAATTTTGATACTTGTGAGTTCCGATAAAAGTAATCACCGGTTCAACAAAAACTGCAAAAGACAGGCATTTTATGGATTTTAAATACAGGAAAAGCTGTAAAACAAGGCACAGAAACTCTGAGCAAAATCACAGGATTGTTCAGATTGCTTTAGCAGTGAGTCTAAGCACATGAAGAAAAAAATCTATAATAAGAGCACAGGCTGACAAATATAAGATTTACAAAAGATAAATATTAAGAACATCAAGAATTCATCCTCTCTTTGTAATCCAGAAAGAATTCCCTCCACAGTAGACCAATGATTATATGGAGAGTTCAGGGTTTTATTTGTTTACAACACTGAAATTCCTTCTTAATTTCTGTCAAAAATATATTGCCTTCTCCCCATATTAACTACTCTACTCTTTGTCTTTTCCTCTGAATCCATAAAAGAATATTACTATAAAAAAAAAGAGGAAAATAAATTAACGGAGGCTGAGAACAAGAGAGATAGGAAAGGAAAGCAGAAGGGGGGAAACCTTGAATCTTAGTGACTCCGTATAATTAAACTTTAATCCTCAATTTAATTTGTTCAGTTATTATGACAGTAAGTGACCCATCGAATCTGCACAGTTGACCTAAGATGACCATTTTGTGATTGATGCATTAATAGCTGATCTGACTGACCATATCTATTGGCCCTAGAGAAATATCACCTGAGCTGAAAAGAGACCCGGGCTTAGGTATTATGAGTCCATAAGGAATACTCAGTTTCACTTGGCAATATTAAGTGGAAAAGGATTATTAAGAGGGCCAGCAATCAAGCAAATGAACATCTAGAATTGTGACTTCTCTCGCCAACCACTTAGCTCTTTCCCTCCCTTCACAAATACAGAAATTGTATACAAAATAAGCAGTCATCTTGGCCCTTCAAGACCTTCTATTGCTCCTTAAAGGATGCTTTGGTATCAACTACAGACAAAATATTTCGTGGCAGTCAGAAGATTAACAACCTTGCCTCAGGATCCTCCTGTTTCTCTAGATTTAATGTTCTTCCTATTTAATTTGTAAATCGACCCGATTTATTGAGTTCTCACACCCATGCTTTCTTCCTTCTCCATGGGGATTATTTCTAGCCTTCCTCTTTCATTGTCTCTACCAGTGGTTCTCAACCAGGGTAACTGCGTACCCCAGGAGACATTAGACAATGTCTAGAAACACTTCTGATTGTCACAACCTGGGGGAGGGAGGCGAGGTGCTGCTACTGGTATCTGTTGGGTAGAGAGAGGCCAAGGATGCTGGCAAGCATCCTACACTGTACAGGATACCCCCGTGACAGAGAAAGAGCTGGTCCCAAGTCTCAGTGGTGCCAACGTTAAGAACCCTTGACCTCTATGATGTCATTCATCCAGCCTTTGAGGCCAATCAGTGTGACGGGAAGCCCGCCTTGGCTTTCCCAGGAATTGCTCAAATGCAGACCAAACCTCTCTCCGCCTCTTCATCAGCATATGCAGGGGATTTAAAGTCACGACACTGAATGAGTTCTCCTGGGAAGTGAGTGCAGATAGTAATTTTTTCAACTGTTCACACAAGGCAGAAGTCGATTTCTCTTACATGTAACAGTCCAAAGAAAGAAATCAGGACTTGTTAGGAAGCTTCATGGCCCAGGGTCACTGAGGCACCCAAGCCCCATGAGTGTCCAGCCCACCACCTCCTCAGGAAACGGCCCCCTCCTGATGGTCCAGGCTGACCTTCCACTCTGAGACCAGGAACGAGAAAGCCCCACCAAGCAGCCTCATCTTGAAGAAGATGACTTGACAGTCTGGTCCCATTCCACTGGCCTGCACTGTCACCTGGCAACGCCCAAGTAGGAGCAAGCCTGTGAAGCTTACTGTCTAGCTGGGGGGCCAGGGGTCCTGCCAAAACCGAGGGTTTCTGTTTCCTAAAGGTAGAAAGGGAGAGTGAATGCAGGACGACAATGATCAGGTTCTGCCCCACTGGGTCTGCACATTTCCCTTCAAAGTGCTCTCTAAAGTGCCAAGCTCTCTCTGGCATTTACTGTTTTAAAGGCATATCTATGAATATCCTCATGGCCTCAGGGCTTTCTTTCCTAAACACTTATAGGGTTTTTTTCTTTGTCTTCAGTGTTTAACATTTTCGGGATGACCTATAGGAGTGGGTCTGCATACATTTTACATTTTTCGTATATTCTTTTCCATTATGATTTATCATAGGATACTGACTCTAGTTCTCTGTGCTATACAGTAGGACCTTATTGTTTATCCATTCTATATATAACAGTTTGCATCTGCTAATCCCAGCCTCCCACTCCATCCCTCCCCCAACCCCCTCCCCCTTGGCAACCACCAGTCTGTTGTCTACATCCGTGATTCTGTTTCTGTTTCATAGATAGGTTCATTTGAGTCATATTTTAGATTCCACATATAAGTGATATCAGGTCTGCATTAATTTTACCTTGATCATTTTAAGCATTTTCATTGATGTCTTCCTTTAGATCAAGAAAACTTTCTTCAGTGTTTTCTATTTTAATACATTTTTAAATTGAAGTATAGTTAATTTACAATGTTGTGTTAGTTTCAGGTGTACAGCAAAGTGATTCCATTGTATATATATTTCATATTCTTTATATTTCATATTCTTTTCCATTATAGGTTATTACAAGATATTGAATATAATTCCCTGTACTATACAGTAGGTCCTTGTTGTTTCTCTGTTTTCTGTATAGCACTGTTAATCCCAAACTCCTAATTTATCTGGTGTTTTCTTATTAGCTATATTAAATTTGGTCTATTAGCATCTTCCACTGACGGCATCTCTGATATATGCCTTCCATAATTATTGTTTTCTCTCCTATATTTTCATTCCTTTATCTTTTTCCTTTGTGTTTTCTAATAATTCTTCAAGTTTGCTTTCTGTGACACTGATTTGATTTTCTTCACTTAGCAATCTATTCACAGAGTTCGTGGAATTCCTCGTTTCTTGTAATAATTCTTTTGCAGAAAAATGCAACCACTTCAAAAATTAATCAAAATGTATAGCTACATGCTTTCCCCATGTTCCTTTTGTTATTAGGGACACCTCTGCTTGCCAGTTATTGAGTATCGCCAGATAGAAGTCAAAGTTGGCAGGGATTTCCCTGGCGGTAGAGCGGTTAAGACTCTGTGCTTGGGCTTCCCTGGTGGCGCAGTGGTTGAGAGTCCGCCTGCCGATGCAGGCGACATGGGTTCGTGCCCTGGTCCGGGAAGATCCCACATGCCGCGGAGCGGCTGGGCCCGTGAGCCATGGCCGCTGAGCCTGCGCGTCCGGAGCCTGTGCTCCACAATGGGAGAGGCCACAACAGTGAGAGGCCCGCATACCGCAAAAAAAAAAAAAAAAAAAAAAAAAGACTCTGTGCTTCCACTGCAGGGGGCGCAGGTTCAATCCGTGTTCGGGGAACGAAGATCCTGCATGCCGCGCGGTGCAGCCAAATAAATAGATACATAAATAAGGTGTGTATGCAGTTTGCCGTATTTAAAAAAAAAAAAGAAGAGGAAGAAGCCAAGCTTGGCATTGTTCCAAATTCACAAAGCAACCTCTGGTTCAAAGTAAAAGAAAAGAAAAAGGAAATTGAGTCAGAATAAACTGGTTTTATTGGGGTTGGAGCTGGGGAGGAGGTTTGGGGTTTTCTCGCTTGTCTTCTGCTGTGGTCTGAAGGTGGATACTCTGCCTTTAATCCTGGCCTCCTTGTAGAGCACAGTGGAGCATAACCAATGCAGGAAAGCTCGTCTCCTGAAATAGCTGGATCCTGAAAGAAGGCTTCCCCACGCCCAGGTCTCCATTTCATGCGGCAGCCTTGTGAGGACCAAGCGAATGGGCCTAAAAAACTGTTGGGATCCTAAGGCTACTGGTTCATAAAGGCCAGTAGGAGCCTAAGAAGTCCCGTGAACCCTTTGCACTTACCACCTGTGCCCGGTAAGGGTGCTTTCACCTTAAAGCAGCAGGCTTTAGCCTTCAGTGTCAGTGGGCACAATTCTGGCTTACAGCCATGCCATAGTTCTCCCAGGAGCAAGGCCATTATTTTGTCATCTGGGTTTTTTTTTTTCCTTCATTCTAAGTCCATTAGCAGATACTTAGCAGAAATTTCTCTGGGTTTCTGGTATGTGTGTATATCAGATAGATTGAGAGGCAGAGCAGAGAGTTGGAGAGGACGGGAGAGAGAGGAGAGCTGGTTTTAAAGAGTACTGGGACTTCCCTGGCGGTCCATTGGTTAAGACTCTGCACTCCCACTGCAGGGGGCCCAGGTTCGATGCCTGGTCACGGAACTAAGATCCCACATGCCACAAAGCTTGGCCAAAAAAAACAAAAAACAAAAAAAGATATGAGTATTTATCAGGTGGGGGCGGGGTTATATCTATGTCTCCATGCTGCCCATTTACCCAAATGTCCTGCCCTCCTACTTCAAATGTCCAAATGTCCCCAAACTGCCATTTACAGTTGCACCAGGCACTATGTGTTCAATCGCAACCCCTTCCCGTATCTTCTCCCCCAGGCGCTCCCTCCCCCTCGTTTTGTAGTTTCCAGTCCCCGTGCTGACATGTGTCTGGGAGAACCCACTCTGTGCAGCTTCCCCATCACTGCTCCTCAGGCCTGGGGGCCCACGACTCTCACCCCACGGGGACCAGACGTAATGAAATGCCTTGTCTGGCTCTTTGCTGAGCAGAGGTGGTGTGGTTTTCCCCTTAATGTTAAAACCAGGTTCCAAACGGTCCAAAATAAGCAATTTGCTGTCATTAGATATTTCCCTCGTACCACAGAAAGAATTCACACACCATACCTATACCATCAGGAATCCAGAAACATCTCACGTTCAACCCAAACAGCCCGTTGCTCTTCACAAGGGCTGTTCCCATGCCTTGAGGTCACTCATGAATTTCTTTAGTTATTCAGGAATTGAACCGCTTTGAGACCTTTGGGTCCCTGTTATAGTACAGAACCAAGGATTGTGTTACAAGTGCAAAAATTAATCATAGCAATTAGGCAGGAAAGGAGGTGTCAGGCCAGCTCCTAGTTCCTGGAGCAGAGTTAGGTTACCACGCAGGGTTTACACAGAATGTTGCAGTCAGCTTTCCGAAGGCCAGATTGGGAGCTCAGATGCCTGCATTTTAATTTAAATACTAAGCTGCTATACTCTCCACACAACAAAAAATACTGTTTTAATCTGCATGGGGGTCACCTAGCTCCTCTTTATGTTGCATTTCTTAATAAAGATAATCTTCCATTGGTCATCTCTAATCGTGAAAAATATACACTGGGTTCAATATGCCAATCCAAAACGTTTTTTAATCTCTTTACAAGGTGGACAATGCTTTTACCTAAGCACATTCTCTTCTTTCAATTCTAGAAAGGCTCTAGCTGTGCAACCAGGTGCTAAACTATTCAGGAAGTGCAACCGAAGTTCAGCGGAGAAAGAAGTCCCAGGGGTGCCGCCGTGGAAATGCTTTATGAAGAATTCAGGCCTTGAGTGAGACTCGGAAAGATAAGTAGGCTACAGAGAGGCAGTCGGGAAGGCGACGAAACTGCGGTTGGAGGGATAGCACAGACAGAGGCATGGGAATCAAGTAATTACATAAAACAGATGCAAGATGCTGCTCCAGGCTCCATGGGATAAACAAAGAGAAGAAAATATGTCCTTGAGGAGTATGAAACTGGTTGCAAAAACACAGAGTTAGCAATGCATTTCAGAACGAGCCGTGGCTGTGAAGAGCAGCTCTGCGATGGGTTTGCCAGGAGCAGAGATGTGGACAGAAGGGTGACCCAGGCCAGAGAGATGAGCACATGGGGGTCTGCAGGGAACAGGGTGCAAGAAGGGGAGGAGGGCTTGAAGTCAGTCCTGATGCCACACAAAGGAAGCCCCAAGATGGCACGTACAAGTTGACACAGTTACTTCAGTTCCATCCTTTCTTCTGGTCAGCCACAGTGTAAGGAAGGTAGGGTGACTATTCAACCAATTCACAAGAAAATTTACTAGGAAATCAAGACTCAGGTTTATCAAGACCACCACTACCAGCTTCCTGGATTTCAACACCAGTGTCCTTTCTACTCTCGCTTACTTCTGTGGGTTTCAGCTGTTAAGGAGGACTTCCTCTCTGTCTGAGCTGTGATCCTAGGGTTCCAATAGCACACAGGTATTACTCAGAAGTGAGGCAATGAGGGACCAAATTAAACTGATCACAATGAAGAGAAATGAAGAGGAAAGGGATAAATGCAATGAAAGAATCAATAAGACTCAAGGACTGAGTCGTCACTGAGGGCTATAGGCCTCTTCTTCCATAAAACATGTATTATATATAATACATTATATACAATATGTACCTTATGTGAATATAATGACTTCATTGTTATAAAGATGAGTATGTAAGTATTATTTATTAGAGAAGATCTTTTACCTAAATTTTTTTCTTCATATTTTAAAACAAAGTAAAACATTTTCATGGGCCCCTAAAACTATCATAGGCCCTAAGCATTGTACTTACTGTGCCTAACAGATAAATCAGTCCTGGCTGGGGCACAGGAAGTAAGATAAGTCTTAAATGACTGCAAAATTTCCACCAAGAGTGAAGAAGTGAAGGAGGGAAATTAATTTGAAGGGGAAGACAAAGAATTTTGCTTTTGTACTTGTGAGACTTGCAGTGGCTACAGACATCCAGATGAAGGTGGCCAGTAAGTCATATGCAGTGTAGCATCTGGGTTCATGCATATTTGAAAGTCAATAGCTTAAAGGTGTTATTGAAAACCACGAAAGTGAATGATCTCCCTGAGGAAGTGAACTGTAGAGGGAGGTGCTGGAAACTAATACAAAAGGCTTCAGGGTGTCCCACAGTTAAGGAGATGATAGAGGAAGGGGAATCAGCAGTACCTGTAGAAATGGTGGATTCTTGTGCTCCTGAGAGAGGTTGCCGGTGCTGTGATTGGGATTGTGGCTGTATTTTGTTTTCAAAATGAGATCCTACTTAGAAGTCACATAATTATGAAACTGAAGATGAAGACAGCAACAGCCACATTTTTTTCATTCTTTCTTCCTGTCTCCTTCACTGTCCCTAAATACCCAACACACATATACACCACACACTCACACACATCACACACACACACTCCTGAACATAAGCTTCCCACATTATGAAACATTTCTAACTATCTCCATCCAAAGGCATCTTCTGAATGAAGATACATGGACTCAACTGAAGGAAACTGGCACCTCAGCAAACTGAGGCAAGCACAGTAAACTCAGCAAAGCACAAGTTACAACAGCACATTTATAGTCAATGCCTGAGCAGATGGGAAATACAGAGCTTTCTCCTTCATCTCAAGAAAAATCTCCCTTGCTGGGTGGATACCAGCTCCACTGTGTGCAGTTGTCACCCTCATGGTCCCTGGTTCTGCTGAAGGCACTGCAGATAATGGAAGCTGTACTCACAACTTACCATGAAAGGTTGATTTTCTGTGTTAACATTTCCTTAAAGAAAATTACCACTGATGAGGCTTGCAGCACATTTCCCCTGAGACTACAGATTCTAGGTATTCCAGTGCAATTGCAGAAACCTACTCAGAAACAGATGGATCTGTGAATGATTGATGGATGAACAGGGAGGTGGTTGTTTCAGGTCAGTCATCTGAATCATGTCTTGGGAGAGTTCCCATGAAGTTACATAGGATGAAAATCTGGGCCAGTATTCACATGCCTGATTATTGAAGTCAGAACAGCTGCATTTATTTCAACATTCCCAGCCTCACACATACATACATGCCAGTGAAGCTTAAAGGTTAAACTGTAAGAGGAAAATCACAAGTGCGATAATAAGAAAATAGAACTGAAAAAATATCCTGGAAAACTAAATACATGCCTCGGCAAGGCTGGAACATAAAACTGAAGAATTACTAAGAGATGTTACAGAGGAGAAAAAGAGGGGGAAATGTGAGAGGTTGTGAGATGTAGAGGAAAAAATGAGAAACTCTGAAGTGCATTTAATTGGAGTCTTAGCAAAAGAGAGTAAGGGTGTAGAGAACAGGAAATACATAGGAGATAATAGCTCAAATATTCCAGAATCAATCAAAATCATGAAATGACACAGAAAGTAAACATAAAGTATACTAAACAAGTCAACAAAACAAGAACATTAATTCTTCAAAACACAGTCAAATTTAAGAACAATTTTAAGAATAGAGAGAAAAGAGAAAAGATCTTAGCATCCTAAGAGAAAACCTAGATCATGAACAAAAGGACAGTGAGACAGACAGCAGACTTCCCAGCAGCAACAGTGGGAGATAAACAAGAGTGGAATATCTTCAAAATGGTGAGATATTTTCTGTCAGTGTAGAACAGTGTATCAATAAAAACTTTCTTGCAAGAACAAAATAATCATCAAAACATTTTCAGATTTCAAAAAATCTGGAAAACATCTAATGGAATAACTTTCAGAAGAAAGGAAACAATTCCAGAAGAAAAATCTATGATATAAGGACCTTCAAGATAGCGAGGAGTAAGACATGAAGATCACCTTCCTCCCCACAAATACATCAAAAATACATCTACATGTGGAATAACTCCTACAGAACACCTACTGAACGCTGGCAGAAGACCTCAGACTTCCCAAAAGCCGTGTGGCTGACAGGGTCTTGGTGCTCCGGCCGGGTGTCAGGCCTGAGTATCTGAGGTGGGAGAGCCGAGATCAGGACATTGGACTACCAGAGACCTCATGACCCCACATAATATCAATCGCCAAGAGTTCATCCAGAGATCTCCATCTCAATGCGAAGACCCAGTTCCACTCAACGACCAGCAAGTTCCAGTGCTGGACACCCCATGCCAAACAACTAGCAAGACAGAAACACAACCCCACCCATTAGCAGAGAGGCTGCCTAAAATCATACTAAGTTCACAGACAGCCCAAAACACACAACCGGACATGGTCCTGCCCACCAGAAAGACAAGATCCAGCCTCATCCACCATAACACAGGCAGCAGTCCCCTCCACCAGGAAGCCTACACAACCCACTGAAGCAAACTTACCGACTAGGGGCAGACACCAAAAACAAGAGGAACTATGAACATTCAGCCTCTGAAAAGGAGACACCAAACACAGTAAGTTAAGCAAAATGAGAAGACAGAGAAATATGCAGCAGATGAATGAGCAAATTAAAAACCCACCAGACCAAACAAATGAAGAGGAAGTACACAGCCTACCTGAAAAAAGTATTCAGAGTAATGATAGTAAAGATGATCCAAAATCCTGGAAACAGAATGGAGAAAATACAAGAAACATTTGACAAGGACCTAGAAGAAGTAAAGAGCAAACAAACAATGATAAACAACAAAATAAATGAAATTTAAAATTCTCTAGAAGGAATCAAGAGTCGAATAAAAGAACGGATAAGTGACCTGGGAGATAAAATCGTGGAAATAACTACTGCAGAGCAGAATAAAGAGTGAAAAGAATTGAGGACAGGCTCAGAGACCTCTGGGACAACATTAAACGCAACAACATTCGAATTATAGGGGTCCCAGAAGAAAAAGAGAAAAAGAAAGGAAGTGAGAAAGCATTTGAAGGGATTATAATTGAAAAATTCCTTAATATGGGAAAGAAAATAGTCAATCAAGTCCAGGAAACACAGAGAGTCCCATAAAGGATAAATCCAAGGAGAAACATGCCAAGACACATATTAATCAAACTATCAAAAATTAAATACAAAAAAACTATTAAAAGCAGCAAGGAAAAAGCAACAAATAACATACAAGGGAATCCCCATAAGGTTAACAGCTAATCTTTCAGCAGAAACTCTGTAAGCCAGAACGGAGTGGCAGGACATATTGAGAGCGATGAAAAGGAAAAACCTACAACCAAAATTACTTTACTCAGCGGGGATCTCATTCATATTTGATGGAGAAATTAAAACCTTTACAGACAAGCAAAAGCTAAGAGAATTCAGCACCACCAAACCAGCTTTACAACAAATGCTAAAGGAACTTCTCTAGGCAGGACACACAAGAGAAGGAAAAGACCTACAATAACAAACCCAAAACAGTTAAGAAAATGGGAATAGGAACATACGTATCGATAATTAACTTAAATGTAAATGGATTAAATACTCCAACCAAAAGACATAGACTGGCTGAATGGATACAAAAAGAAGACCCATATATATGTTGTCTAAAAGAGACCCACTTCAGACCTAGGGACACATACAGACTGAAAGTGAGGGGATGGAAAAAGATATTCCATGCAAATGGATATCAAAAGAAAGCTGGAGTAACAATACTCATATCACATAAAATAGACTTTAAAATAAAGAATGTTACAAGACACAAGGAAGCACACTACATAATGATCAAGGGATCAATCCAAGAAGATATAACAATTGTAAATATTTATGCACCCAATATAGGAGCACCTCAATATATAAGGCAAATGCTAAGAGCCATAAAAGGGGAAATTGACAGTAACACAATCATAGTAGGGGACTTTAACACCCCACTTTCACCAACGGACAGATCAACCCAAAAGAAAATAAATAAGGAAACACAAGCTTTAAATGATACATTAAACAAGATGGAGTTAATTGATATTTATAGGACATTCCATGCAAAAACAACAGAATACACTTTCTTCTCAGGTGCTCATGGACCATTCTCCAAGATAGATCGTAACTTGGGTCACACAAATCAAGCCTTAGTAAATTTAAGAAAATTGAAATCATATCAAGTATCTTTGGGACCACAATGCTATGAGACTAGATATCAATTACAGGAAAAAAAACTAAAAAATACTAACACATGGAGGTTAAACAATACACTACTAAACAACCAAGAGATCACTGAAGAAATCAAAGAGGAAATCAAAAAATACCTAGAGGGCTTCCCTGGTGGCGCAGTGATTGAGAGTTCACCTGCCGATGCAGGGGACACGGGTTCGTACCCCAGTCCAGGAGGATCCCGCATGCCGTGGAGCGGCTGGGCCCGTGAGCCATGGCTGCTGAGCCTGCGTGTCCGGAGCCTGTGCTCTGCAACAGGAGAGGCCACAACAGTGAGAGGCCCACGTACTGCAAAAAAAAAAAAACAAAAAACATACCTAGAAACAAATGACAATGAAAACACGATGACCCAAAACCTATGGGATGCAGCAAAAGCAGTTCTAAGAGGGAAGTTTATAGCAATACAAGCCTACCTCAAGAAACAAGAAACATCTCAAATAAACAACCTAACTTTACACCTCAAGAAATTAGAGAAAGAAGAACAAAAAACCCACAACGTTAGCAGGAGGAAAGAAATCATAAAGATCAAATCAGAAATAAATGAAAAAGAAATGAAGGAAACAATAGCAAAGATCAATAAAACTAAAAGCTGGTTCTTTGAGAAGATAAGCAAAATTGATAAACCATTAGCCAAACTCATCAAGAAAAAAACGGAGAAGGCTCAAATCAACAGAATTAGAAATGGAAAAGGAGAAGTAACAACTGACACTGCAGAAATACAAAGGATCATGAGACATTACTACAAGCAACTCTATGCCAATAAAATGGACAACCTGGAAGAAATGGACAAATTCTTAGGAAAGCACAACCTTCCGAGGCTGAACCAGGAAGAAACAGAAAATATAAACAGACCAATCACAAGCACTGAAATTGAGACTGTGATTAAAAATCTTCCAACAAACAAAAGTTCAGGACCAGATGGCTTCACAGGCAAATTCTATCAAACATTTAGAGAAGAGCTAACACCTGTTCTTCTCAAACTCTTCCAGAATATAGCAGAGGGAGGAACACTACTAAACTCATTCTACGAGTCCACCATCACCCTGATACCAAAACCAGACAAAGATGTTATAAAAAAGGAAAACTACAGGCCAATGTCACTGATGAACATAGATGCAAAAATCCTCTACAAAAACTAGCAAAGAGAATCCAGCAGCACATTAAAAGGATCTTACACCTTGATCAACTGAGGTTTATCCCAGGAATGCAAGGATTCTTCAAAATATGCAAATCAATCAATGTGATACACCATACTAACAAACTGAAGGATAAAGATCATGTGATAATCTCAAAAGAAACAGAAAAAGCTTTTGACAAAATTTGACACCCATTTATGATAAAAACTCTCCAGAAAGCAGGCATAGAGGAAACTTACCTCAATATAATAAAGGCCATATATGACAAACCCACAGCCAACAGCATTCTCAATGTTTAAAAACTGAAAGCATTGCCACTAAGATCAGAAAGAAGACAAAGTTGCCCACTCTCACCACTATTATTCGACATAGTTTTGGAAGTTTTCGGCAAAGCAATCAGAGACAAAAAAGAAATAAAAGGAATCCAAATCGGAAAAGAAGAAGTAAAACTGTCACTCTTTGCAGATGACATGATACTATACATAGAGAATCCTAAAGATGCTATCAGAAAACTACTAGAGCTAATCAATGAATTTGGTAAAGTAGCAGGATACAAAATTAATGCACAGAAATCTCTTGCATTCCTATACATTAATGATGAAAAATCTGAAAGAGAAATAAAGGAAACACTCTCATTTACCATTGCAACAAAAAGAATAAAATACCTAGGAATAAACCTACCTAAGGAGACAAAAGACCTGTAGGCAGAAAACTATAAGACACTGTTGAAAGAAATTAATGATGATACAAAGAGATGGAGAGACATACCATGATCTTGGATTGGAAGAATCAACCCTGTGAAAACGACTATACTACCCAAAGCAATCTACAGTTTCAGTGCAATTCTTATGAAACTACCAATGGCATTTTTCACAGAATTAGAACAAAAAAATTGCACAATTTGTATGGAAACACAAAAGACCCTGAATAGCCAAAGCAATCTTGAGAAAGAAAACGGAGCTGGAGGAATCAGGCTTCCAGACTTCAGACTATACTACAAAGCTACAGTAATCAAGACAGTATGGTACTGGCACAAAAACAGAAATGTAGATCAATGGAACAGGATAGAAAGACCAGAGATAAACCTACACACATATGGTCACCTTATCTTTGATAAAGGAGGCAAGAATATACAATGGAGAAAAGACAGCCTGTTCAATAAGTGGTGCTGGGAAAACTGGACAGCTACATGTAAAAGAATGAAATTAGAACACTCCATAACACTATACACAAAAATAAACTCAAAATGGATTAAAGACCTAAATGTAAGGCCAGACACTATCAAACTCTTAGAGGAAAACATAGGCAGAACACTCTATGACATAAATCACAGCAAGATCCTTTTTGACCCACCTCCTAGAGAAATGGAAATAAAAACAAACAAATAGGACCTATGAAACTTAAAAGTTTTGCACAGCAAAGGAAACCATAGACAAGACAAAAAGACAACCCTCAGAATGGGAAAAAATATTTGCAAACAGAGCAACTGACAAAAGGATTAATCTCCAAAATTTACAAGCAGCTCATGCAGCTCAATATCAAAAAAACAAAAAACCCAATCCAAAGATGGGCAAAAGACCTAAATAGACATTTCTCCAAAGAAGATGTACAGATCGCCAACAAACACATGAAAGGATGCTCAACATCAGTAATCATTAGAGAAATGCAAATCAAAACTACAATGAGGTATCACCTCACACCAGTCAGAATGGCCGTCATCAAAAAATCTACAAACAATAAATGCTAGAGAGGGTGTGGAGACAAGGGAACCCTCTTGCACTATTGGTGGGAATGTAAATTGATACAGCCACTATGGAGAGCAGTATGGAGTTTCCTTAAAAAACTAAAAATAGAACTACCATACGACCCAGCAATCCCACTACTGGGCATATACCCTGAGAAAACCATAATTCAAAAAGAGTCATGCACCTCAATGTTTACTGCAGCACTATTTACAATAGTCAGGACATGGAAGCAACCTAAATGTCCTTCGAGAGATGAATGGATAAAGAAGATGTGGCACATATATACAGTAGAATATTACTCAGCCATAGAAAGAAATGAAATTGAGTTATTTGTAGTGAGGTGGATGGACCTAGAGTCTGTCATAAAGAGTGAATTAAGTGAGAAAGAGAAGAACAAATACCATATGCTAACACATATATATGGAACCAAAAAAAAAAAGAAAAAAAGGTTCTGAAGAACCTAGGGGCAGGACAGGAATAAAGACGCTGACGTAGAGAATGGACTTGAGGACACAGGAAGGGGGAAGGGTAAGCTGGGACGAAGTGAGAGAGTGGCATGGACACATATACACTACCAAACGTAAAATAGATAGCTAGTGGGAAGTAGCCACATAGCACAGGGAGATCAGCTCGGTGCTCTGTGACCACCTAAAGGGGTGGAATAAGGAGGGTGGGAGGGGGATGCAAAAGGGAGGAGACATGGGGGTATATGTATATGTATAGCTGATTCACTTTGTTCTACAGCTGCAACTAACACAACAATGCAAAGCAGTTATACTCCAATAAAGATGTTAAAGAAAAGAAAAAAAAAAGAAAAAAGAAAACTCTATGGTATAAAAAGAAATGGATGGCCAGGGACCTCACTGGTAGCACAGTGGTTAAGAATCTGCCTACCAGTGCTGGGGACAGGGGATCGATCCCTGATCCAGGAAGATCCCACACGTTGCAGAGCAGCTAGACCAAGCACCACAAATACTGAGCCCACATGCCAAAACTACTGAAGCTCGCGCACCTAGAGCCCATGCTCCACAATAAGAGAAGCCACCGCAATGAGAAGCCCGCGCACCACAACGAAGAGTAGCCCCTGCTCGCTGCAACTAGAGAAAGCCCGTGCACAACAAAGACCCAGTGCAACCAAAAAATAAATAATTAAATAAACCTTTGCAAAGAAATGGTCAGCAAAGAAACTGGTAAACGTGTATGCAATGAAACACAGAAAATCTAAATAATAAAAAACAACAGTGGTAGTGCCTAATTCGTGAGGTTTAAAACACAGAGGATGAATCTCAAAGACTGGGCAGCAATAGCAGAGGGGATGTAAGGGGTTATAAGTCATCGTATTTTTCCAGAGGAGGAAGAAAATTACTGATATACTTTACATATTACATTTTCTTTATGTAACTTCAAAGGAAACCAAGAGAAATAAATAAGAGAAATAAAATTTAACTTCCACACAGTAGGAGATGAAATGAAATGGAGTAGGGGGTGGGGAATATAAGACAGCAAGAAGCAAGAGGGTGGGTGAAGCATAATAAAAGCAAGACAGGGGCTTCCCTGGTGGCGCAGTGGTTGAGAATCTGCCTGCTAATGCAGGGGACACGGGTTCGAGCCCTGGTCTGGGAAGATCCCACATGCCGCGGAGCAACTAGGCCTGTGAGCCTCAAGTACTGAGCCTGCGCGTCTGGAGCCTGTGCTCCGCAACAAGAGAGGCCGCGCACCACAATGAAGAGTGGCCCCCGCTTGCCACAACTAGAGAAAGACCTCGCACAGAAATGAACACCCAATGCAGCCAAAAATTAAAAATAAATTAATTAATTAAAAGAAGGCTCAACATTTAAAAAAAAAAAAAAGCAAGACAAGCAAGTACCAATAAAACGGTAGAAAAAAAAAATCCAAAGATGAATAGATACAAATTCACTAGTTAGGAGACACGGGACAATCACAGTCTCTTTGGACAAATGTGATCTAGTCACAGGAAACAAAGAAAGCAAGGTCCAGAGAGCAGATGGCCTATTACTAAAAATTAGAATATGTATCACTAATATAGATGCTAAAAGCACACAGAGAAAATGGGGATGGGGGCAGTGCAATGCAGTAGCAGCAGATCTAACATGGTTTGACCTCTATCGTCTGCTCAATATCTGTGTGATTCTGGGCAAATATCTAGCCCTGCGTTTATTTTCTAAAGCAGTAGAATTGAGATAGGAACAGTACCTACTTCATAGAGTTATTGTAGGAGTATATGAGATAAAATATGAAAACTGCTCACGACAATGCCTGGCACATAGGATGGACACAGAGGAATTATTAGCTTGGACTGGAGGGTGCTATGGCAGGTTTTATACTGTGAAAAACCCCTGAATTTGAGGAACGGGTGAATGGAATTAGGGAAGGTGAACAGTAAGAAGGACAGAAAACAGAAAAATTGAACAAAGCCAAAGAGACCAAACTAGGAAGATGAGATGCACCTGGCCTGGGTGGGACTCAGGCAGCCTAGCTGGGGAATCCAGGCCCCTCAGCATCCCACTTCCTCCTGCCTCTCCAGTCCCTCCAGGATGTCTTGTTGGAAGTCAATGGTTACCAGGAGAAAACATCTGTATCTGAAAGCAGCTCTATGTGCATTCATCTCATTAAACATTTTTTTTCAGAGTTTGGTTCTTAATGTTGTGTGTCACCAGCAATGTCATGAGAAATCCAGAGAGAAAAATGTGGTCTGTGCAATTAGTAGCCCTCAGGCAATAAAGCTTCTGTTTCAGACAGTGTCGAAACACTGCAAGATCCAGGAAGGCAGAGCCAGCAGACAGAGCAGATGCCTAAACTCACATTGTTTCCGGCTGCACAATGCACACGCACTCTTACACACACACACACACGTGCCTGCACGTGCACAATGCATTCACGCACTGACACAGTGCACGCACGCACACACAAACCACAAGGTCTCACATGTGTGCACACGTGGCAGGCATGCACACACACCACACGTTCCATACACACCTACAAACACGTGCATGTACGTGTTTGCACATCATATGACTGCCTGCATGTGTATACATGCCATGCATGCACACACATGTACGGTCACATGTGTGCATGTCCATCATATGCCATACACGTGCACATATATACACGCATGTATGGTCACACAATACAAACACACATACCATACACAGGTACACATACACATGCGTGCGTGCACATGCATACCACACACACACACACACCACACATGCACGAACATACCTACTAGCAAAATAATTATTTGAACATAGCAATTAACAACAACCAAATGTCCTTATATGTAGCTTTATTTTAATTCTATATTTATGTTCCTTGCACTCTTCCCAATTTTTGAATCATGAAAACAAGCCCGACCTATGTTAAATTTATTTTCAGAATAATTAAGTGTATTCTTAAGGGCGCACGTTATTCAAATAGTATTCCACGCTTGAATCTATCCTGAGTAATGAATTCATTTATGTACCTTGAGAATACAATGATTATAATTTTATAACTATAAAATTCTCTCTCTCTAAACAGACAGTGAAATGTTTTATTACATTATTATATTCTACTTATGGTCAAATTACAGCTATATAATAAAAAACATATTTCTGTGTAAGCCCTTGAATACTATTAAATTTGAACAGGAAATCTTTGGCACAAGGAATCCAACACTTGTAGAACAGACCACAACAGCTTTCTGAATTATCTGCTTGTCTTTATGCCAATATATAGCAATTCCCTGTCTTTTCTAGTATTTTCCCAACTCAGTCATGAGTCTAAAATAGTTGGCCTTTTCACCACTTCCCTTGGTAGCAGAGCAGAAAACAAAGCTGCATATAGATTTTGCTATAATTTAGCCTGGACTGGGGAAAACTTTCTCCAATGTATGTGTGCGTCTGTCTGTCTGCCTGTGTGTGCCTGTGTGTGTGTGTGTTCCAACAGATCAGCTGCCTCAAGAAAGTGTACCATCTTGGCATTTTGTGTTTAGGCTTCTACACTAAATGACATAATTTATAAAGTGTATTTGGGATTGCATCTTTTGTCAAAAGCCTTTCTTTCAGTAAAAAGAGGTTCTATATTATCAAAATATTTTAAATGTTATTCAAAGAGGAATGACTCATTGACTCATCAAAAACAGAATGAAGTCCAAGAGTTTAGTGTAAATCATCCTATTTTGGGGTTAAAAACATCCTTCAAGAAGGCCAGGCTAACATGACAGGCAGGCCCCGTCCACGACAGTGCTCACCCCCTGATGGCGAGCATGGAGGCTTCTGGAAAGCAGGCAGGGCCCTGGACATGATAAGAGTGGAATGATGGGCAAGTGGGGAAGACCGGCCCAGGGCTCCAATTAGCTGAGGTGGACTGACTTATCAAAGGCGTTTTGTCCAGTTTTTGTCTCCGCATCTCAAGAGGGATGGGAAGACACAGGTGGGATCTAAAGGTGACTCAAGATTAACCAAAGCGTAGAAGGCAGGTCTGGGGGAACAGGAAGGTATGGTGGGGACGGCATGGGGAGACAGAGGGTTCCTCTCCGCAGACCTCTGTGCACTGTCCTCAAGGTGGGGGATGGATTTGCGCACTAAAGGTAGGAGGGAGGGGGGACACACCCTGACAGGAGCTCTAAGCCAGGTCAGGATCCCCTCAGAAAGATTTAACTGCGGGTGTTAGTTTTCCGGTAATAACAGCCTTAGGGAGGCACTCGCGACAGAAGTCTACGCCACATGGACCCCCGGCTGAAAGCACGAGGACCCCCGACGTAAGAACACAGGTTCTAGACCCCAGGTCACATCCCAACCCCGCCACCTTGTGACTGAGGAAACTTGGGCCAGTGACTTCTCCCTTCCGTGCCTCGGTTTCCTCATCTGTAACATGAGGATGATGATTGCAGGCACCTCCCTGGGTTGTTGCCAGAATAGACAAGTCCACGCGCAGAAAACACTCTCCCAGAACGTGGCGCATGGCTGTCCTCAGTCAGCAAAGATGATTTCACTACACAGTCAGGGGGATGGGTGACTAAAAGGAAAATAGACGCAGGGGCTTTCCAGGAACATCCTGCATGCTCATTTAATAAACTCTTTCAACTACAAACGACAACTCATCAGTCGTGGCGTGAAAGGAGCCCCGCACTGGAGGTTCTGGCCCCATCACACCCCTCAGAGGCCATGGCCACGCAGCCCTCTCTCTGGGTCCAGGTTTCTTCGTCTCTGCCCCGTTTATCTCAGCCTCGTTGTGAGAATCAAATGAAAATGTACATTCATGGCCGACCTGGTACTATTGCTGCTCCACGCCTGGGGTTGCTCTGAAAGGGGCCAGTCAAGGGGGAGGGGGATGGTTAGGGCACAGCTGTGGGGGTCCAGACTGCCAAGCGCCAAGCAGATGCTGGTGGCTGATGGGCACGGTACCATCCTGGAACACGACTGTAAAGCTAGAGCTAAAGAAAAGACTTTGAAAAGGGATTTAAAGTTCACATTGGCATCAGTATAATGTAAGCAGGCTGAGTGTTTGCTCAGTGAGCTCAAAACTCAGTTGGGAAACCAAGGAGACTCCCTTAGGGCTACACAGACATGAGATAATGGAAACGCTGAAGAGTCTGGTGAATTTAAGGCTTGGTGCTGTTGCTATAGACTTCTCCAACATCCAAACTGATATTTTCCCTCTAAATTGGCTTTGGTGCGGCTTCAGCTATCCCTTCCAGTTTTGTCCTCACCCTTCTCGTACCTAGCCGGTCAGGTCACACTGAACGAGCATCCTCAGACCAAGCCTCGTGCTTGACCTGCGTGACGACAGAGGTGGCCCAGACGGGTCCCAAACACATGTAAGATATAGTTGTTGTCCTTGAGACACCAAAACGTTTCTCCTCAGAAGAGGATTAACACAGTGATAAGCAAGGGACTTTACTGTTTATTGGAAAAGGTATCAAATTAAACAGTGCGGCTCACCCGTAAGAGCAGATCATTCCCTGGAGACTTTCAGAAGGAAAGGAAGGGCCACTGTCTAGAATCAGCCTTGTCACTATTATGATATTTATTTCAACCTGGTTCAAAAATTATTTAGGCCATTTACTGCAATTGATAAAATTGCCCATTAATATGACAATATTTGTAGTCAAAAGTCAAGGAGGTTTGACCTATCCCTTTGGGATATTAAGAAACTTCACAAAGGTCTACTCCTGGAAACTGATTTATTGGGACAGTACCTAAATACCCATCAATCTCTGGAAAGCGTCAACAAGGGAAGTCACCACTGCTGGGTTTCACCGGTGTCCACTGGAGACAGTGTATATGGGAGAGGAGTGGAAAGGGGAAAAGTCCGAGCGCACCAGCTCAAGAGAAAGCCTCTCTGTTTCCAGTGACGGGCTGCCCTCCCAATTATTAATGAAGAAAGGCTCCTTTTTTCCATTTCCTAATGACGTCCACAGTTGAAGTGCAGACTGACTACGGCAGAGTATTTAAGTGGAATATTTCAAGGACATTCATCATAAGTGGATACAGAGAGACCAGACTCCTGTTTCAGTGTCAAGGTTTAAATGTCAAACACCTGGAGACATAATTACTCAACCTTAGAATCATTCTATGAGTTCACTGCTCTGGTTCAGGGAAAGTCAAACTCGTAAGTTAAGTTCAAGACACTGTTTGGGCTGGGGAAGGGAGGGGCCCCTGACTACGTCCGTAACCCAAGAGCACGTTTTCCCCATCACACTAGGAGTTCACTTACTAGAAAACTACATTCATACAGAACTTAGATGGGAAGAATGAGCATTTCCTATGTGCTAGAGGAATCAGGTACAAACAACTGAAAATACTCTCACTGAAAGTAAACTCACCGAAAACTTTGCCATGAAGAACTTTCTAATAGGATGGGCATTCTAATATTAAAACAGCAGCTCCTTTGACTCAAATTCAAGTCAGCTGCTATTTCTAACTTCTTAGAACTAAAGGATCACTAACTGCTTCCACAAATTGCCAGAACAGAACAGATGTGCGTCCTTTATTTCAAATGCATCAAAGAGTAAAGATATCCTCCTCCTGATTTCTTCACCTTCTACACCTAATTTCCCTCTACCACTCATTCACTGTGTTCTTTTAGTCGAAGTCTGAACATAAGTGAAAAAACAAAATAGCATGCAGATTGAGGGTGGTCTGGTTAAGGCACATACCTCCAGGAACTCCTGACTGAAAGATGCTTCAGTTCTGAAGGGCAGGACTCACACATCCCTGAATATACTGTTCTCCACTGACTGAATGCCATAGTGTCTTGTTACCCGTAACATGGACTTTTCCATTTCTACTGAGAATGTGGAAAGGATTCCTGCTGTCCTTGTGCAAAAATCCAAGCTAGAAAACAGTCCCCCCACTGTCCCAGCAACTCAGAGCAGCCCGAAACAGTCCCTCACCCAAGACGGCTACTAACACTCCCTGTCTCGTGTCTTGGCACACAACAGGGAAATAACAAGAGAGGATAGTTAAGGAAGAAGGAAAAAAATCCATACCCCAAGCTAGGTCACACAGAAGTGGTATCGTAAGTCACACTGGAAGCATTTCTCAACTTAGCGTTTTACCTAAGACCCTGAAAAGGCTGAGTGCTGGTACATTATCACATGTATTCAAAATACTTATAATTCTTAGTGCTTATACCAAAACACTCTAAGCAAAAATTTATCTTCTTTTCCTGAACACCCAGTGGGAGCCCAACTGGAGATTATTCCCAAGGGAAACAATGCTTTCTTGAGTCCCTCATCCTTACTGAACACTGAAAGTCAAATAATTGAAAGTAATGTTTTAGCCTAATAAAATGTGTGTATTGACTTGAAGAATTTAGTCAATGCCACATTCTCAGTTCATCAGGATTACAAACAAGATGGTAAGGAGACAGGAAATGCCAAATCCAGCTGTGTTAGGAAGCCAGTAGTCACTTCCAGTCTGGGAGGTAAAGACCCCAGCTGGAAGCTGAAACCGGTTTTGTCAACAATATGAAGTAGATCTTGAGTGAATATTTCTTTCCACGTGTTAAATTTCTGGCTTATGCCACTTTCTCCCTTGTGGAGTACTCTTCCTCCTCCTGAGTGACGGCTGAAGAACAGAAAACTCATTGTGATCTATTTTCACCAAAAATGGTGAAATTTCAACTTTTGATTGAAATTTCAACTTTTCAACCAAAAGTTGAAATGTGATCATTTCAACTCGATGAATGGGAATCCTGAGGATAAATGTGACATCCATGTAAGACGTGGTCAAGATGAGACCTAATTGCAAAATCCCAAGAGTGCTTTCACATAAGAGAAAAGCCTAAAGGCCAGAAGATTAGCTGTAACTTATTCTGTATAAAGTCAGTGGTCAATTTACCAAAGCAGGACATTTCCACAAAATTTTTGCTTCACCTCCCAAACGTAAGAGCTCAAAAAAACAGTTCCTATAAGGAGAGTCAAAGGAAAATAATTGTCATTTTACCTCCACACTCAATCACTTGGGAATGATTGGCCCTAACCCTTTCTGCATGATCATTCATTCAAAACAACGAAAAAACAAAAAAACCTGGTCCACAGGCACTTTGCTGGAAATACAAGGATGATTGGATGTGGCCTCTTCCATCAAGGCTTTTACTAACTGAGAAGAAAGATAAAAATAGAACTAATTTTAGGACAATGTGATATAAGTTGTAATGTAGGTATGAACCATGCATTATATGAGCACCATTATATGAGAATCCCCTAGTCAATATTACTTACTGTAGGAACTCAGTGAATGCTCGAAGAATGAATGGATTTTGCAGGTGAGAAAACAAGGCTCAGAGAGGCAAAGCAGTTTTCTCAGAATCACACAGCCAGTCAGCAGCAGGGAAGGACTAGAACCTATAACCCCTACCTGTAGTCACTTTTCCACTTTCCAGCAGCGTGACCCGTGAAATCTTCCAGCGAATGAGAGAGCCTCTGTTCATTCCCTAACAAACCACCCCTGCCTTGATGGAAGCAGAGGACACACAACTTTGGATAAGTGTTCTTTCCCCTGCAGGAGTTAAAATCCCTGCTCAAGAGCTCCCAACATCTGGAAAAGCAAAAGACGAAGCAAGACCCAGAGGCCAAGACAGAACCTAAAAGAAGGGAAAAATTATCTTAAAGGACAATTTTTATGATAAAGTTAGCTTTGAAATCAAAGTAAAACATGATTAGAGATAATCATAGTAAGTGAAGTAAGTCAGACAGAGAAAGACAAATGTATCACTTATACGTGGAATCTAAAAAAATGATACAAATGAACGTGTTACAAAACAGACCCACTCACAGACATAGAACACAGATTTGTGGTTACCAAAGGGGAAGGGTGGGGTGGGGAGGGATAAATTAGGAGTTTCAGATTAGTAGATACACACTACTATATATAAAATAGAAATGTAAACCACAAGGACCTACTGTAGAGCACAGGGAACTATATTCAATATCTTCTAATAACCTATAATGGAAAATTATATATGTGTGTGTATATATATATATATATATATATATATATATATATATATATATATATGACTGAATCACTATGCTGTACACCTGAAACTAACACAACATTGTATATCAACTATACTTCAATAAAAATAAGTAAATAAAAAATTTAAAAAATTTAAACATGATTCATACAAAACTGAATTATCAACAACTTTAAAATATGACACACTCCTTGGCAAAGTTTGTCAAGTCCTAACTGAGTGATCAGACGAAGGTGGTGAAGAGAATAGATAAGAATTTTACTAGGGCTTCCAGAGGTCAGGGAAGTTTCTTCAAGGAAGGGAAAGTAGGCCGGGCTTTGGGGGATGGATAGATTTGGAAAAGAGAAGAAGGAAGGCAGGGCACAGCTAACCAGGAGGCTTCATGGAGTGAGAAGGTGCAGAACGTGTCTGATAGCAGCATGTGACTGGAGCACATTTATACCCAGGAACCATTAGGATTAAACTGTGGCGAATTCTGAACATCAGGGAAGGAGTTCGAGTTTTGAACTTTAAGGGGGTCCACGTTTTTGAGCCAGGAAAAGGCATGATACAAAGTAGCTCATTAGAAAGTTAGTGTGAACAAAGGAAGCAACGGGGAATAGAATTCCCGAGATAGAAAAATCACTGAGAAGGCTTGTAGAATTGTCCCAAAGAGGGCATAAGCAGGGCCATGGCAGATAGGATGAAGAAGAACAAAGAGACATTATCCAGAAGAGACTGGGTCTGGCTTAGAAACTGGCTGGAATTGAAGGAAACCAAGATGGTAGATTCGTGAACAGAAACGTTAAGGAGGAGAATCAAGTGTGCTGCAGGCAAATGTGTTGGTGTTGGGAGGAAAGCGATGCATCTGGATCCAAGAGGCCAGCAAAGAGTTGGACATGGAGACCAAAATGGAAATCGAGTTTTAACACAATGTGTTATAACTTTGTGCCCTAAAGGTGGTAGCCTGGGGCCTGGGAGTGCGGCAGCGCTGGCAGGTGTCTGGCAGGAGGGCAGAAGCCGCAAAGGGCTGAAGGCGATGGGAGGGGAGCCCCGGGGAAACAGTCACAGGAATGGGAAGCAGACAGTTTCCAGAAGGAGAAGTCAGATCCAAGTGAGACTCACATGCCCTCCTCCCACCCAAAAGCGAGGTCAGAACTTCCCACATTCAGTTTCCTCTCTGTTCCTGTAATTGCTTTCTGAGCGCCCATGGGACGCAGTTCTGTTGGAGGGTCCTCTCTAAAGTGTGTCTCAGCTGCTGTGAGCACCCTAAGATTCACTAGAATGTTCATGGTCATTAAAATTATGTTCCCAAACCGCAAGCTTTAGAAGTTTAAAAAAAACATGTTTCAACGTGCGGGAGGAAGAAGCCTACTGTGTGTATAAATTTTCCATGTTGTTTTAAATGGTTTAAAGGACTGTAAAATGCATCCTGCATCCCGCCTTTCACAGAGCCCTTCCCCACAGAGAGGAGCAGGTTTCCGCCGGCAGACCCCGCCCTCCAGATGGTAGAGATCATCTCAGGAAAACTTGAAGCTTTCTCCCCACTCTCATTTCTACTTCAATATTTTTGTATATTCCTTTTCCAGGGAAAGTTGGAAAAAAAAAAACAAAAAAAAAGTTCCCAGAGTTTAAAATGTCAACATTTGATTGATTAGAGTAGCTTTCCCGGCTTAACCAGTCAGTGGATGTGAACGGTTCATCCGTTAATGCAGTGAAACACATGTCAAAGATTACAAATTGTTTAACAAGTTTTGACAAACAAGTCCCCTGGTGGTCCCGAAATTTCTGAGAAGCTGATGGAAGAGGTACAATTTTATAGATTCCCCTTCCTATCTGCACAAAGCCACAGAGGTCTAAAGTAGGTATTGGTGCAAATAAGGGCCATTGTCAGACAATAAAGCGACACAATTGCCTGTTAGCACAACAATTGATTTTGTTTGCAGGATACCAGTCCGTCTATTTGTTACCAGGAATGTGCTAATTATTCTTGCTAATTACATGCAAAACATTCATTATCACCTATAAGTGGAGCCGGACCCCTCAGGTTTCAGTGACAAATTAATTACTGTGTTTTCCTTCTGAATGTATTTCTAGCCGGTTCCTGGTATTATTTGAAAAATAAATGGTTTAGCAGCCTGCTCGGCTCTCAGAGCCACTCATTAAAATGAAAAGTAGGCCTGCAGAGCTAGATCGGTTTTCCTTCCTCGTTCTTTTTGGGTGGTGGTTCCTGAAAGGCTCCAACTCCAATCACGGATTTATAAACCCCGACGCCTGGTATGATGCATGCATCTGGGTTTGATTAGGTACCAGAGTGTATTCGTTGAAGTAACCACTAGCTGAACCTCGGGGAGAGGACAAACTCCAGTTCCCGAGGAGAAGGAAAGGGCCCTACACCCCGTGCACACCACGCCACACCCCTTGGCCTTGCCTTTCCAAAGGTAGGGGTGACTTTTGTAATCTGGTGCAAATTTGGAATCCACCCCCTTTTAAGAATCCAATTGACCACCAAGCTGATCTTGAACTGCCAGCTTACTTTTGTGGTCCTTCCACTTTGGGAACAAACAATATAGCTGCACCGGACGCGCAGGCTCAGCGGCCATGGCTCACGGGCCCAGCCGCTCCGCGGCATGTGGGATCTTCCCGGACCGGGTCACGAACCCGTGTCCCCTGCATCGGCAGGCGGACTCTCAACCACTGCGCCACCAGGGAAGCCCGCTGCATACATTTTTATTCTAAATTACATATGTAATTCTGCCTTGGCCCTGTGTTGCCTCGAGTGACTGTCCAACGGTCTTGCCTGTTTTCAACAGGCAGGGAGCCATCCTTCCCCTTCCCGGCTCTCCTGACCTTCCACTTGCCCCCTACAGCGGCAGCCGACTGAGGCTTGTGAAATGAAGATAAATTTCTAGGGTTTGGGGCTGTTCTGATGAACATCCTTAATCAGTGATTCAGCGTTAACCATACTCACTCCACCTCCCACCACTGAAGCTCAATTTCTGGAAAGTCTTTAAATAGCATTTCCGGTGAAAAGTTTGCACCTGAGAGGGGAATGGGAGAAGGAGGCTGTGGACCACCACCTCCACACACACTCCCCCAACCCCCCACCAAAGCCCACCTAAGACTCTAGCCCTCTAGCTGGGCGAACAGCTCCCGGGACAGTGGGGTCTCCTTTAGCCCCTGATGGGTCCAGATTGGACCAGAGACTGCATCATGCCCAGGAGAACCTCGCTGCATTTACCAATCTCAGTCATGTTCATTAACTACTACGTGCTCAGCCCTGTAGGGGCACGTTTTGCAAAGATCCAGGTTCACAAGTCTGTATCTCTTGTTCTTCCTAAAGCTTCCTCTTATCGGTTTCTTCATATTTGCTCTGGGTCTTTTCCGGGGCATGAGCCTGAAGTCCGCCAATGTTTGGTCTATTGCTCTAGTAGCTCCGTGACACAGATGCAAACAGTACTTCTTGATCATAAATAAAAGAGGAAGGAAGTGTTCATTATCACATAATTTATTCTTTCCACTGTTTTTCAATTTAAAAACAGTATTTGGAAACGGGAAGTACAGGAAGCTAAATAATCCTCTGCGTGAGGTGCCCATAAATTTCACACTGTCTGAATAAGCCATTGTAGTTGATTTCACCAGAACTGGGGTTTGTAGGCTTATGGCTTCCATATTTCACAACGGAAGAAGTTCAGAATTTTTATTCTTTGCTTTTAGTATCTCATCTATTTCTTTCTTTAGTTTCCTTAAGCTTGTGATCATTGTGTCCGAAATGTGTAAGTTTAAACAAGGAAAGTAAAACTGTGTTCCAAGATCATGGAAGAATGCCTGTAAGAATCAGCTCATGAGCATATTTCTGCCTGATTTCTGATCTGATAACAGAGAGAGGGCACCAGTTGAATTTGGCCCCTGTGACTGATTGAATCTGTCCCACTCTCCCCTTTTCCCTCCCCACCCCTTTCTGACGTTCTCTTCCCAGCAGGGTCACCACCCCATCTACACCTTGCTTCTGCTTCCCCACCTTACCAAAATTCCATCCCTTGTTTTCACTCATTTAACAGTGTTTGGCTGTTTTTTCCTAGATACTAGACACTGTTAAATACTTTTAAATTAAATACATTATCATGTACCTGTCTTTTTCCTATTATTTCAAAGTTTTGCTAATACCATCAAATCGTTCAGGCTAAAGCTTGAATGTGTCATTTCAGGCAGTCTGCTACCACCTGTAGATTATCAAGGGAGTTCTGGAGACAATTTTTAACCCAAAGAGATGAATGTCTAGTGGTGGGAATGGCTAATCATGTGGCAGCATGGGGATGGAATTATTTTAGAAGTGGCAGGAGGTCCTTGGCAACCCAACAAATCATACACAGAATGTGACCACTTGTCAACCAAAGCAGTAAGTCCCACCCTATGTGCTTTCTATTCTTAGAGGATTCAGGGAAAAGACCTCCTTCCAGAATAGGCATAAGAAATTCTCTACACGGGGCATCCCTGGTGGCGCAGTGGTTGGGAGTCCGCCTGCCGATGCAGGGGACACGGGTTCGTGCCCCGGTCCGGGAGGATCCCGCGTGCCGCGGAGCGGCTGGGCCCGCGGGCCATGGCCGCTGCGCCTGCGCGTCCGGAGCCTGTGCTCCGCGACAGGAGAGGCCGCAGTGGTGAGAGGCCCGTGCACCACAAAAAAACAACAAAAAAAGAAATTCTCTACACGTGCTCTGCAATCATTCAACCAAGTATTTAACAAAATTTCAATTTCTTAAAATTATAGTTCTTCTAAACTAGGAAGGGACTGTGCTATCCTGAGGGTGATCATCCAGTATGGAATTCTGGAAGGTCAACCTGGAGAATCTTTGAGTTCATGGACCAGACTTCTTTGCAGGGAAGGTTAAGCACATACTGTACCCTGGAGTCAAGGAGACCTTGAGCTTGGACCCAGCTCTTACTAATTCCGCAACAAGTCCTGGTTTCGACACAAGTAAACTGCAAGAATATCACAAGGTGTTGTGAGAGTTAAAGGCCAAAGAAGATAAATAAATAGAAATATGACATTTAATTGCCCTATTGGCCTAGTAAATCCTGGTATAATTAAATAACATTTTCACCCTTTTGCAGGTTACATGGGCAATGCATTATAGTTCGTCCAACTCTTCGGAGTTAAAGAAATAAGCAAACCAATTCGACTAATCAAAAAACTGAAGATCTTTTTCTCCTTTAGCTTTCAGAAATAAAAAACTCCTTGCACAAGAACCAGAAAAAAACGTTTTATGAATTTCTGGTATCAATCAGTACCATTGTGGTTTGGGTGGGGGACCCACAAAGGATTTTAAAACAAGCAGGAAGAGTGGAGGAGAGGCATGGCGGGGAAGGAGAGGGGAGGGCTGCACTCCAGGTCGACTGTGAGGACGGTGGGGACCAACTGTAGCAAACTCCTCCTAACACCAAAGTGTCAGAGCCAGCCCTTGCCCTCCCCACACGGTACACGGATACGTAACCCTCCACCACCAACATTCTAACCTGAGATGCACACGTGCTACTGGCCGCTCGAGAGAGGAAATGTCAGGGGAAAGCTGAGGTATATTGGCCCTAGGACCAAATTTCACCTGGCAGGACCGTGCTTCCAAAACCCCTCAGTTCCCCACTTTTCCTGGAGCTAAGTTCACCCTGAAATTCTATTCCTCGTGGCCCTTTCCAGAGCTCCAGATTTCACATGTTTGCTTCCCACACAAATTAAAACCACACAGTGTATCCTTCAGCAGGACTCCCCTTTTTTATTAAATCTTGCAGATAACATTGGGCTCCACCCCAATGTGAGGGGCATCTGGCATACCACTGCTATGAACCACCAGCCCTGAAGGAGGCTCTAATCTGAAACTCTGTCCCTCTACAGATGCCTCTGGTGTAACTTACCCCACCCTCCTTGGCGATCTGGCAACGATCCTGACTATTACATTGGTCACAACGGTATCTTCTCTGAGACACATAATCCATTTCCACTTGGTGACTTTCAAATCAGTTCACTGAGAACATTATAGAAAGAGTAAACCTAATAAACAACCTTTCTGAGAAATAGTGTCAGAGGTGGATTTCTGCCTTCTCTCCCCAACCAAAATCTCACAGCAGAAAGATCTTAATATAATCAGCCTTCCTTTCAGTTTTATTACCAGAAATAGGTAGTAATTAATGATATCTCATGCACTATTTTCTCTAGGACTTGCAAAATGGAAGATTTTGATCCTTGCACCTATATCCAAATAACAGACTGCTGAAAGGAAAAATGCTACTGAAATTCATTTTAAAAGAGTGTTAAGGCAGCAAGATCCTTTTTGACCCACCTCCTAGAGAAATGGAAATAAAAACAAAAATAAACAAATGGGACCTAATGAAACTTAAAACCATTTGCACAGCAAAGGAAACCATAAACAAGACCAAAAGACAACCCTCAGAATGGGAGAAAATATTTGCAAATGAAGCAACTGACAAAAGGATTAATCTGCAAAATATACAAGCAGCTCAATATCACAAAAACAAACAACCCAATCCAAAAATGGGCAGAAGACCTAAATAGACATTTCTCCAAAGAAGACATACAGATTGCCAACAAACCCATGAAAGGATGCTCAACATCACTAATTATTAGAGAAATGCAAATCAAAACTACAATGAGGTGTCACCTAACACCAGTCAGAATGGCCATCATCAAAAATTCTACAAACAATAGATGCTGGAGAGGGTGTGGAGAAAAGGCAACCCTCTTGCACTGTTGGTGGGAATGTAAACTGATACAGCCACTATGGAGAACAGTATGGAGGTTCCTTAAAAAACTAAAAAAAGAATTACCATACGACCCAGCAATCCCACTACTGGGCATACACCCTGAGAAAACCATAATTCAAAAAGAGTCATGTACCACAATGCTCAATGCAGCTCTATTTACAATAGCCAGGACATGGAAGCAACCTAAGTGTCCATGGACAGATGAATGGATAAAGAAGATGTGGCACATATATACAGTAGAATATTACTCAGCCATAGAAAGAAATGAAATTGAGTTATTTGTAGTGAGGTGGATGGACCTAGAGTCTGTCATACAGAGTGAAGTAAGTCAGAAAGAGAAAAACAAATACCGTATGCTAACACATATATATGGAATCTAAAAAAAAAAAAAAAAAAGGTTCTGAAAAACCTAGGGGCAGGACAGGAATAAAGACGCAGATGTAGAGAATGGATGTGAGGACACGGGGAGGGGGAAGGGTAAGCTGGGACGAAGTGAGAGAGTAGCATTGACATACACACTACCAAATGTAAAATAGAGACCTAGTGGGAAGCAGCTGCATCACACAGGGAGATAAGCTCGGTGCTGTGTGACCACCTAGAGGGGTGGGATAGGGAGGGTGGGAGGGAGATGCAAGAGGGAGGGGATATAGAGATATATGTATACATACAGCTGATTCACTTTGTTATACAGCAGAAACTAATGCAAGAATGTAAAGCAATTATACTCCAATAAAGATGTTTAAAAAAAAAGATAATAACTACTATGTACAAAACAGAGAAGCAACAAGGGTATGTTGTATAGCACAGGGAAATATAACCACTGTTTTGTAATAACTTTAAATGGAGTACAATCTATAAAAATGTTGAATCACTATGTTGTACACCTGAAACTAATATAATATTGTAAATCAACTATACTTCCAATAAAAAAGAGTTGTTAAAATAAATAAATATAAATTAAAAAAATAGAAGAGTGTTAAGGGAAAATCTCACAGACACTTAATTTTCAGACCTAGTTGACTTTTATTTAGAGATTCCATTTATCAGGAGGCATCTGGTCTAGAAAACAGAAAGGAGCTCCCTAGCCCAGGGTAAGCAGGAACAAGGAAGTTAAACTAGGCGAACAAGGATTGGTTCATACAGGGTTTCCTTCTTTATTCGGAATAACAAAGAACATTTAGGCTCCATAACCAGAGCTGAGCAAGCACAATCTGAGTGGCTGGCTTGGGTTTGGTTTTGCTTGCACAGGTGCTAAGGTATTAGAACCACCTCAGTCTCATGGCCTCTTTAATTAATTAAACAAGAGACACTGTCTTAGTTCAGGCTACTATAACAAAGTACCAGAGACTGGGTGGCTTATAAACAAAAGAAATTTGTTTCTTAAGTTCTGGAGGCTGGAAGTCCCAGATCAGGGTGCCAGCACGGTCAGGTCTGGTGCGGGCCCTCTTCCAGGGTGCAGACTGCTGACTTCTCCTTGTATCTTCGTAGCGGAAAGAGAGCAGGAGAGAGCTCTCTGGGGTGCCTTTATAAGGGCACTAATACCATTCATGAGGGCTCCACCCTTATGACCTAATTACCTCCTGAAGGCCCCACTCCTAACACCATCACACTGGGGGCTAGGATTTCAACATATGATTTTGGGGAGGCCACATTTAATCATTGCAGACACCTCTGAAGTTGAATAACTCTCACTCACATTTGGATAGTGCTCAGCATGTAACAGGCTTTTAATAAGTTCTGGGAGAATTGAGTTGCTAGACACCAGTTGGGAGGTCTCTCTAAAATCCAACCAGTTGTCATCTGCCCTGGTATTTACCATGAAGTCAAATATCCACCATAGGATATTCACAGTAAAGTTGAAGTCCCACTGAAATATAGGAGAAAGCACATTCCCTCCAGAGTGGAGTATTCAAACTTCTTCACAAGAATTCAGTCAAATGGGTTTAGTTAATCAATGAAACAGATATAAATGTATCTTGAGCATCTGAATCTCGAAGGACAGGAGATAAGTAAATAAGTCAGCTTCCCCATCTACTCCTTAATGGAAGGAGACAGTCCCAGTCCCTGTGAACGTCTGGTGCCAAGGGGACCAGCTGGCAGCCTGGGGACTGATCTGGACATAGATGTAATTGATTTGGCCAAGACAGTGTGTAGACTTTTATGAACTAGTATTTAAATATTGGGAGAGTTCACATAAAATCTGCATTTTCAACTTCTTTTTATTTATATATTTCTGTTCGCTTTTTGGTTTTGTTTTTTAATCTTCTACTTTATATTGGAGTATAGCGATTAACAATGTTGTAATAGTTTCAGGTGGACAGCAAAGTAACTCAGCCATATATATACATGTATCCATTCTCCCCCAAACTCACGTCCCATCCAGGCTGCCACATCTTCTTTTTAAATATAAGAACCTCTGACAATACCAGGCCCCTTCCCCGTATATGGTAACAATTGGTTGGAATGAGTGCAGGCCGCCCTCGTTAGCAGAGACTGGATTCTTGAGGGCTCCATTGCCTCCACCACCTTTGGAATTTTCTGTCTGACTCACTGGACTCTTACCTGATTTGCCCGGCCCATGTTGGCATAAGAGTTTCTGTACTTGAGCTATAAATAAGTAATAAATATATTTATCATTGACTGATTTTTCTCATGTTCTTTAAAGATCCTAAAGAAAATCTTGGCAGGAAAAAAAAAAAAAAAGGGGGAAAGATTGTTTTGCCCAGTACCATCTAATGAGAAGAAAGGATCCCTAAGAATTTGAAAGTTTGTTAAAGACTTGGAGGAGGGGAGTGATCCTGGTAAGACCTGGAAACAAAAAGACAGAGTTGACCACAGGGCTGAGCAAGACCAGGAATTGCAGCCAAGAGGGGGTGGGCCGCCCTGTATGCGAACAACTCTGTTCCTGAAAGGAGTAAGGGGTTGATGTGATACCAAACCCTCCCGGATGAGAAGCAACACATTGACAGTTGTGAGATGTGTCTCACAAGCAGATTGCTTTACAAAGCGGTGTGCAGCCAACAACGCTGACCAGTCTAGTGAGGGTCTTGGGTCCACTTGTCGCTGGTTTATGGTGCAATGGATTCAAAACCAGCCCAGTAGAGACCACACACAGATGCAGGCAGGCAGACAACAGGTTGTGGAAAAGGCCAAGGTAATTCAAACAATCTCCAGGAGATGAAGGAATCTTATTCATTAGGAAACAAGGTAGATGGTTGGCAATTAGGCAAATCAGGACAGTGAGGAAAAAGTGAGCAGAGAGAAAAGCCCTTTCTTAACCATTGCCAACCTTGAAGGATGCCATAGCCCACTCCAGCAGCAGCAAACCCAAAGCCTGCTTTCCAGGGCTTGTAGGTCCTGTTTAAATTCTAAGACACAACAGGGAACTATATTCAATATCCTGTAACAGCCTATAATGGAAAAGAATCTGAAAAAGAATATATATGTATACATGTATGTATGTATACTTGTATGTATAACTGAATCACTTTACTGTACACCTGAAAGTAACACAGCATTGTAAATCAACTATACTTCAATTTAAAAATAAATAAGTAGGTGACTTCCCTGGCGGTCCAGTGGTTAAGACTTCGCCTTCCAACACAGGGGGTGCAGGTTCGATCCCTGGTCGGGGAGTTAAGATCCCGCATGCTTCTCGACCAAAAAAACCAAAACATAAAACAGAAGCAATATTGTAACAAATTCAATAAAGACTTTAAAAATGGTCCACATCAAGAAGAAAAATTCTTTAAATAAATAAGTAAAGGGGAAATAATTTCCAAGACATGAGGAACACTTGAAATAGTTTCACTGTTTTTCCAAAAAAGTCCACAAGAGCACAGTTAAAAGAACCTTGGAGATCACCTAGATTAAAAATCCTCATTTTACAGATGAGGAAACCGAGGCTCAGAGGGTGGCTCTCCAGGCTGTACACAAAGAGTTAATTCAGATCTGAGACTAACACCACCTTCCCTGCCTCCTGTCCTCCCAAGCTTCCAGTTTCTGAAACAATACATAGCATGTCACTCAAGGAAAGAGGGAACTTTGCGATGTTTTGAATAAAAATACTATTTCTTTAGAGAAGAAAATCTAAATAAGAGAAAAAGGAGGTAGAATAGGCTTACTCCTTATTAATTAATAAGAAGGATTCTTCTGAAAAATGCATGTCGTTGGTAACTCTCATCTTCCACAATGCTTTTCTTTACCTCAGAGTAAAGAGGTTTTCAAATATTTAACAAATGAAGCTAATTATTCAAAAACAGCTGAATCTCCAACATAATGCCTAAGAGAATCATATTTTGAACATTTCTTTGTTTCCACTGTGAATCCCTAGAAGATAAAACAGCAGACATGTTTGGAGAAAGAAGAAAACCCCTCCCTTTCTTTTCAGGCCTGCACTTGACTCAGGAAAGAAGTTAATTATTAAGCGAGTTTCATTTTTAAAAAGCAAATGTAATCATTCCTTCTTTATTCCAAATGTATGCTTTACTGAGGCTTAAGGATGTCATTCTATTTGAAGAACTGTTTGCTGGAGCTCAGAACTACCCCAGGGTCATGGGTTATTGATAAATCCATTTTCTTAATAATCATCACTTCACATTTATAGCAGTTCACAGGATTCCATCGGTAATTTTCACAGAGCTAGGGGACCATTTCCTCTGTGTTGTCCAGAAAAAGCAACCTTATTCTGATGGGTTAACTCTGGCATTTGAAGCCCCTCAGTAATTTGACGAGACTTTCTCACAGAAAACACACAACTGAGGTTACTTGTATTGCTTTAATAGCTATAAGGCCTGCAACATGTTAAGACTCACGCTCATGTGCATACATTTACATGTACTTAAGACACCTCCATTCAGAGTATAAAGGTCCACTTCATAGAGTTGAATATGGAGGCTATGACTGGGTGACAACACAAGGGCCTGTTTAAACGGTATTGGTCTCTGCATTCCTTTACTTTCTGATGACAGAAGGATCAGCTAAGGACCTTGATCTCTGATACGCTTCACTAAAGCAGTACTGTGCTTTTTTTTTCCCTTCCTTTTTTATTATTGAGGGTTGGTTGGTTGGTTTGTTTTTGGCTTGTTTTTGCTTTTTTGTTGTGTGTGTATTGGGGGTTTATTTGCATAGTGGGAGAAAAAAAAAAAGCCTCTGCCAGCTAACAGGAGGTGAGAAAAATGCACGGTGTAGTATGGCAGGATACTCAGGAATCTCTCAAGTGTTTGAATAAACACATACCACACCAATTTAAAAAAATAGAGCTGGTTTAGCAAAAAGACAAACATCGTCTTCTGAGCCTGTCCAATGGGCAGGCATGTTCACGTCCATTCCTGGAGCCTGGGAGAGCACTAATACTGCCTTTCACCCTAATGGGCCCTGAGCCCCATCCTTTGTCTGCTGATTAACTGCTCTGTTCATTGACCAGCCCACTAATTGCGTGTTCCTTATACTTAACCCTTCATTACTGTAAGAATTAATGAGACACAATTACAGCTTCCAGAAATCTCAGGCCTAGCCAACTGCACAGCACTCCAAGTGAATTAGAACTCTCCAGGGGAAAAGAGGAAAACCAGTCAATTGTTCACAGGAAGCAGAATGCTTTTTGTTTAAAAATTTTTGTATTTATTTGAAGTTGTTTCATAATTAGGCCCGGGGGTGAAGGTGAGAGGAAGGAAAGGATGGATGAAGGACTTGAGAACTCAGCTTTCACTGAGAAATCAGGGTGGGTGCAAAAAGAAGTCTATAATTCAGATGTAAGAAAAACTCAGGAAGCAGAATGAACACAAAATGAATGCTATGAACAGCACATAAAACCAACAGAAAATACCAGCTGTTTAAATAGAGCGTGTATTACAGGGAAACACTGTAAGAACATCCTTGTCATCTCCCCATGTGAATGGTAATTTGCCCAATTTAAGCAAAACCCTAAGTTGTATTAATCTTCAACTCATGGAATTTGATGTGCATTAGAATCCATGGCTTATTTGCCAAGATTTGTGGCAAATGGCCAAAGAAAGGATAGCTCTTTAACTACAGAGCAGGGAGAAAGGAGTAATTTTCCCTCTACCAAATCTTTCCAAAGCAAAAAAAAAAAATTTATTTTGAGTGTGGAAATAATTCCAAGACGCTTTAAATTGCAATTATTCCAAAACTCTTTGCAGATTGTGCTGATCTCGGTTTTCTCTGTATATAGTGGTTTGTTCTCACATATGTCTATAAGGTTACTTTATCACCAGTCTGATAAAAAGCACCATTTTTATCCAATTTTCCCTAAAAATAAAGATATAGTTTTTATATACTTACATACGTATATGCATGGATAGAGGATCAATGGATAGATGGGATAAGGATAGAGGCAGAGAAAGATGGAAGAGAGAAAGAGAGATGACAGCCGACTAGACAGATAGAAATGAGGGTCAAGTTCTCAGGATCAGACAGACTGAACTTCTTCAAACCTCAGCTAACTCTAAGAATTGTACTTTGTATATCAATCTGGTATGGAGGGAGAAATGAAAATAAAACACCTCATCTTTTCGGGTATAAGTCTGAAGACATCGCATAAGTATCAATGAAACGTCTCCAAGTATGTGAGAGAGTAACTCAAGCTGGGACCATGAAAGACCTACAGGGTCCTTTTCAAGGGAGACAAGCCCCCCTGGGAGGTGATAGAACATTTGTGGAGACTTAACTTTGCAGAGCAATAGAACTTTGCAGAGCAATAGAAAAGCGCAGGTATATAAACATGTTAAATTTCTTAACATTTATCAAGAGGCAGAAGGAAACATTGCTGTCTCTGTGTTTCTATTAAAAATCGTGCTGAGGAAAGTAAAAGAAGGGCTAGAGTGACTGACGCCCAGGTGCTCCTCAAACAAATGACCGTCGGGCTCGGGGGATGGAGTGCTGTATCTCTGCACACCCTGTCCGTTCCATCAGGGCTGCAGCTCCTTCCTCCCAGTGGTTCTCTTACCCTCCCCGCCTCTCAAATCTTATCCACACTTCAAGGCCACCTCCTTTACACACCTGCCTCCCAACCCCATCCTCCCATCAAAGGAAACTATTCTCTCTTCTGACGTCCCAAGGCATATACTGCTTGTACCAACTTGTACCAAACATTTGTCACTGAATCATATGCAGTCTCAACTTTTCTGCAAATAAATGCCTGGGTCTCTGTCTAGACTGCAAATTCCTTGAAGAAAGGTGAGATAACTTCTCCCCCTCCCTCTACTACTGGCACTTAACAGGGCTTTGTGTACCTTGCTGGAGCTTAACAGATCTCTTAGGAGTAAATGAATCCATGAACAAATGAGTCGATACAGAAAAAGGCAATTGTAGTGAAAAAACAGATAGTAAGAAACAGGGATGATTTAACATGCTAAGTGGTTTGTGAACAGATATAGAGAGGCTTGGTTCAGGGTTAGAGTGTAGATCTAGGGCAGGACCCAAGGTCTTCCTTGGATGCCCTTTATGAATATGCTTCAATGGGAGGGGGCTTTTGAATGAAGCTGAAGGTGGAGAAATGGCCACCTCTGAAGCTGTAGAAGCACAAGGACGTGTTACATGGAGGAAGTGACCAAGTGGGTTAGCTGGGCAATCAGCATCGAAGTAAGACGAGATGTTAAGAACTGAAGTAGAGATTTAGAGCCAAGAGTTTGGATATTGATATGGAAATGGATGGAGTGGCCAGTGCAAACATCCAAGGAGAATGCTTATCTTAGTACCTAAGTTAGGAAGGAATGAGGTGGAGGCAGGGAAGGTGAGCCCACTTGCTCCTTAGATATCAGGGCCCGGAGGAAGTTGATACTGTGAATACAAAGAAGGGAGTACAGAGTTGCAAGTGACCTTGCACATGAACACAGGAGAGGTAGAACTAGCTGCCCCAGCTCGTTGGGGCTAAGGGGGAACAGACCCCTATGTACACTGGGACTTTTACCAGTTTCAATAAACTTTCAAACAATTACAGCTAATGGTTATCAGCACTGGCACCATATTAAGAAACTAAGTACAGGTTAAGGATGATGAGCGTCCATCTCCGTTTTCTCTCGAAAGACTGGTGTGTCAATAGTTACTCAATCCGGACAGGAAAAGTCATCTTAAACCTGAAGCTTAAAGAAATCTCAATAAGGAGGAAAAACAAAATATAAATATTATTTCCTGTCAAACACATTGAACACTGCAGTAATTAGGGACAAGTAGATGCAGAAAGAGAATAAAGAATTTTGAAGAAAGAAGTGACACGACCACATACAACCAAAATCCAGGGGGTTTTTTTCTGCTAGTATATAGATTGTCAAACTGAATTTTCACTTTACATCCAGATGTTTAGCAAATTGTCAACACCATTAGAATGAAGATTTCATAACTTTGGGGATGTTATGTTGGTATCGCATAAATTATCAGATAAATTAAGCTTTATCCAGCTATGGTTCTCAACTAGACTCACCAGCTACAGGTATCTACAAAATAGTGCCAACCAAAACCAGAACAAGACCAATTCCATCACTTTGTCTGTTTAATTTAAGAATCAACTAAATTTACTTCTTTAAAGTTTTGTTTCAGAAAAAAAGTTAACTATAAAATTGTATTTAAATTAACAAGTCAGTAATCAACCAACTAGAAATTGCATTCATTACAATATTATTTTAATTACAAACAAGTATATCAAAAAATACTCCACCTCACTGATAGTAATTTTACATATTATTTATATATATATACTTCAAAAACAATAAGAAATTTTTTCCCATCAAACTGATTTTAGAAGACAGACAATAACCGGGATTGACTAACAAACTGGTAAACAGAACTTTAAATTGGTACAAGCCTTTTAGAGGGTACTTTCTTAAAATTGAAAAGATGCCCATCCTTTAACTCAGCAATTCTACTAACAGAATTTTTCCTAAGAAAGTGCTCTCAGGAGTGCACAAAGATATTCTTTTCAGCATTGTTTCTAAGAGTGAAAAAATTAGAAGCAGCACAATTACTCAATAATGGGCAATTGCTAAAATAAGCAAGATAATACGCAGTATATTTTTAATGAGTTTATTTATAATGTATACAGACCAACCAAAAATGTACAAAATGTCATTGGTGAAAGAATCGGTGCCAGAATGTATTTACGATATATCAATGTATATCAATAATAATTATAACTATAGTATCTACTGCAACGTACATGAGAAAGTTTGGCAGGATATACGTAATCAGCTGGCAGAGAAAAGATCACCAGAGCCTGTTAATCTCCGTGCTACACATTTCTGTGCTCTTTTGAATTTTTTCATAACAAGCATATATTATTTGTGTATTCAGGAAGAAAGCTAAAATATAAAGAGTAAGTGCTTGAACTCTTTTGAAGTTGCTTCACAGTCAAGGTCAGCAAGTCTACTACTAGGAAATGTGAATTTTTCCTTCCTGAACAGCATACTAAACAGCCCTACAAGCAATGCACACAAACTACACAGGCACCTTCTCCAACTCTCCAGGTTTTAATCAGCTCATTTCCACATCTACCATTAATCAATTCCATCATACTTTACATTCAAAAAAAGCTCCAGGAGAGATTTGTAGCTCTACTGAAAGAAAATGGAAGTGATTTTAGAACTTTTAAATTAACATTACTCTTGAAGTAACTTGGACTCTTTTTAAGTAACATACTCACTGGATGTTAAAGTATTTCTGTGACACACGTCTGTTTATATTTTTGAAAATCTGTAGTAAGCCCATTTCATTTGTGAAATTAATTTAAGTATACATGTAAATATCAATGCACAAACACAATGTAAGTAGCCAAAGCTCTTTCAACCCCTAAATATGTCATATAAACTGAGAATGCTTTGTGTCATGTATAAGTAAATCTACACCAAGCTGAACTCTCCATGATGGAATCAAGCGTCAGCTTTAATACATGCTGTTACATATTCCCAAAGCAGTCACTTGGCCTCCTCCCCACCACAGAGCAATGTGAAGTTTCATGCAGGTATAAATTTTGTACATTTGTTCTTCTATACAGATATGTTGACAATGTAAGTCAGCTGCTTTTTAAAATAAACCCTCTAAGAATGAAATCATAGAAGTGACTTTCAGTTACCGGCCCAGCACATAAAGAACTTAGAAGTTGCCACTCCATCCCAACAACAAGTTAAAAACTCAACAAACTGGAAAATGAACAACTCTTCTTAGAGTTGCCTGAGAGGCAAGGTCACAGGACAAACTGCTGTCCCCCAGATTGGAAGACAAACAAGTGGATACAGAGAAATCACCATTTACCAGAGCAGAAAACTCCCCAGAACCAGCGTCAGTGTAGGAAGATCTGAACTGTAATTCACAGATTTCTGGAGATTCAGCGTAAACAAGTGTGAGAGTTACAAATTCCAGAGGAACACAGTCTTTGAGAACCCCCATGCTTTTGTGCTTTTTACATCCATGAGCACTACCAGGTCCTCACAGTGAATACTGGAGAAAAGTCCCCTTGGACTTCCAGCAGGGAGAGGAAGCATATTTTGAAATATGCCAGAGCATATTCTCAACAAGGCCTGTTATCAGGAAAAACTAGCTAATCAGAGCCTAATCTGCTGCAATTTTTATCAGAGCCTAACCTACCTGGGGGAAGAGACATACCCAACTCCAACCCACCTGAGCCATCCTGTCCCACTTAAAGGGGGTAAAAAAACTAGAAGCAGGAGTGAAGTTCACAGTCTAGGGTCATGGGCCCACTGAAAGACTGAGATCTAATTATTGGACTGTAAATTGTTTCCCCTCCTCTCACACCTCACCACTCTATTACTAAAGGACTACCAACCACAGTTCCTTGACCCAGTACATCGTGTCTGCCTTTCAACAAAAAAGTACAAGGCACACTAAAAGGCAAAAAACACAGTACGAAAAGAGAGAACAAGCATCAGAACCAGAGCCAGATATGGAAGAAATGTTGGAATTATCAAACTAGTAATTTTTAAAACTGCTATGCCAAGGGCTTTCATGGAAAAAGTAGACAACATATAAGGACAGATAATATAAGCAGAGAGATGGAAATTCTAATAAAGAAGTAAAAAATAAATGCTAGAAACCATAAACACTGTAATATAAATTAAGAATGCCCCTGATGGGCTCACTAATAGTCTAGACACAGATGAGGAAAGAATCTCTGAGCGTGAGCATATGACAGTAGAAACTTCCGAAACTGAAAAACAAAGGAAAAAAAAAAAAAAAACTGGAAAAAAACAGAACAGAATATCCGTGGAAGAGTGGGACAACCACAAAAGGTGTAACACATGCAAAATGGGGATACCAAAAGGAAAAGAGAAAAGAGAAAGAAATGGGATAAATATCTGAAGTAATAACGACAGAGAATTTTCCTAAATTAATGCCAGATTCCAAACCACAGACCCAGGAAACTCAGGGATAAGAACACCAAGCAGGATAAGTACTCGGAAAACTACACCAAGGCATATATCATATTCAAACTTCAGAAGGTCAAAGACAAAGAAAAAAAATCTTGAAAGAGGTCATAGGAAAAAATACTTATAGTGGAGCAAAGATAAGAATTACATCTGACTTCTCAGAAACCATCTGAGAAGAAGAGGAATGAAATATTTAAAGTGTTGGGGGAAAAGCCATCAACCTAGAATTCTGTAACATAAGAAATTATCCTTCAAAAGTGAAGGAGAAATAAAGACTTTCTCAGAAAAACAAATATTGAGGGAATTTATTGCAAGTAGATCTACCTTGCAAGAAATTTGAAGATCTTAAGAGAGAAGGAAAATGGCATAGGTCAGCACTTTGAATCTACATAAAGAAAGGAAGAATATGGACGAACAAATGAGTGAATGTAAAATTAAAACATTCATTTTTCTTATTTTTGATTGATCTAACAGATAACTTTTTTCAAAATAATAATAGCAACAATGTATTTAATATGCTTATGTATACGTGAAAAGAAAATCCCAACCAAAATCCCAGCAAGGTAATTTGTGAATATCGATAGACTGATTCTAAATTTATATGGAGAGGCAAAAGATGCAGAATAGCCAACTCAATATTGAAAGAGAAGAACAAAGTTGGAGTGCTGACATTACTTGACTTCAAGACTTACTATAAATTATTCTAATCAAGGCAGGGTGGTATCGGCCAAAGAACAGACAAATAGGTCAGTGGAACAGGATAGAGAGCCCAGAAGTAGACTCACATAAATACAGTCAACTGATCTTTGGCAAAGGAGCAAAGGTAATACAATGGAGCAAAGACAGTCATTTCAACAAATGGTGCAGGATAAACTGGACATGCACCTGCCAAGAAATGAATCTGGACACAGACTTAACACCTTCATAAAAATTAACCTAAATGGATTATAGACCTAAATGTAAAACTTAAAACCGCTAGAAGAAAACATAGGAGAAAATATAAGTGACCTAGTATACGGGTTTAGATATAGTACCTTTGGTACTTTCCATTCCAATCAAATGAATGGAAAACTTATGTCCACTAAAAACCTGTACATAAACCACAACCTACTGTATAGATGTTTATAGTAGCTTTACGCATAATTACCAAAACTTGGAAGCAACCAAGATGTCCTTCAGCAGATGAATGGATACATAAACTGTGGTACATCCAGACAGTGGAATAGTAAGCAGCACTAAAAATAAATGAACTATCAGTCCGTGAGAAGACATGGGGGAATCGTTAATGTATATTACTAGATGAAAGAAGTCAATCTAAACAGGTTACATTCTATGTTATTTCAACTATATGACATTTGGAAAAGGCAAAACTGTGGAGACAGCAAAAAGCTTAGTGGTTGCCAGATGTCGGGCAGGGGAGGCATGAACTGGTGGAGCACAGAGGATTTTTAGGGCAGTGAAAATACTCTGTGATGCTATAATGATGGATACACTTGTCCAAACCCATAGAATGTACACCACCAAGAGTGAACCCTACTGCAAACTATGGATCCTGGGTGATCATGATGTGTCAATATAGGTTCATCAGTTGTAAAAGATGTACCATCTGATGGGGAGTGTTGATAATGGTGGAGGCTGTGCATCTGTGGAGTATCTGGGAAACCTCTGTACCTTCCATTCAATTTTGCTGTGAACCTAAAACTAATGTAAAACATAAAATATTAAACAACAAAGTTCATTAATTTTTTAAAAATGAAATCATAAGTATTCTACAATCTGGAAAGTGCCAAAGTTCACTGTGTCATGCTCAAAGCAAGTCCTCAATCCAAGTAATCGTTGTAATATGATTGGAATTTGTCTACATGCATGGTATTGTTGTCAATTCAAATTATTTTGAGTTTAAGATACTAAAAATACTGACTCCTATTCATGTGTCATGAGTAAGAATGTGAAGCCAGCCCTGTTCACAAGACCTTAAGTTTGTGAGTCTGGGAACCCCCAAGATGCAGGAAATCCAATCCCCCAACAACGATGTGTTTAGACAGCACGCTGTCACCTATTTCAAAGCTAAAATAGAACTACTTGTTTACAAATGAGGATACCTGTCAGCTTTATTGTTCACACCAGGGATCTGCTTTTAAAAGCACAGCTGTTGTTGTTGCTGCCACTGCTGCTGGTGAAGAGATAGAACTTTAAAATCACCACGTAATCTACAAGCATACCTTGGTTTGTTGCAGGGCTGGGTCCCACTGATGCCATGTGGACACGGGTAAGTGCCGTTCACAGCTGCCATCCCTCTCACTCTGTCTACAAGTGAAAGGGAAGGGAAGAGCTGCTAACTTAATAACAAAGTTGAAACCCACCTTCTTTTTTTAATGTGTTATTTCAGGCAAATGTGGTTTGGGTGCAACTTACTGTACTAATTGCCTAATTCTTCACCTCATAAACTGATGCTTGTGCAAAGACTTAGCAAATAGAGTCCAGCAAATAGCGTTATTTTTCCAGTGGCAGTATCTACAAAGTTCAAAGTAAAGCATTTATTTCACACTGTAGATCAAGGCTGAAGCAAAAACATTTTAATCTCGTCCATAATATAGAGCTGTGATCTTCAAGCAGTGGCTTATGCCAAAAACTGATGATCTATTCATGAGAGAAAAATTTAATCCCAGAAAAAATTCATCTATTCTATTTTCAGCCAGTGTGGAAAACGACCATCATTATTTAACTTTATTGGTGAAATACATCAATTCCGTTTAGGGAAAAGTGATACTCCATGCGGCTTAGACTAAGGACAATTTATGTACATTTTCTTTCTAAGCTAATGGTAATGTGTATATAATTCTAATGCTTAAAAGTTTAAGTCTACTTTAAACATCAATATTTTAAACACTTGTATCAGGATTAAGGGGGGAAATTGCATTCCGTTTATATTATATGTATTTGTTCAGCAGCCACAACATGCCAGGTGCTATGCTAAGCAGTGGGAAGAATAAAAGCCACTATCTAAATAGGGTCCCTGATTTGAATGTCTTACTTCCTAAACCTGAGATCTTTGGAAAATGGTGATCGACACAAAAATTTTTTCATTCATTTTTTTTCAACAAAACTATCTTACCTAAGAGAAGTCACATGAATTAAAGGAGGTAAAGCACACTGCATTTCCCAATAGGTGATTCTGATAAAAATTTAAGCATCACTGAATTCTACAATACTTAGGAAACTCCTCCAACACATGAGATGACTTTGTTGACACACTACTAATGACACTTTGCCTTTGAGCTTCTTCAGTGTTAGCAATGAGGTCCTACACTTGCTCCAGCAGTTCCCCTTTGAATAAAGCTTCTACTTACAAAATGGCTTTAGGAAAGTCTGGGGCAGCACTTTTCTCCCCACAAGGTTATTTATCAAAGAGGGGTTAGGACCATGACCTAGGAATCATTACCCCTGTACGTTAAGCCAAGTAAGACTGTTAAAGACAATGATTCTCTCATTTCCCGGTAACTGGTTTCTTCCTCAGAGTCCAAGGAGGAGATGAAAACATGAGTTTGAAATGAATCTTTGCTCTTTCTACTTCTTCCAGGGGAGTTTTCAGCTCTCTCCATGGGACTTGTACTCTGGTAAAGTCTGTTTATGTTTCTGCCCATTGAAAAAGAAAGCACATAGAGTAAAGGGACTGTAATTGTAAATTTGTTGAGGTTTAGCTAATGTACGAATTATGTAAGTTTCAGGTGTACAGTATAGTGATTCACAATTTTTAAGGCGTATGTTCCATTTACAGCTATTATAAAATATTGGTCATATTCCCTGTGTTGTATAATACATCCTTGTAGCTCATTTGTTTTATACATAGTAGCTTGTACCTCTTAATCCCCTGCCTCTATCTTGCCCCTCCCCTCTTCCCTCTCCTCACTGGTAACCACTAGTTTGTTCTCTATACCTGAGAACACTATCTCTTTGTGTATACAAAGCAAAGATGAAATTTAAGAGAAATGAATAATGCCAGGAAAAAAAAAATTGTTTTTGTATTGTTACTATATGTCAGGCATACATCTATAATCATTATATTATTTAATGCCCTTTATAAATCTATATGATTTGTAGTTCCATTTTACAATTTTTTTAATGGAGGTAGAAAGAAGATACTGAATAAGCTTTAAGCCACACAACTGGGAAATACTGGAGGCGAGATTCAACCCCACGTCTTTTGAGTCAAAATCTATTCATCAGTCTATTCCATCAATTATCCATCTATTTCTAATTAAAATATAGAATCTTTCTACCTGAGATACCTAGATTTTTGCTTTACATCTCAACTTACATTTTAAAAGCGATGGGAAACCTTCAATTACTAATAGAGTAACCAACTATAGAAATCTTTCCATGAAAGAATAAGACACCATTTTAAAATAAAGCACGTTGTGAAGTAAGACTAGTGCCTTTGTACACCTAGCCCGAGCACAATACTCAATAAATGCTGTTGATAGCCTTTAAATGGAAAGGATAACAGAAAATAATTTAGTTCTCTATTGGATATTTTCTCCAAGCAAATCTTGGCCTCACCGTCTCCACCCTCCATACCTCTGAGCCTCTAGGGAGAGATGCCTGCAGGCAGCAAACAGCAAGAATAATCAGGGTCTTAGTGACCTGCGAAGAGAGAATCCTCTTCAACAGTCACTAGCAGAGGTTCTCCATGCTGGAGAAAAAAAAAGCCTGCCATCTGCCAGCCTCAAAACACCTCTAACAATGCTGGAAACTGACTCTGCACTTCATGAGCCATGACTCCGGGCACACCCCTTGTCTCCAGCCTTGCCCACTTACCAAAATGCAAGCAATTTGTCAACCACATTCTCACATATTATCATCCCCAAACTGTGTTTCTTCCCACCTACCCCTACCCTCCAACTTCTGCTGATTCTCCTTCCATTGTTTGCACAGTGTTCTCTGGACCTTTTATTTAATTGTAAATAAACTATCTTTTACCCTCACTGTTGTGTCTTATTCCTTTTCTCCTCTGAGTTGATGGATTCTGGCTACATCACACCATTCCTTTTCTTTACAGTCACCTACTGATCCATCAAAAGCATCACAGTCTCCCCTCACACACACCCCCATACACTCAGACATTTATTAAGGACTTTGGCATTGGTTCAATTTCTTGTTCCATCCCAACATCTACTGTCATGGTTGCATAGCATCAGTGTCCAAACGGAGTAGTTCCACTTTCAGTTAAGATGTAGAAATGTCATGAAAGACCTTCATTCCTGTTATAAAAAGAAGACATTTGATAAACTAGAAGCATGTCATTAATGATCAGTGACTCCAAAGCAAACTAAATGAACTAAATTTCAGAGAGAAGCAAGCTCTTCATAGATAAGCAAAGCTCAACAGGGGCCCCATACTTGGGGCTGGGTCTTGCCTTGTCCGGTATGAGTAGACAAGGATGAGGACCTGCCAGAAGTAGAAAGGGAAGCAAACCAAACTTTTAAGAACAACTGGAGCTGGCATGACAGAATGAATTCCAGAAGAGACCAAATATAAAATAAGTCTATTGGCCTAATTATTCTACCCAGCAGGAATATTGCTGAATAAGTGGTCATAGGAGTGGAACTGGAAAGTAGAAAAAGATTTTACAGTCATGTCCATTGCTTAAGTTCCAGGTCCCTACTTGTGTTGAATTTAGAGGTAAACTGAACCTAACGAAAGCTGGAACCCAACTCCCTGCCAGCCCAAATCCTGATGATATCAGCAAGGTAAGTCAGTCTCCCTATGGTGGCAGGGGAAGTTGTAAATTAATCTGAAGGGCAAAGAGAAATCTCTATAATCTCATTTGAAGCCACAGATAACTGAAACTGAATAAAGCTGTACCTAATCCCCAGCTCATCAGATCCAGGGTGGGATCTGAATGGTCATAACTTATCCTAACTGTCTCACAGAGGAACTGAAGAAGTACCCTGTCTGGGAAAAAATAAAGCAAAACAAAAAATATCTAGTTCAGCCTCCACTGTCCTTTGATTTTTAAAAAATTTCCAGCATTTAAAAATTAAAGTCATGGGAAGAGTCAGGAAATTGACCAATAATCAAGAGGAAAATGTCAATAGAGGCAGACCCACAACTGACCCTCCTGGTAGAATAAGCCACCAATGATTTTAGAAAATAATTATGATAAATGTTCAAGAATTTAGAGAAAAATACAGATAAAATGAGTGAACAGATAGGAAATTTTATTGCAGAATTAGAAGTTTTAAAACAATCAAATAAAAATTCTGTACTGAAGATGTAATATCTGAGATGAAGAATTCAGTGGATGAGCTTACAGCAGGCTGACATGGCATAAGAAAGGATCTGTGAACTCAAAGACAGATCCATTGAACATACTCAAAACAGATTAAAAAGTGAAAAAGCTGAACAGAGCGTAAGAGACCTCTGGGGTAATTCTGTAACACATGTAATTGGAGTCCCAGAAAAAGTGAGAAAATGGCACAGAATAAATATTTTCCAAATTTTTTTCAAAATTCATGATCCAAGATTAGCAAACCTCAAGCAGAATTTAAACAAAAGAAGAAGAAAACAAAAAGCACACAGGCACTTCATAATCAAATTGCTGAAACTCAGAGAAAAACAATATATAGGACAATGAAATGACATCTTTAATATACTTAAAGAAAATATTGTCAACGTACAATTACACATCCAGTGAAAATGTCCTTCAATATCCATGTGGAAAACCCAGCCAACACCCTTCAAATTTCCTAAATCTCTATCAGCAACCTCCTCCTATGCTCACACTCTGATCTCAGTCTCCCATAACCGAATCATTTCTAAAATCTTAAATTCCAACAAATCACTCTCTACCCACAGCAGTCTTTTTCTTTAAACATGCTTATTTCCTTATTCTTACTATGCTTGTCTCTCTACTGATTCCTTCAATTGTAAATATTCTGAAGATATTTCCGTCTTAAAATAAATAAATTTTAAAAAGCACAGCTGATTCAGCATCTCCTTCTTGCTATAACCCTTTCTTACCATTTCTTAGAGCCAAGTTCTTCAAAGGGATAGCTGCATGTATGCATTGATCTCCTGCAACTTATCTGTCCAACCCACAGCAACGTGATATTTCTCACACACCGTTAACCTACTCTGGCTATGATCACTGATGGCATGCTGTCAAACTGAATTGATATTTTCCAGAATCATCCTAACCTTTCAACAGCATTTAACCCTGTTGACCACTCTTTTCTAGGCATTTTCTCCTCCTTTGGCTGTCTCTTCTGGCTCTATTCCTGTATCTCTGATCAATCTTTTTCAGTTTCCTTTTTAATATTTGCTTTCCCTTATATCTTCTTTTTCCCACCCTAAGTATTGCAGGTCTGGAAGAGTGATGCCTGCTCTAAGATTCTAAGATTTTAACAGGGTTGGTAATAAAAGATCTGCATCATTTAGTTACACATGAGTGTCTGAAAATAGTAATGACTTTACTGTTAGAAAATTAAAACAACTGTTTCTGCTACAGTGAATACCAGTGATTAAGGAAATCACAGGGGATAATGAGTTAACTCACTTTGAAAATGATCATTCTCTAAATTTTGAGAAGAGAAATGAAACAATATTTTTACATTTTTGCTCTTACAGTAGCTATAATAATAACAAAAGTTCTAGTTTCTATTTAAATTAAAACATTTTTTTCCTACTGCCAGTTAGATATTATTACTCAATTGCTATGTTTTAGGGCATCCATGAGAATGACAGTGGAATTCTTTCAAATTTATTTTTTGTTGGCTGTTGTACTAACATATTAAAATATTAGTCTCTACATCCTGTGGCTGTGTATAAAGAAATTCAAAACATCCATTTTATTCTATGTAACTTTTAAATTTTATATAATATTTTGAGTCTCACTTGATATCGCTAGCTCAGAAAACTACAGAAATTAGTTCGGAAATTTTATTCTGAATTTTAAGATATCTCGCTATGACCACATGTTTTATTGAATCTTTTTTTTTTTTTACATAATTCAATACTGCAAGATATTTGAGCCTACATTCTTCTGTTATTTTGAAGAGGTTTTTTCTGTCTTTTACATAAGTGTTCGTTAATTTTTTCTTTCTTTCTCCTTACTTTTCTCCCGTTCATGCCCGAGTGTCATGGCTTTTTTTTTTTTTTTTTCTCATTTTCCATGTGGCAAATTCTGCCCAGGGCTTTTAATTCTCTCTTAATCCATTACCATTTTATCCGTATCTAGGTTGTCGTTCCTTTTTAAGCAAAATTTGAGAACTATTTTCTATCCTCTTTTATGTTGTTTAATTTGAAGAAAGAAAAGCATTTATTTTGTGCTCACTGGAAATCTTGCTGGGAACCTAGGTTTATCTTTATTTATTTATTTTTTTCAAGGAAATCTCACAAACATTCAGTACTTCAGCCCAGAATGAATTTGTATCCAACTCTGATAAGCCTTGTTCTCTTGCTCAGTATAATGCTCTAAAAGATAGCAACCCAATGAAATATTTTGGTATCTCTCATGAAGTCTAAGTGAGGTACATATGGAATTTTCCATAGGTCATTTCTTAGATTTTTATTGAAACTATCTATCTGCTGTCAAATGCAGTCTTTTCTTCTTTGGGGAGGGGCTGAAATTATACAACTTTTACCACCCATTTTATATTGTGTCGGGGCAGGGTAGTGTTTTGTGCCCTGTCATCCTCATCCATAACTTGTTTCTTCCCTTCTGCCTTCCCTGAAGTTTAATGGCATAAGGTTAAATGCATTTCCTTATTTAATTGCTCTAAGCAACATTCTGACAGTTCCCTACCTGCCCACCGTCTTTTAATCACATCACTTGGCACTGATGAAAATTTAGCATGTAATTAGACTTTACTGTGCCATCTTTCCCTAGAAGTCCCTCATCCTTATATGTGGAAATCAATAATTTATTCCTAGAAAGAGAAAGACAAATACCGTATGCTAACACATATATATGGAATTTAAGAAAAAAAAATGTCATGAAGAACCTAGGGGTAAGACAGGAATAAAGACACGGACCTACTGGAGAACGGACTTGAGGATATGGGGAGGGGGAAGGGTGAGCTGTGACAAAGCGAGAGAGAGGCATGGACATATATACACTACCAAACGTAAGGTAGATAGCTAGTGGGAAGCAGCCGCACAGCACAGGGAGATCAGCTCGGTGCTTTGTGACCGCCTGGAGGGGTGGGATAGGGTGGGAGGGAGGGAGGGAGACGCAAGAGGGAAGAGATATGGGAACATATGGATATGTATAACTGATTCACTTTGTTATAAAGCAGAAACTAACACACCATTGTAAAGCAATTATACTCCAATAAAGATGTTAAAAAAATAATAATTTACTCCTAATTTTGAGATAAACTACTAAAAAGGTATTACATATATGGATCCTGAAGTAAGTTACAGATTATAAAGTGTTGGATGAATAGTGAATATTATAGCTTGAGAGAAAACAAAATTTTAAAAAATTAAGGTTGAGATTCTTTTAAAACAAGGATATATGGATTATTGATTAACATCTGAATTTACAGCAATAAACTCAACACACAGTTAATTTTACTTTTACTCAAATAGCTTAATTAAAAGAAAATAAATTATGTGTACCATTTGAAAACACGCTTCAGAATGATTATTAATATCTGCTTATTAGCAAATGGATGTGGGTGATTTCAGACACTTAATGCATAGACTTTGTCATCCAAATGAAGGTGGCTACACTACACAACAAATTTTCAACGTGGATGAAACAGTCTTTTATTAGAAGAAGATTTCATCTAGGACTTTGATAGTTAAGAGAGGAGAAGTCAATGCCTGGCTTCAAAGTTTCAAAGGACAGACTGACTCTCTTGTTGGGCACTAATGCAGCAAGTGATTTGAAATTGAAGCCAATGCTCATTTACCATTCCAAAATTCCTAGGGCCCTTAAGAATTATGCTAAATCTACTCTGCTGTGCTGTATAAATGGAACAACAAAGCTTGAATGACAGCATGTCAGTTTACAGCATGGTTTACTGAATATTTTTAGCCCACTGTTGAGACCTACTGCTCATAAAAAAAGATTCCTTTCAAAATATTATTGTTCATTGACAATGTACCTAGTCACCCAAGAGCTCTGATGGAGATGTACAATGAGATCAATGTTGTTTTCATAGCTGCTAACACAACATTCATTCTGTAGCTCATGGATCAAGGAGTAATTTCTACTTTCAAGTCTTTTATTTAAAAAATACATTTCATAAGACTATAGCTTCCAGAGATACTGATTCTTCTGATGGATCTGGGCAAAGTAAATTGAAAACCTTCTGGAAAGGATTTACCATTCTAGATGCCATTAAGAACATTCATGATTCATGGGAAAGGGTCAAAATAGCAACATTAACAGGAGTTTGGAAGAAGTTTCCAACCTTCATGGATGACTTCGAGGGGTTCAAAACTTCCGTGGAAAAAGTAACCGCAGATGTGATAGAAACAGCAAGAGAACTAGAATTAGAAGTGCAGCCTGAAGATGTGACTGATTGTTGCAATCTCATGATAAAAGTTTAACGAATGAGGAGTTGCTTCTTATGTATGAGCAAAGAAAGTGGTTTCTTGAGATGGAATCTACTCCTGGTGAAGATGCTGTGAAGATGGTTGAAATGACAGCAAAGGATTTAGAATATGACATAAACTTAGGTGATAAAGCAGTGGCAGGTTTTGAGAGGATTTTGAAAGAAGTTCTACTGTGGGTAAAATACTATCAAGCAGCATTGCATGCTCCAGGGAAACCATTCATGAAAGGAAGAATCAATCAGTGCGGCAATCTTCGATGATGTCTTATTTTAAGAAACGGTCACGGCCACCCCAGCCTTCACCATCCACCACCCTGATCAGTCAGCACCCGTCAACGTCCAGGCAAGATCCTCCACCAACAAAAAGATTAGGACTCACTGAAGCCACAGGTGAGGGATAGCATTTTTTAGCAATAAAGTATTTTCAATTAAGGTAAGTACATTGTTGTTTTAGATATAATTCTCTTGCACACTTAACAGACCACGGTATAGTGTAAACATAACTTTTATATACACGAGGAAACCAAAAATTCCGTGTGACTCTCTTTATTGAGATGTTCGCCTTACTGCAGTGGACAGGAAGTGACCCCCAAATATCTCTGAGGCCTGCCTATAAAATCATGGTCCACCATCTCTCTGACATTGTGCCTGGTCATCAAGGCAGCTCCATTTCTGGGCTTTGTTTACAATGTTGCTCATCCTGATTGCCCTTCACTGCCTACCATCCTTGGAAATATCGATTTCTCTTTAAGAAGAGACCCAGATGAGTGGGTAGGGGAAGAATAAATTAGGAGTTTGGGATTAGCAGATACAAACTTTGTATATAAGATAGATAAACAGCAAGGTCCTACTCTAGCACAGGGAACTATATTCAATATCCTGTAATAAACTATAATGGAAAAGAATACGAAAAGAATACATATATACATATATATGTATAACTGAATCACTTTGCTGTACACCAGAAACTAACACAACCTTATAAATCAACTATACTTCAATTTTAAAAATTATTTTAAAAAAAGAAGAGACCCAAATGTTACCTTTTCTAGGATGCTTTCATGAGTTACTCCCCCTCCCACTCTCGACTCCCCAGTGAAATCAGCCACTCCCCCGGGTGCATCATGCCCCATTCTGCACAATACCTGCTGGACTTCACACCTTATTACAAGGAGGTCTCTCTGCAACCTGGCAGCACCTGAGAGCGAGTGCCATGTCTTACTTCTATTGTAACCTGAGTACCTGGTACAGTGCCTGCCATATAAGAATTTACTATGGTGACTGGATGGATGAATCCTTAGGACTGTAGCTGTATCTAGATGCCTAACCATTTTGGAAATTTTGAATAAACTCATCAATATTCCCTCTTGAATCAAAAGATTTCAACTAGAATCCACCCATACAGTCAACATAAGACTTTCCTAAAGCAAACAACCAAAAAACCCAAAAAAACAAAATAATGTCACTTGCCACAAGTATACACGATTATTTAATAAGTTCACGTAAAGACATCAACAACAGAATCCCTGTTGGCAACCAAATCTATAAAGCATTTAAGTGTTTTCTCAGAGGCTAGCAAAATAATTCTTATTTTCTTTAGGCATTATTAAAAATCCATGAATGCCAAGTCTTCAAAAAGGGAGAAATAACGCTACAACCAAATTCCTTTCCATATTGTTTCCATTCCTATTGAAAATTGTAGTTTTCCAGCGTATGAGTGTGAGATCTCCCTATAGTTCAAACCTGAAACTGTGGCAGCCCCCATCAGCCTGGTCCCTGAGAGCAGTGCCTGAGACGAAGGCTGGTGGGCAGGTAGTCTAATTGGAAGGTGATCTCAGGGCACAGAAGGGAAGGATTAGGGAGGATGAAATAGGGCCAAAAGGACGGCAGCTGGAGGGATGTGTAATTGAATTGGCCACTGCTGCAAGCAACTGTGCTGGATTCTGCCAGAACCTCCTGAGGAGCCTTATTGAGATGCGTGTCAGAACTGTCTGCCTGGGGGAGGTAAAGGGAAACATTTATTCAGTGGCTTTTGCCCCTGTTGGTCAAGTGTGGCCCCTCAGGTGATACTCCCCATTAATTCCTCCCCCCTCCACACACACACACACACACACACAGTCCCTGGTTGCTTATGCCTGAGTGTGAGACAGGTCTCACGGTTGGGTACCCACTCAGGAAGCTCCAAGACTACAGACAGGAATAAGTCATGGGCTGAGGTGATTCCACCATCAGATTACACCTGCACAAAACTGACTGCGCCTCGCCTCTTCCTACGGACACACCAAAACTACAGCTGCATAGAGAGTAACCATCTCTGAGAATGACCAGAAGATTAGCCGAAAGGATTTTCCACAGCTAAGGATAAAAAGAAAAAGCCACATTGGGAAGGGTACGAAGGGCGGAGATGTGGTCTGGTCAGAAGCATTCTCCAGCGCAGTGACTCACAGGTGGGAGGGATACCACCGCCTCATGCATCCTCCCTAAGGAGCAATGGGGCCAAACGCCGCATCCGGCTCCTCAGCCCAGGAGACCTGCACCGGGAAGATGAGCCCCCATAATGTCTGGCTTTGAAAACCCGCAGGGGGCTTATATCCCAAAGGGCCAGAGGGGAGAGCTGGAGGAAACGGAAACTTTGCTTTTAAACGGTGTGTGCAAAAACTCACTCACTCTGAGCCCCAGCACAAAGGCAGCAGTTTGAAAGATGCCTGGATCATACATGAAGGAGATTCATTGACTAATTTTAGGGTGTGTGACCAAGAGGCAGGGACTTGTTGAGGGTACAGAGGTGCTGATGGGTGCCAGGTTTTTTTTGGGGCGGTTTGCTCACCTTCTACTTACCTTGCCTGTCACTGAGGGGTGCCATTTCTGACTCTCCCATCTACCCTACTAGCACTGTTCACTCCACCCCACATTTACCTATGAACCCACCCCAGCCTGTACTCCTCCAAAGTGGCCTCCTGCCCCAAGACCTGGTGGGTGCCTTCAGCTGGCACCAAAGACTCACCAAAGTGGTCCCCTGCCCCACTACACCCAGTGGGTGCCCTTGGCTGGTGCTGGAGCCCCTCTAAAGTGGCCACCTGCCCAACAACCTGTGGGTGTCCTCAGACAAGGCCAGTATCCCCCCAAAGCAGCTCCCACCACAGGGGCCAGCCCCATACATAAGGGTACCCACAATAGTCACTGCCAAACTTTGCAGGCACTTGAGCCAGGGCTAGCCCCACACATTGTGATGCCTACAGTAATCACAGCCCTACCACAACAGGAGGGTACATACAGCCCACCCAGGGTACACTCCTGTAGCACCAGGCTCTGGTGACCAAGGAGAACTGCACAACTGAGCCCCACGGGACACCTTGGACATAAGCCACTTCTTCAAGACAGGAGATGTAGCTGACCTACCTAATACATAGAAACAAACACAGAAAATTTGACAAAATGAGGAGACAAAGGAATACGTTCCAAACAAAAGAACAAAAAAAAAACCCCAGAAAAAGAACTAAAAATGGAGATAAGCAATCTTCCAGATAAAGAGTCCAAAATAATGGTCATAAAGATGCTCACCAAACTCAGGAGAAGAATGGAGAAACACAGTAAAAACTTCAGGAGAGGGCTTCCGGCAAGATGGCGGAAGAGTAAGACGCGGAGATCACCTTCCTCCCCACAGATACACCAGAAATACATCTACACGTGGAACAATTCCTACAGAACACCTACTGAACGCTGGCAGAAGACCTCAGACCTCCCAAAAGGCAAGAAACTCCCCACGTACCTGGGTAGGGCAAAAGAAAAAACAGAGACAAAAGAATAGGGACGGTACCTGCACCAGCGGGAGGGAGCCGTGAAGGAAGAACGGTTTCCACACACTAGGAAGCCCCTTCGCGGGCGGAGACTGCGGGTGGCGGACGGGGGAAGCTTCGGAGCCGTGGAGGAGAGCGCAGCAACAGGGGTGCGGAGGGCAAAGCGGGGAGATTCCCGCACAGAGGATCGGTGCCGACCGGCACTCACCAGGCTGAGAGGCTTGTCTGCTCACCCGCCGGGGCGGGCGGGGCTGCGAGCTAAGGCTCGGGCTTCGGTCGGAGCGCAGGGAGAGGACTGGCGTTGGCGGCGTGAACACAGCCTGCAGGGGCTAGTGCGCCACGGCTGGCCGGGAGGGAGTCCGGGGAAAAGTCTGGACCTGCCGAAGAGGCAAGAGACTTTTTCTTCCCTCTTTGTTTCCTGGTGCGCGAGGAGAGGGGATTAAGAGCGCTGCTTAAAGGAGCTCCAGAGACGGGCGCGAGCCGCGGCTAAAAGCGCGGACCCCAGAGACGGGCAGGAGATGCTAATGCTGCTGCTGCTGCCACCAAGAAGCCTGTGTGCGAGCACAGGTCACTCTCCATACCCCTCTTCTGGGGAGCCTGTGCAGCCCGCCACTGCCAGGGTCCCGGGATCCAGTGACAACTTCCCTGGGAGAACGCACGGTGCACCTCAGGCTGGTGCAACGTCACGCCGGCCTCTGACGCCGCAGGCCCGCCCCGCCTCTGTGCCCCCCCCCCCCCCCCCCCCCGGCCTGAGTGACCCAGAGTCCCCGAAGCAGCTGCTCCTTTAACCCTGTCCTGAGCGAAGAACAGACGCCCTCCGGCGACCTACACGCAAGGGCGGGTCCAAATCCAAAGCTGAGCCCCGGGAGATGTGAGAACAAAGAAGAGAAAGGGAAATCTCTCCCAGCAGCCTCAGAAGCAGCGGAGTAAAGCTTCACAAACAACTTGATGTACCTGCATCTGTGGAATACATGAATAGAAAACGAATCATCCCAAATTGAGGAGGTGGACTTTAAGAGCAAGATTTATGATTTTTTTCCCCTTTTCCTCTTTTTGTGAGTGTGTATGTGTATGCTTCTGTGTGAGATTTTGTCTGTATAGCTTTGCTTCCACCATTTGTCCGAGGTTCTATCCGTCCATTTTTTTGCTTGGATTTTTAAAAAATTTTTTTCTTAATAATTATTTTTTATTTTAATAACTTTATTTTATCTTTATTTTATTTTATTTTATCTTCTTTCCTTCTTTTTTTCTTCCTTCCTACCCTCCTTCCTTCCTCCCTCCCTCCCTCCCTCTCTCCCTCCCTCCCTCCCTCCCTTCTTTCTTTCTTTCTTTCTACTTCTACTAATTCTTTCTTTCTACTTTTTCTTCCTTTTACTCTGAGCCGTGCGGATGAAAGGCTCTTGGTGCTGCAGCCAGGAGTCAGTGCTGTGCCTCTGAGGTGGGAGATCCAACTTCAGGACACTGGTCCACAAGAGACCTCCCAGCTCCACATAATATCAAACGGCGAAAATCTCCCAGAGGTCTCCATCTCAACACCAGCAGCCAACTTCACTCAACGACCAGCAAGCTACAGTGCTGGACAACCTATACCACACAACTAGCAAGACAGGAACACAATCCCACCTATAGGCAGAGAGGCTGCCTAAAATCATAATAAGTCCACAGACACCCCAAAACACACCAACAGGCGTGGACTTGTCCACCAGAAAGACAAGATCCAGCCTCATCCACCAGAACACAGGCACTAGTCCACTCCACCAGGAAGCCTACACAACCCACTGAACCAACCTTAGACACTGGGGACAGACACCAAAAACAACGGGAACTACGAACCTGCAGCCTGCAAAAAGGAGACCCCAAACACAGTAAGATAAGCAAAATGAGAAGACAGAAAAACACACAGCAGTTGAAGGAGCAAGATAAAAACCCACCAGACTGAACAAATGAAGAGGAAATAGGCAGTCTACCTGAAAAAGAATTCAGAATAATGATAGTAAAGATGATCCAAAATCTTGGAAATAGAATAGACAAAATGCAAGAAACATTTAACAAGGACTTGGAAGAACTAAATATGAAAAGCAACGATGAACAACACAATAAATGAAATTAAAAATACTCTAGATGGGATCAATAGCAGAATAATTGAGGCAGAAGAATGGATAAGTGACCTGGAAGATAAAATAGTGGAAATAACTACTGCAGAGCAGAATAAAGAAAAAAGAATGAAAACAACTGAGGACAGTCTCAGAGACCTCTGGGACAACATTAAACGCACCAACATTCGAATTATAGGGGTTCCAGAAGAAGAAGAAAAAAAGAAGGGACTGAGAAAATATTTGGAGAGATTATAGTTGAAAACTTCCCTAATATGGGAAAGGAAATAGTTAATCAAGTCCAGGAAGCACAGAGAGTCCCATACAGGATAAATCCAAGAAGAAATACCCCAAGACACATATTAATCAAACTGTCAAAAATTAAATACAAAGAAAACATATTAAAAGCAGCAAGGGAAAAACAACAAATAACACACAAGGGAATCCCCATAAGGTTAACAGCTGATCTTTCAGCAGAAACTCTGCAAGCCAGAAGGGACTGGCAGGACATATTTAAAGGGATGAAGGAGAAAAACCTGCAACCAAGATTACTCTACCCAGCAAGGATCTCATTCAGAATTGATGGAGAAATTAAAACCTTTACAGACAAGCAAAAGCTGAGAGAGTTCAGCACCACCAAACCAGCTTAACAACAAATACTAAAGGAACTTCTCTAGGCAAGAAACACAAGAGAAGGAAAAGACCTACAATAACGAACCCAAAACAATTAAGAAAATGGGAATAGGAACATACATATCGATAATTACCTTAAATGTAAATGGACTAAATGCTCCCACCAAAAGACACAGATTAGCTGAATGGATACAAAAGCAAGACCCATATATATGCTGTCGACAAGAGACCATCTTCAGACCTAGAGACACATACAGACTGAAAGTAAGGGGATGGAAAAAGATATTCCATGCAAATGGAAACCAAAAGAAAGCTGGAGTAGCAATCCTCATATCAGACAAAATAGACTTAAAATAAAGACTATTAGAACAGACAAAGAAGGACACTACATAATGATCAAGGGATCGATCCAAGAAGAAGATATAACAATGGTAAATATTTATGCACCCAACATAGGAGCATCTCAATACATAAGGCAAATACTAACAGCCATAAAAGGGGAAATTGACAGTAACACACTCATAGTAGGGGACTTTAACAGCCCACTTTCACCAATGGACAGATCATCCAAAATGAAAATAAATAAGGAAACACAAGCTTTAAATGATACATTAAACAAGATGGACTTAATTGATATTTATAGGACATTCCATCCAAAAACAACAGAATACACATTTTTCTCAAGTGCTCATGGAACATTCTCCAGGATAGATCATATCTTGGGTCACAAATCAAGCCTTGGTAAATTTAAGAAAATTGAAATCATATCAAGTATCTTTTCCGACCACAATGCTATGAGACTAGATATCAATTACAGGAAAAGATCTGTAAAAAATACAGACACATGGGGGCTAAGCAATACACTACTTAACGAAGTGATCACTGAAGAAATCAAAGAGGGAATCAAAAAATACCTAGAAACAAATGACAATGGAGACACGACGACCCAAAACCTATGGAATGAGCAAAAGCAGTTCTAAGAGGGAAGTTTATAGCAATGAAATCCTACCTTAAGAAACAGGAAACATCTCGAATAAACAACCTAACCTTGCACCTAAAGCAGTTAGAGAAAGAAGAACAAAAAAACCCCAAAGTTAGCAGAAGGAAAGAAATCATAAAAATCAGATCAGAAATAAATGAAAAAGAAATGAAGGAAACAATAGCAAAGATCAATAAAACTAAAAGCTGGTTCTTTGAGAAGATAAACAAAATTGATAAACCATTAGCCAGACTCATCAAGAAAAAAAGGGAGAAGACTCAAACCAATAGAATTAGAAATGAAAAAGGAGAAGTAACAACTGACGCTGCAGAAATACAAAAGATCATGAGAGATTACTACAAACAACTCTATGCCAATAAAATGGACAACCTGGAAGAAATGGACAAATTCTTAGAAATGCACAAGACTGAATCAGGAAGAAATAGAAAATATGAACAGACCAATCACAAGCACTGAAATTGAAACTGTGATTAAAAATCTTCCAACAAACAAAAGCCCAGGACCAGATGGCTTCACAGGCAAATTCTATCAAACATTTAGAGAAGAGCTAACACCTATCCTTCTCCAACTCTTCCAAAATATAGCAGAGGGAGGACCACTGCCAAACTCATTCTATGAGGACACCATCACCTTGATACCAAAACCAGACAACGATGTAACAAAGAAAGAAAACTACAGACCAATATCACTGATGAACATAGATGCAAAAATCCTCAACAAAATACTAGCAAACAGAATCCAACAGCACATTAAAAAGATCATACACCATGGTCAAGTGGGGTTTATTCCATGAATGCAAGGATTCTTCAATATACGCAAATCGATCAACGTGATACACCATATTAACAAATTGAAGGAGAAAAACCATATGATCATCTCAATAGATGCAGAGAAAGCTTTTGACAAAATTCAACACTCATTTATGATAAAAACCCTCCAGAAAGTAGGCATAGAGGGAACTTTCCTCAACATAATAAAGGCCATATATGACAAACCCACAGCCAACATCGTGCTCAATGATGAAAAACTGAAAGCATTTCCACTAAGATCAGGAACAAGACAAGGTTGCCCACTCTCACCACTCTTATTCAACATAGTTTTGGAAGTTTTAGCCACAGCAATCAGAGAAGAAAAGGAAATAAAAGGAATCCAAATCAGAAAAGAAGAAGTAAAACTGTCACTGTTTGCAGATGACATGATACTATACATAGAGAATCCTAAAGATGCTACCAGAAAACAACTAGAGCTAATGAATGAATTTGGTAAAGTAGCAGGATACGAAATTAATGCACAGAAATCTCTGGCATTCCTATACACTAATGATGAAAAATCTGAAAGTGAAATCAAGAAAACACTCCCATTTACCATTGCAACAAAAAGAATAAAATATCTAGGAATAAACCTACCTAAGGAGACAAAAGACCTGTATGCAGAAAATTATAAAACACTGATGAAAGAAATTAAAGATGATACAAATAGATGGAGAGATATACCATGTTCTTGGATGGGAAGAATCAACATTGTGAAAATGACTCTACTACCCAAAGCAATCTACAGATTCAATGCAATCCCTATCAAACTACCACTGGCATTTTTCACAGAACTAGAACAAAAAATTTCACAGTTTGTATGGAAACACCAAAGACCCCGAATAGCCAAAGCAATCTTGAGAAAGAAAAACGGAGCTGGAGGAATCATGCTCTCTGACTTCAGACTATACTACAAAGCTACAGTAATCAAGACAGTATGGTACTGGCACAAAAACAGAAAGATCAATGGAACAGGATAGAAAGCCCAGAGATAAACCCACGCAATATGGTCACCTTATCTTTGATAAAGGAGGCAGGAATGTACAGTGGAGAAAGGACAGCCTCTTCAATAAGTGGTGCTGGGAAAACTGGACAGGTACATGTAAAAGTATGAGATTAGATCACTCCCTAACACCATACACAAAAATAAGCTCAAAATGGATTAAAGACCTAAATGTAAGGCCAGAAACTATCAAACTCTTAGAGGAAAACATAGGCAGAACGCTCTATGACATAAATCACAGCAAGATCCTTTTTGACCCACTTCCTAGAGAAATGGAAATAAAAACAAAAATAAACAAATGGGACCTAATGAAACTTAAAAGCTTTTGCACAGCAAAGGAAACCATAAACAAGACCAAAAGGCAACCCTCAGAATGGGAGAAAATATTTGCAAATGAAGAAACTGACAAAGGATTAATCTCCAAAATTTATAAGCAGCTCAATAACAAAAAAACAAACAACCCAATCCAAAAATGGGCAGAAGACCTAAATAGACATTTCTCCAAAGAAGATATACAGACTGCCAACAAACACATGAAAGAATGCTCAACATCATTAATCATTAGAGAAATGCAAATCAAAACTACAATGAGATACCATCTCACACCAGTCAGAATGGCCATCATCAAAAAATCTACAAACAATAAATGCTGGAGAGGGTATGGAGAAAAGGGAACACTCTTGCACTGCTGGTGGGAATGTGAATTGGTTCAGCCACTATGGAGAACAGTATGGAGGTTCCTTAAAAAACTACAAATAGAACTACCATATGACCCAGCAATCCCACTACTGGGCATATACCCTGAGAAAACCATAATTCAAAAAGAGTCATGTTCCAAAATGTTCATTGCAGCTCTATTTACAATAGCCCAGAGATGGAAACAACCTAAGTGTCCATCATCGGATGAATGGATAAAGAAGATGTGGCACATATATACAATGGAATATTACTCAGCCATAAAAAGAAACGAAATCAAGCTATTTGTAATGAGGTGGATAGACCTAGAGTCTGTCATACAGAGTGAAGTAAGTCAGAAAGAGAAAGACAAATACCGTATGCTAACACATATATATGGAATTTAAGAGAAAAAAAAATGTCATGAAGAACCTAGGTGTACGACAGGAAGAAAGACACAGACCTACTAGAGAATGGACTTGAGGATGTGGGGAGTGGGAAGGGTAAGCTGTGACAAAGCAAGAGAGAGGCATGGACATATATACACTACCAAACGTAAGGTAGATAGCTAGTGGGAAGCAGTCGCATAGAACAGGGAGATCAACTCGGTGCTTTGTGACCGCCTGGAGGGGTGGGATAGGGAGGGGGGGAGGGGGGGAGACGCAAGAGGGAAGAGATATGGGAACATATGTATATGTATAACTGATTCGCTTTGTTGTGAAGCAGAAGCTAACACATCATTGTAAAGCAATTATACTCCAATAAAGATGTAAAAAAAAAAAAACTTCAGTAGAGACACAGAAAATATAAGAAAGAACAGGTCAGAGTGGAAGAATACAAAAACTGAAATGAAAAATACACTAGAGGGAACAAAGAGCAGACTAGATGATGCATAAGAACAAATCAGTGATCTGGAAGACAGACTAGTGGAAATCACCCTGTCAGAACAGCAAATGGAAAAATATGAGGATAGTTTAAAGGACATCTGAAACAACATCAGACATATTGACATTTTCATTATACGGGTCCCAGAAGGAGAGAGAGAAAACGGTAGAAATGTACACAAGGAAATATTGGCTGAAAACTTCCACAATGCAATGAATGAGATACACAGGTCCGGGAACCAGAGAGAGTCCCAAACAAGATGAGTCCTAAAGACCCACACCAAGACACATTATAATTAAACTGTCAAAAGTCAAAGATAAAGAGAGAGACTTCAAAGCAGCATGGAGACTTCAGAAGACTATTAGCAGACTTTACAGATCAAAAAGGAAAGGCACCATTGTGCCATTCAAAGGGCTGAAAGGAAAAAACTTACAATCAAGAATATTCTATCTGCCCAGATCATCATTCAGGATTGAAGGAGAGACGAAGAGTTCCCAGACAAGCAAAAGGTAAAGGAGTTCAACACCAATAAACTGACCTTACAAGAAATGTTAAAGGGACTTCTTTAAACAGAAAAAGCCATAAATATAAATATAAAACTTATGCAAGAAAAATCTCACTGCTAAAGGCAAACATACAGTAAAGGTAGTAGATCAACCATCTCTCTAGTCAGTATGAAGGTTAAAAGACAAAAGTAATAAAATCATTTATATATACAATAATTAGTTAAGGGATGCACAAAATAAAGAGTTGTAAAATATGACATCAAAAAGATAAAATGTAGGGGGAGGAAGTAAAAATATACTGCTTTCAGAACATGCTCAAACATAGTAATTACATAGTACTTGGATACAGAAGCTTATAAAAAATAGGTTATAAAAAATCTAATATTTGTTAATTCATGCATAGGATGAATGGCTAAGAGGCTGGAATAGAGGTTATATCTGAGTGGTTGGATTATGGATGGTAGTGGTGCATGCGTGTGTGTGTGTGTGTCTGTGTCTGTGTTTGTGTAAATAAATATATATTTGTGTTTATCCAAATTTTATAAATGTTATATGTGAATGTTTGTAAATACTCTATATTTATACTCTATATATGAGTGTATATTTCTTTTACAAGAATAAATTAAAATAAAAGCCCTTTTTAAATACAGGTATCCCTTGCATTTCGGAAGTTCACTTTATGCCACTTTGCTTTTATAAAAAAAAAAAACTCACTAGCACTGGTTTTTGATAACTGAAAGAAATTCTAGGAGGATTTTTACTTTTAGGAAAAAAAGCAAAAAGTAAAAATACTGTTCAGCACGTGTTTTGCAGCGGGCTGTTACAGAGGCGCTAAGGGCAGCACCGCCAAGCTCCTTCCAGGGACTCACACTCAGCATTAAGCCGCCAGAGCTCTGAACTGGGTCTGTGAGCATCTGTGCCTGATCTCCATTTGTTTTGTGCATTTGTTAGCAAGATGTGTCCTGAGGTAATTGCTTCTCAATTTATGCCATTTCAGCTTACGAAAGCTTTCATGGGAACACTCTTCTTTCTGATAGCGAGGAAACTTGCTATTAACTTATTTTACCCCAGGTTACATACAAAGAAACTGGGGTATTGAGAGGCTCCGTAATGCCTACAAAGTTACGCGATGAGCAAAGAAGTCAGGATTGAAATCCTTGGTCTCTAAATCCGTGGCCAAGCCTTTAGCCACAATTCAATATGCTCTACTCTTTAATTATCTGGAAAATTAAAAATTGATCAAGTCTGTCTAAACAGTGTTGAACTCTAGTTAAGGCTCTTTCCCTCATTTGTATATATTAAAAACAACTTCAATTCAAATGAAACAGAAAAAATGTTAAAAGCTTTTCTGACTGTCAGAGTAATATAAATGTAAACAATGTGAGAGTGCACTTCAGTTGGTTTAATCTAAACAAATAAAAAATTTTTTTTAAGATTTCAGCCTTGTTTCCCTTTTTCCCCAGAAGATAGACTCATAATTAAACTTTTCACCTTTCCAAATTACTAATTCTGTATCCTGCATAGTGGGTGGTTTCTTTCCAGACATTCTGACTTGGAACAATGTATAAAGCAGGAGACCCTGAATGGAATTTATAGCTAAATTTAACCAGGCATATTTTAATAAGATTAGCATATCTTTGTCTTTCAACACTAAGTACCTTACAATTAACTGAATTTAGGCAGCATATTGTTTCATCAGAAGTGAGATTTGCAGCCTTCATTTCCATATTTATTGATGTTGTATGTGGAAGGAAATCTGAGTAAAATTCCTGTGACTGCCCTAAAGAGATTTCAAGAGCCAGTGTGTGTTAACCTTCCCAGGAAGCTCATGTAGACACAGAATCTCATCTAGTCAGTGCTGACTTAGGGAAAATTCATCACAGCTTTTATCGGGGCGGGGTGGGAGGGGAGAATTAAATAGGAACCCGTAGATGTTACAGCCATGAGAACCCTGTCTAGACAGAAAGGAACCCAAACACTGTGAGAACATGGCGGCAGGACTGTTCTCTCTGGAAACGCCTAGAAAGAATGTTTTCAGAACCTAATGTCTTCCTCCTTACAGTCAGGTGACCAGATAAAAACACTCAAGTGTAAACAAGTCAATATATCTGCCTTTCAGTGAATTCAAAACTGGCCAAAGTTCTCAGAAAACATTCCCACAATGTAACCCCAAGAACTCAATTTTCAATAAACTATAAAAAGCAGTCATGAAGGGGCAGGAAAGATGGCCCTTTTTCATCGTTAACTTTTCCATCTTGTAAAGCATACCTTTAAGAAGTCATCCAGTTAAGAGGGTATATACATAGGCATTACCCACCAAGAACTACCTTGAAGGGGAGAAAATTAATTTGGCAAATTGCTCAGCTCTTCACTAGAAGATGTGAAAGCAGCAGTTGGTCACTAAAGGGACAAGCTGTGTTTACTGAAGGTAATGAGTGAAAGCTGAAGCTCTTCCAGGTATGAGGACCATCTCTTCATGGGGCCACACCAAGAGGATGTATAGAAATCTCCCTCCTCCCTCCCAAAGCTAATTAGCAGCAATGCCCACATGTAAATAAACCCAGGAGGAGGCAAACAGAAGTGAGGGGGAATCCCAGAGCTGGAAGTTATCACACACAGATAGCTGTGTGTCAGTAATACAGTATATAAGATAATGAATGGAGTTCGGAGAAGAACCTCAGAACCAGTATTTCCTACATGCACAACTCTATACTCTTTTAATGTCATATTATTGGATGAAATACACTTTAAACGTGAAACCAGTGTCAACCAAACTCTACCAGATGGATCACCTTTGCTGAATGAAAATTTGGACCTTCAGAATAAACACCCTCCCAGAAACTAACATGTCAGTATTAACTGAAACTTTTAGTAGTGGAGTTGACATAAACATTAAACTGCATTCATTTATTTGGACTAAAAATGTGGCTATAAAATAATATCATTCACTTTTAGGCAAATTGAGTAGACTTCAAAGTTAAATATTTACAGAACCCTCACTATAACATCCAAATATTTAACAATAAATGAATTTATTAATAAGGAAAGTTTTATGTATATATTAGTATTTCATTGACATACAAGAAACATTTTGACCAATTACACTTTCCTGACTCTGCTTGTCCAGAATGTTCTTTGTCAGACCAGTTGCTTTGCTTTCCGTTGCTGCCAATAAATAATAGTCATCTTATAATTTGTGAAATGTTTTAATAGTTTTCTGATTTTTAACCAATTATTTTATCTAGTGTGGAAGAAATTTTAAAATATTGACAGCAAAATACCAACGGCATTGGCTGCAATATTATTTCACCAAATAAGAACTCCAGTACTTACAAATGACACATGATGCTCTAAGAGTTATCATCGAAATAGGAACCCCACACACACCCCTCACTCAAGAAGATTTATGGAAATCACCTACATGCTACGTCTCATAATTCATAGGTGTGTCCACACCCAATTAGTATCATTGGTTCTGTGATGTCAAACCAAAAAATCTAAGAGGTTAACATTTCCTCAGAGATTAGACAGTCCCTCCAAATGTAGAATAATGACATGAGTCATAATTGTCAATGAGCAGGGCACACCTGCTTTATCCTTATGGGAAACAGCTCTTCTCTAGAGCTCTAGTAAATAACGGGGTGTGTGTGTGTGTGTGTGTGTGTGTGTGTGTGTGTGTGTGAGTTCTACAGTAAAACGGTGCATACCTAGACACAAGAAAAAGAGTAGGACAGGAAAGGAACACAGAAGTTTAAAACCTGAAAGTTGACACGGATTTTCTTAAAAACTTTGTTTTGTCACGGTAGTTTTAAATCTTCTCTTCAAGATAATAAATCAATAACATAAACATATCATTAGGCACAGATACAAAGAATCAATTTTAAAAATACTACATAATTATCGTCACCAACATGAAGTGGTTTCTGAAACTAATAGTTATAACTGTTATGAGTTTTTACTCTTATTTTCTATTTGTTTCTATTCTAACTGGTCAGTAAGATGGAGCACCCCTCGCCCCACGTTGTGCAAGTTATATGGGCATGCCAAAGAGATAACTTTGGTATTTTGTCTGGCATTACTCATTTCCCACAGAACCCCAAAGGGGTGGTGTAGACAGATAGAGAATAATAAATAGTCAGTCCCTGCGGACAGTGAACTATACACTACACTGTGGAAACATCAGAAATTCTAGAAGATAAAGGTTTTGACTGGAATGAACAGGATATGTCAACAATTACATCTCTTCTTGTGTCAGCCTCAAAATTATAATTCACTAGACACTAATGTTTCACAAAAAATTAGTGATCAACTTATTTCAGATGATGTTGAAATCATTTAGGAAAAAATGATACTATAACATGTTGCCTGGCATTTGAAGCCAGGACCCCAAAACTACACAATAGGAGTTATGCTGGCTGTCACTTTGGGCACCATGATGACTAGGCTGAATGGTGTATTTTGAAGAGGGTAAGTTCCAGAATCTTGCCCTGACTTGGATCTGGTTTACTAAGTTTGAAACGCTCCCACCAAGCAGCAAGTATGACTGAGAGAAGGAGGAAAGGAGAAGAGAGTCTCAGGGCCCAGGAGCACCGCCACGTCCACGGTTGCTTGAATGATGAGACAGAAGCCCAGCTGGTGAGAATCATACTGTTATTCCTTTCTTTAGGTTCAAATTCAAATTTTATTCATTGTTAAATAAGCAGCATGTGAAGGCATTCATTTGGTAAAAAATTCAAGTGATACCCCTCCAAAATAAATAAAATTCCCCCTGACTGCCACTCAAGCTCACTCCCTCCATAGCAGTAACTGCTATTCTCCATCTAGAGGGTATACTTCTTGACATTTTGTCACGCGCATGCATGACGTGACATAATGTATCTGCAGGAATTTAGTTTTTGCGTATGGTGGGAGGTGTGAAGTGTGAAGTCTGTATGGTTCAGCCACTGGCTTTTTTCATTTAAAGATATGTCTTTTTAGGACAGTACTCCCGAATCTATCACATGCTCTGCAACTGCGTTATGGTATTCAATAGCACAGATGTTTTTGTTATCACTCCTCAGCCAATGTGCATTTCAGTAGTTCCCAGTGTTTTTCTATCATACAAAGAGACAGTGAGATAAACACCCTTGTAGATGTCTAACATATAGACACCAAAAAGAGTGTATTTATTTTATAGAATGGCAGTTTACAGCAATGGCCTAAAGGTTATCTCCATCCCTACACATACGCTCTTTTGCAATGTGACTTTCATCTCCTCAAAGCAAATCATATGATTTGCTTTGGGCCACGGGACTTTAACCAACATAATGCAAGCAGGGCCTTGACAAGGGCTTGTGCAGTGAGCTCCCCTTTTTTTCTGTTGCTACTTGGAAGGCTGACATCACTGTTGGAAGAAGCCTGGGCAAGCCTCATGGAGGAGGAGAGCTCACGTGGAGCATGTGTGTTGTTTCTAAAGCACTAAGTTTTGCAACTGTTTGTTACACACCAAAAGCTAACTGACTGAAAGAGATGGTATCCAATTGGCTACACCATTTCATACTCCTCCAGTGGGCTAGGACAGTTTTCATTTCCTTGATATCACATCATAGAAAAATAAGGAGGTCATTTCCTTTTACATGAAAGAAAAAGAAAGTCAACTAGCTAATAAGCATACAAAAAGATTTTTTTTTCTGCCTAATAATTAACTGCTCTGTCCTTTGGACCACTTTTTTTCTAATCTAGCCTCTCAGAAGCTACAAATCATAGCCTGGAGAAGTGCATTGGCTGCTCTGGGAGTGACAACACGGAGCCTGCATGGGGAGCAAATTTCTGATACCTCAGGTGTGTGTCTGCCATAGGCTGGTAAACCTTAAGGGGAGACGTCCTTCCTGAAGTCTGTTTTCTCCACTCCAGGTCTGGGATCTCATGCCCAAACAGTCACTTAACCATGGATTTCAAAATCATACAATACGGCAGTCATTAAAAGACCATATCTTGTAGAAAGCCAAGGTTCCATGGAACCAGAAGTTGAACTGAACACTTCAATTTCCTTTTAATATAATCTTAACTATTTTTAATATTTTAAAAATACATTGTATAAAGAAAAATGCAGTATTCTCATAGGGTCCATGGAAAGTCAGATAGGGCCAATGTAAAACATTCCTGCCACGGTACACCTAGAAATGCAAGATAAAAATGTAATGCAGACCTGAACTCAGAAGATAGAAAGAGAAATTCCCAACAGCAAACAATAAAGAGGGGCCTGAAAGCTGGAGGGGTGAGCAGGCTGGAAGGCCAGGAAGTGGGTTGACCCCACGTGTCTAGTGGGACTGACATGTGGAATTAAGCCAGAGCCATGGAAAGGCTTCCATCTCAGTGAAAGGGACTGAGAAAGCCCTGCCTGCTGACCTGAACAGGAGACAGCAATAATGAGCTTGTTTTGCAAACTGAGGGCGTGGGAGGGATTAGAACCCCATTTACACTACACACCTGGTGCTAGAAATCACATATCCCTCTCCCCAAAAATTCTACATTCATTTAAGCTATCATTTAAGAGCGAAGGCAGAATACAGACATTTTCAAACTAAAAGATGTATCTCAGGAAGAAGGAAACTGTATTCATAAGGAAGAAGCAATACATTTTGAAGAAGCAGATATAAAGAACAAAGGTAAGGAAGAACACTCTTCAAGGTGTAAATCTGAGTGAGTATTGATCATAAAAATCACAACACTAGTAATGAATACCACCAACTTGGCCAGTTCAAAACAAGTTGGAACTATAATACTAGAGAACTATAACACATGAAATGAGGAGGAAGTAGAGACAAAGCAATCAATTTAGTGAATTATTAAAGAGCTGAATAGAGATATTGATTAACTTTACCAAGGCAAATATCAATGCTAAAAATGTAAAGTTTACTTAAAAGAAAAAAACAATGTGTAACTTCCAGACATGGATGGAACTACAGACTGTCACACAGAGTGAAGCAAATCAGAAAAACAAATATCGTATATTAACACATATATGTGGAAACTAGAAAAATGGTACAGATGAACCTATCTGCAAAGCAGATATAGAGACGTAGATGTAGAGATCAAATGTATGGACACCAAGGGGGAAAAGGCGGGGTGGGATGAATTGGGAGATTGGAACTGACATATACACACTGCTATGTATAAAATAGATAACTAATGAGAACCTACTGTATAGCACAGGGAACTCTACTCAATGCTCTGTGGTGACCTAAATGGGAAGGAAACCTAAAAACGAGGGGATATATGTATACATATAGCTGATTCACTTTACTGTACAGCAGAAGCTAACACAACATTGTAAAGCAACTATACTCCAATAAAAAAAATTTTTTTAATTAAAAAAAGAAGAAAACTAAAGAAAACTTGATCCAATAGAAGACAGGAAAGGAGGTAAAAATACTCCAGAAAAAAAAGGTATGTCAAAGAGAAAGCAGAATAAAGCATAAAAATAACTTTTATATCTTTATGTAAATAAACTATAAAATGTTTCATCATTTCTAAGGTGCACATGTGTTCACATTTTAACATCTTTGAAATCAGAATGCATATTTCAACTGATGGTGTTTTAAAATCCCTGTTGGCCATGCAGGACCTGTGATGTGGACGCCAATGACTACACACATGAACATCAAAAGAGCCAGCAGTAAAACTTGCAGAATGGATGTCAGCATCTCAGAACAAAATCCTAAAAACAATGGTGGAGCAGTACTTTAACTCTTAAGATCCAAACAGTCGTGAGGAAGGAGTGAGAAGGTGACGAATAAAACAGGTTTAACAACATTCCCAAAGCTAGACTCCAAAAGAGGTTTGTTCTACATAATTGCAAAGCCAGCTTAACAGCCAATTCTAATGGCTTTTAGTTCTTTTGAGAATTGCTGCTTTTGATAGCATGGAGGGTGATAGGGTCTGGAAAAGCACAAACATTGGTGACTCTAAGTCAAAAACTAATTGAGAAGAGTTAGACACTGAATGTGACAATTTTTAGAAATAACAATTGATTTATTTCATTTATATTTATGCATAAGATTAATACATGATTTTTAAGTATTTATAATTAATTCTAAAATACCTCTTTAATAAGTTCCAAATAAGCATTGTGTCACTGTTTAATTGCAATATTTTTTCTGTTTCTTAATGATAACTAAAATGGTGTCGCACCTTATAATAAATGGCAGCTTAGATTTGATGAAATACAGTATAATGGTAATCATAAAAAATGTAAAGAAACTAGACTTCCCAAATAAAATACAGAGACTTACAGATTGTATATTGAATTTCTAGTTATATGTTGTTAACGAGAGACTCACCTAAAGCATAGTGACACAGACAAATTGAAAGTAGAAGAATTGAGGGGGAGGAAATATCTGAAAAATACTAACAATAACATCAGCAAAGCCTCATATAAACATATAATCATCGGTAAAATCAACTTTAAGAGGGAGGGAGAGAGAATTAGGGACACAGAGTCTTGTTGTCTAATAATGAAAGGAACAATCCTTTCCAGAAAAAATATAACAATTTTGAACCTTTATGCCCCTAGGAACATAGTTTCAAAACAAACACACAAACAAACAAACAAAATGGATTTACTGGAAAGAACCTAGAAATTCACAATTTTAGTAGGGGATTTTAGATTTCTCAGTAACTGATTAAATGGTCATTTATAGAACTCTGAAGACAACAAAGAAACCATATTCTTTCCAAGCACGCATGGCACATTTACAAAAATTGACAGTAGAATGAGCCACTAAACAAGTCTCAAAAAAAAAAAAATCTACGTCTTACAGAACATGTTTTCTGACCAAAATGCGATAAAAATGAGAATTAAAAAACCAATTCTGAATACTTCCTGGTTCAAAAAAGAAATTATAATACAAATTAGAAAGATTCAACAGAACCAAAAACAAATTTTTGAGAAGACTAAAAAAAGGACAAACTTCTGGCAAAATTATTTAAGGAAACTATTCAAATGGTACGAATTAGGAATGGTGAAGAAACAAAACCATAGATGCAACAGTGTTTTCACAGAACTTTCAACAAAGTGGTCCTGAACTTCTTGGAGGGAAATGGATATGAAGGACCATTTTGAAAACGCATATCAAGGTGTCTTCACCTACAAGAAATTAAGGCTTATAAAACCATAGCAATTAAATATTAAAATATGCATTATTAATGCAGAGATAGAAAGTAGATCAGTGTAGCTGGATAGAACTAGTAACAAACCTATGAACATTAAAATGAAGAGAAAGAATGGACTATTCAATCACTCTACCATCTTAACTGGCAGTGCATATGTGAAGAAATAAAATTAGAAACCTACTTCACACAAATCACAAAAATAAATGCTATATGGATTAAAACTTAAATATGACAAGAAAAGCCTCAGAAAATATAGCATAATAACTTGATAACATGTTAAAGGAGGAATTCTGAAACAAGGTGTAAACAAACATTTAAAAATATTGACAAATTTGAACAGATTAAAAGTTTTAAGACTCTATTTTATCTATTATATATAGCTATACATTATGACCACACAATCTATTACCAAAGATACAGTAAACAAAACAAAAAGATAAACCACACACTCAGCAGAGAAAACCTCTTGAAAGCACAGAAAATGAATATCCAAGATATTTTTAGGACTTCCCCAATTCAAAACAAAAAGACAAATCAGTGCAGGAGAAAATAAAACAAGGACAAAGAATAAGAAGAGGTAACTTGCAGAAATGGTAGCCCAAATGGTAAAAAAAAAACATGTAAAAATGCATTTAATCCCTTTAGTAATCAGAAATGCAGATTAAAACAATGAGCTCACTTTGTAAACTCATGTGACTCGTAGAGACTCATCTCCCAGGGGTTGGTGAGGCTGTGAGAGTCAGAAACTCCTGTATGCTTTCTGAGGCATGTGACTTGGCTCACCCACCATGAAGAGCATTGGCAATTCCTCGTCAACCTGAAATTAAGTAGAATCTACCCTTCAGCCGTTCCATTTATACTTTACAAATTTAGGTATCTTCTTTAGAGAAACTCTTGGACACGTGCACAAGGGGACATACACAAAGATGTTCACTACAGCATTAAGTACGCTAGTGAAAATCACCAAACCCTGGTCTCTAGTGCAGTAAATAATAAAGTGCCTCGTTCATACGATGGATACATGATCAGCTCAAAAACTAAGCAGATCATAGTTAGCAATATGATGTTGAGTTTATAAAGCTACTTATAAAAGGACAGATACAATACCATTTGTAAAATATTTTAAAATCATTCAAAGCAATACTACTATATATACTATTGGTACAAAACCATCCAAGGGTTCAAGTCATAGCTTCTTTAGGACAGTGTTTATTTCTAGGAAGAAAGAGGGATGAAGTGTGGAATTTTAGCCATATTTGTAAAGTTTTATTTATTTAAAGAAAAGAGATCTGAAACAATCACGTCAAAATATAACACATTAAATATGGCTTGTGTATTTGCTGCATTTTCTGTATTTTCTATACGTTTGAAATATTGCATAACACAATGTTTTTATTTTATAAAAGAAAGCATATCAAAGTACAGGGGAAAGAGGGGAGGGATAAATTAGGAGTTTGGAGTTTTATTAAATGTAAAATAGATAAGCAACTAGGCCCTACTGTAGGGCACAGGGAACTATATGCAATATCTTGTAATAACCTATATGGAAAAGAATATATATATGTATAAGTGAATCACTTTGCTGTATACCAAAAACTAACACAACATTGTAAATCACCTATACTTCAATTTAAAAAATAAATAAAATTTAAAAATCTAAAAAGTAAAAACATTAAAAAAAAGAAAGCAAATCAAAGTATTATGACAAGGTTTGTAGGTGGGGGGATAAACAGAAACTATATTACTCCCTGGATTACAAAAAAATTGAAAACTAAGGTATGAGGCAGCCAATGGAGGATAAAATACATCTTTATAACCAATAAAGGGGATATTAGAAAATGCTGTTATTTATGGGCTGTTTCCTAGTACTGAATGCTGGCACCGAGCAGACTTATCCCGGGGGTCACTGGCTGTCCCAGGGAGAAGCAGGGCTCTCTCTGCAGGCACAGAGCTCTGGCCAGAGGGGTAACAGAGCAGAGGAGAGAGGGATGGCTGGGCAGTGCACACCCACGGCCTCCGAAATCACAGCTAAGTAAGCAGGAGGAAGCGCGCAGGTGGGGAACAGCCAGGGGCACTGTGCCAATGGAGATGCTTCACAAAGAAGCAAATATCAGAAAAGACAGTCCCCCAAATTATGATATTATACAATTGTAATGCAATGAAAGCCCTCAACACAGCAATTGTGCTGTGAGATCAGCGTTTACGGGCAGCATGCTGAAGGAAGCTGCTTTTCTCATTTCTGTGTGTGCATCTAACCTTCTGAGACATTGGTTAGGAAAGGTGTAGGTCAGCACTGGTCTTTTTCTGAACTTAGGTGCACATACGATGCCACAAATATCATCCATAACTGATACTTTCAAATTTTTGTGTTCAAAAGCTTTATTGGAGTTTTAAAATTGAGTTTCTTGTCCATTTCATCATTTGAACATATATATATCTGTTTATATGTTGTAGTTTGGTGCAAGATTCACTTGGAAGAAAGAATACCACTGTTTAAAAACTCTGTAATAGAATACATGATACTGAAATGAGCCCCGTCTGGAAAACATGACTTTTAGTATTAATGTCTATCCTGCAGATTTTCCATGAGGCTTAGACATGAGAAAGATAGAGATGGATACAGTCATGTAGCAGAGTTTTGGTTGCCGTGCCAACATCCATCTCCACTTTCCTTCTTTCTTTCCTATAAACCCTAATTGTATTCAGCTTTCACCCTCCTCCACCCAGCCAGTTACCTTCTGAGCTCCAGGAGATAGGGTATCCTGATTTCTTTAAGCCAAGTGTGGTAATCCCATTCCTTTTATCAATGGTTTAAGAGTGGAGATTCAGCCCAATACAACCAGTGAAGTCTTCCAGGAGACTTCTGGAAGTGTGTCCTTCTCCTAAGAAAGAGAAAAGGAATGAAATAGCCCCGCTGTTTGTTTGTTGTACCTCATTGGGATGTCGTCTCTGGATATGAAGCCATCTTCTCACTCTGAGGTCACCACTGCCAACACCCTCAGGGAGGCAGGACCAAGAAACAGAAAGCACCTGAACCCTTGATAATATTTTTGACAATCTGTACCAACCAACCTGGGAATCTACCCTACTTCTGTACTTCTCGCTGCGGGAGATAACAAATTTCCATCTTGCACAAGCCAGTTTTTGTAGGGTTAACTGCTGCTGGTTGCCAAAACGTCCCAAATGATGAAAAAGGTCAAGCCCAGAGCCTCACACATCAAAGGCATGCTAAAAATAGTAGTTAACATTATTATTCTACTCTGACCCTGCCCATCCAGGCTCCTCTCACTACCCTCCGATACATCACAAATGAAACATAGATCAAACTACTTTCCATCCTTATTCTGGTCACTTCTATTCTTAAGTAAAGGGACTATTCCCTGTAGTAACTATTAGCATAGAATTCAAACTTTGTTTTCTAAGCACAGTTTTTATGGCTCACTTGGGGGATCTAGGAACAAGGCTCACATTCATCATTCTACAATTATGAATTATAGGTTGGGATTCACTCTGCTTAGTGATACCTACATTTTTTTACTCTAATCAAAAAAATTAAGATGTGTAATCTCAATGAATTACCTTCTAGCAGAAACCTTGGTCTTTTATTAGCAAAGGCAACCGAACTCCAATAGAATCCTAATAGAAAATGAATCCTTTCAGATTTTTGACAGATACAACATAAAGTGAATCTTTCTGTTCTACTTATTTTAAGACTGGAGGGCAAGACATCACAAAATGAAGTGCCACAGTGGAGACAGACATTTTTTGAAATAGGAATTCAGAGACCACGTGGATCCCGCTGGAAACGTAATGATTTAATAATCAACAGCATAATAGACTAACAGGTAAAAATAGGAATCTTTCCTTTTTAGCCCCCAAAGGAGCAGAACACGACAAAGCCAACATATCTGAAGAAAAGATTCTTTCCCGAGAGTGACAGTTGCCGAGGCAGAGACTTGTGAATGGGGGTGAGGGCTAAAGTGTGATGTAAAAAGTCACCTCGGTGAATCTGGGCCACTTCTTCCCATAGAGAAGCCTGTCACAGCAGGTCAGTAACCACTTCCCACACAAAGGCTTGTAGCTAGGATTTGGTGAGTAAGGAACCTCTTGAACCAGCATCTACAGCAGAAAGGCAACTACCAAGATCCTTACCAGAGGTGTGCTTCATCATTATGCCACAAGGGTCTTCCTGACAACTGGGAGTGATGTCAAGAGAAGACTAATGTACCGAAAGTAAGTAAAGACACACAATGCTACAGAAAAGGTAAAGAACAAGTAAACTAGTACTTTGATGGGGGTGTAATTCTCTAGAAGCTGGTTTCTTTGGAGCCCTAGAGGCAAGGAGTCAGCACAACCACAGCCCGGAACACCATCTGGCCCCCTGGATTCTGTGCTCTCCACAGGTTACTGGAAGCCACTCATGCCTCAGTCCCACGAGGCTCTGGAAACCACACAGGTGAGAAATAAATTTTCATCTCTGGCAGTTCCTTAATAGTCATGCTTCCCAGCTGTTTAGTAAGGTGTTCCTCCAAGTAATTACCCTGCAGGGAGTTTGTGGTGAGACCAGGACTTGAGCAAAACAGTACAAACCACCCAGCTCGCCCTGCCAGACTGAGTGGTTCCCCAGCCTGGCCGACAGGCCCTGAAGGCAACTGGATTTCTGAATACAGAACACACTATATGCTCAAGCAAAATACACTGTTTGTGAAATAAACAACCGGAACCTTATTGACAGATCCCACCTGCCTGAGGCTTTGGGAGAAGGAGGAGAGAGGGCTCCAGCTTGGCTGATAATTAACACACAAAGGGCATACCGCGTCTTCTCCGGAGATGACCAGGCTATCAGTATCTGACCTTGGGCAGCAGGCCTTAGTCTTAAAGAGATGCTGGTCTCTTATGTCAGCTACGACAGGCCTCAGGTCCCAGCAGATACCCCCGGTCACCTACCCAGGCCTACTCCCCTACCCCTTCCCTCGCTGGCAAAGCCCCAGTTTTGCTCAAACGTCCCTCCTTGGCCAGGCCAGGGCGCAGATGACATGGCCTGTCACCCAGTTCTGACCCTTGAGGAGTATGAGGAAGTCCCTTCCTGGAAAGCCTTCTTGGCTTTTGCAAAGAGACACAGGGAGAGGAATGTCCCTCCTTCTGCCTCTCGATATTGGTATATGAAAACATGAGCTTTGATCTGTGACTACTCTGGAACCAGGAGGGGGACTAACCACCACGGAGGCTGACAGAGCAAGGGAGGTGGAAAGGACCCGGATTTTGATGGCTTCACGGAGTCACGGCATCAATCAGTTCGGCAGCCACCCCCTTTCCAGATCCTGGCGATGTGAGACAGCGTGTCTTCCGGGCCACTTAGGCAAGCATCCTGTTACTAGAAGCTGAAAAATTAGTAAAACACACTGAACTCTAGGCCCAGATGTAACCTCACCACAGGTGTACATTATGTCAGTCATAACTGACTGAATACAAAATATGTTTCTGTTCAAGGATGGTTCTTGCTGTTCCACGAACAAATGTAAGCAATGCAAAGGCGATTATCATCGCTGAGATCTGTAAGCGCTTTGTCACCTGCTTCGAACTTTCTGCGTCCCCTCAAATTAGCAATATTATTTCTGTGTATTTTGTAAATACTTTCACCTAAAGGCATTGTGGTTGTGTATCTGTAGCTGACCCGTGTGTGCTGCCTGTGAAGGAGAATGGCTGTGAAGGTTAAGTTTATGTGCGAACTTGACAAGATCATGGGGTGCTCCGATCTTTGCCTCAACATTATTTATGGCTGTGTCTGCGAGGGTGTCTCTGGATGAGATTAGCATTTGAATCAGTGGACTCAGGAGAGCAGAGTGCCCTCCCCGATGTGAGTGGGTCTCATCCAATCCATTGAGGGCATGAATAGAACAAAAATCAGAGGAAGGGAGAATTCGCCCCTTCTCTGCCTGACTGTTTGAGCTGAGACATTGCTCTTCTGCTCTCAGACTGGGACTCACACCATCGGCTCCCCTGTTTCTCAGGCCTTCAGACTTGGACTGAACTAGACCACTGGCCTCCTGGGTCCCCAGCTTGCAGAAGACAAATCGTGGAACTTCTCAGCTTCCATAATCATAGGAGTCAATTCCTCATAATAAGCCATATATATCCCACTGGTTCTGTTTCTCTGGAGAACTCCCACCAATACAATGCCGTATCCATCCTTAAGAAAATATGGGTGGATTCTTCTGTAACCTGGGTGTAAGGAAAGGTTTTCTGTGACTCAAAATCCAGGTGCAACAAAAGGAAAGATTGGTAAATTTGACTTTATAAAAATTTAAAGACTTTTACATGGCAGAAACTCCACTAATAACAAAGCCAAAAAGATATAAAACTGGGAGAAAACACTTGCATTATATATCACAAATAAAGGGCTAATATCCCTCATGTAAAGGCAAAATAGAAAGAGACCCTAACAGAAAATAGGTAAAAAGACATGGACAGATAGTTCTCACAAAAAGCCCTTAAAAAGCCCTTACAGCCCTGACACATCATATAGGACCTGACTCTTAGTCGCTGTGACAGTTTTAAAATACGGCCCCTAAAATGTTTGCCATTCCTTCCATTTTGAGGAAGGCCTGGAAGCTGAGCTGGCTTTACAGATCCAACCTTCAGAGTACAGCAGACGTACTGCAGCTAAGTCACAAAAAAAGTTGTGCAGTTTCCACCTGGTTCTCTTAAGATGCTCACGCCGGGAAATGGCCCATCACATATGGAGTCCATCTACTGGGAAGCTGCCACCAGGTGGCGCGCCGGTTGGCAGCTTCAACTGGCAGCCACGTGAGTCGTTGGCCAGTGTGATCCTAACCCTGCTGAGCCTTCTGTCCTGTGGATATTTGCCTGCAACCACAGGAGAGATCCCGAGCATCTGCCTAGACAAGCTAAATTCCTGACCCTCCAAATTGTGAGCAAAATAAAATGGTTGTTTTAAGCCACCAAGTTTTGGGGTCACTGTTATGCGGATTAAATTAGGAGGTTGGGATTAACATACACACACTACTATGCATAAAACAGATAAACAACAAGGACCTACTGTAGAGCACAGGGAACTCTACTCAATAATCTGTGATAACCTATATGGGAAAAGAATCTAAAAAAGAGTGGATATATGTATAACTGCATCACTTTACTGTATACCTGAAACACAACACCATAAATCAACTATACTTCAATTAAAAAAATTAAATTAAATTAAAAATAAAGAAAAAAGTAGCAACCAGAACAATTGGTACTAAATAAATATTTATCGAATTTATGAATGAAAAACAATTTCTGGAAAAAGATGAGGATAATTTCATTCTGTGGTCATTTCTGTGGTCATAGATACATTTCCTATCACTCTGCACGTTCAAAGTAAACTCTTTCGAAGCTCAATTCATGCATCAAAGTCCAGACATTGTGCTGCACCAAGCTTTGAGCTTTTAGCTCATCTAACCCTCACGACCTGTGAGGACTCTTGTATTTGTCATTCCATACTTTATGCACAAGGAAGTGAGGCTCAAAGAGGCTGTAGGCTACCTGTCCACACAGGTAGGAAATAACTGAGCTGTAATTCCCCAGGGCTGCCTGATCCAAAGCATCTTCTCCACTGCTGCACACGCTCTTCTACAGTAACTTACTTTACCCATAACCAGTAAAAAGAAATGCTCAGATAGTTTGGTATCTCAATAAGTAAATACCACAGAGATGACCTCATGTCATGGACGACAGGCTGGATCAGCCTGGGGCAAAAATGGACATTGTTCCAAAGACAGGCAAAGCTGGCATCATCTAGAATTCTACAGCTGATGCCAATTTTGTGGCCCTCCAATGACAAACTCCCTTCCTCTTTCCTCTCCCTCATCCCATTCAAAACCACAATTCTCAACCAGAAGGACAGCTCTGGGGCACTGAGATTAGAGCATCCAACCAAAAGTAAGGACAATAAGTCAATCTGTGAATCAGCTACAACATATTTTGACAGCATATGCTCCTAATGGTACAGCATCTGTGTGAGAAAAAAAGAGATAACAAAGATCTGGTCCTTGCTCTTTGGTCATTTTGATCCGTATAAGGAGGAAACACAAAATACAGAAAATAAAGAACAGCAGAAAAGAATACGTAATAAGTGCTAAGTCAAGATAATTTTTTCTCAGCATAGAATTCAGATCATTATTAAAAAAGAAAATAAAAATTACTCCTAGTTAACCCAATTCAAACACAACTATAGGCAACATTTTGATGAACTTCCTTCTAGTCTTTTTTCTATTCATATATAACAATATAATTGGATTCATACCATATAGTTCTATATTCTGCTTTATTTCACTTAACGGTGTATTTTCAACACATTCTAGACTAGGATTTTTCAAACTGAACCCTACTGGATTCTGTTTTGAAAAAGCACCCCAGGAGTTCATATTAATGATGTGATATTATTTCAATAGACAGCACACTGATGTATCAATTTTTTCTTATTTTATCTTTCTAAGTTGCTACACTTATTATAAATTGTAAAGCTATATAAGAACATGTGCTTCTAAGAGCAAGCAAGACACATACCAGAAAAAAAAGGAAAATCAAGTGCTGTCACCTCTTGAATAAAAATTATATCTGTTTACCTGGATCGGGTCAAAGATAAAATAGAAAGAAATGTCATTGTTTTCTCCACCACCTCCATGCCCTCAGGGTCCGGATAATTATCATTTGTACTACTAATGTAAATTTTATTAGCGTTTCAGACCACCATTTTAAATGGATCAGTGTTACCAGAAGTAAACTCTTGCACCAAAATTTTGATATAAAGGTTCTTTCACATCCATAGCCCTTCAGATATGGGATTCAACCCAGTTTCTCCTATATTATTTAAGTTTGCCAATATCAGAAAAGTTACATGATATGACTCAAAAGAAAAAAAGAAACTAAAGTTCCAGAATTGTATTCATGTTTTTAAGGAAGTCTCCAAAAGGGAGGGGAGGGGCTTAACAAAAAGGAACTAAGGAGTTACACTATACAGTTTATACACATTATAAATATAACAAGTAGTAAACTGTTTGACATTTAATTCACACCACTGTACAGAGTACTTCAAAAGGGAAAAAAACTGCAGATATCAAGGTTTTCTTGGATCTAGATCATACTTAATTCATAGCCCTGAACAAAATACTCTGGAAGACTAGGTGCGCTGGTAAATGATATTGCTTGAAAGTTCATTTCAAATAGTAACATGCGGCTGACTGCGGTGTCTGCTCAATGGCCCTTCTCCCCTCTGTGGCTTTTGTGCCACGAGAGCCTGTCCACCATGGGCTGCCCACCAGACCCTCCCCTGCAGAGCCTTCCTTGCAGCTACGAGAGCGGTGTGACAGGTTCAGACCAGTGTGACCTAAGGGGAAGGATTTTCTTCTCTAAAAGTGGGAGGTCCTGCCACTCTTCCTGCCTTGGCTGCTGTCCTGTGAAAGATGATGATTCAGCAGTGGCAGGCCCCACGCCACCCAAGGGGAAGCCAAGAGACCAGAGCAGACCTGCAGGCCTAACACCACTGTCCCAGTGTGAACCAATGATGGAACTCCCTGCTTCTAGATGTATTGATATGTGAGATTAGCTGTGTCCTCCTTGGTTCTGCCAGTTTTACTTAGGCAGTCTTTATTCACCCGAAAGTTCCCAAACTCATGCACAATGCATCCTAGCTCATAAGAGTTTCAGCATCTGGCCAATATTTCAGTGTGAATGAGGAAAAAAAAAAAAAATCAGTGATTGATTTTTAAAACATATTTTACAATAATTATCAAATTCAATGACAGTGCAGCTGCCATTTTCCAAAATGGCAGCTGCATGTCAAGTGGGAATCTGATTCCTGGCTAGTGGCACCTGTTTGCCTCAGTCACCTCCATCCATTTACAACTTCGCCTCGTTACAGCAGACACAGCAAGGAGTACTTCCTCCTGACAAAGTCCTTTTCCTGCTGGTGGAGACAATGGAAGCTCTTTAATGGAGTTTATTGTTATTATGGAAGGATATAAAAGTAATCTCACCCATTTTAATTCTAACAGAGATTGAAGCAAGACCGGTTAACCTCTACCTTTCCATCCATCTATGGTTGGGAGACTCAAGACATAATCCTTTGAAAGACAGATTCTAAAATAGCAAGAAAACTCCAATATTACTAGATAGAGTTTAATATTCTCTACTAATATAGACTTGGATCGTTTCCCTGAAAGACGCTTTTATATAATGCCTGAGACATTTTATTAGTTACTAAAGAGTTCTCTGTTTAACCTCTGGAAGGTATCATTTTTTTGGTATATGTTAGGCTCACTCTTGGATCAAGAGTTTTAGCTTGGACTTTTAAATTAAAATCCACTGAAACATAATTTTATCAAAGTTTCTAAAATTCACAACTTACAATATATTGACCGTCTCCTATCTCACCAGGTAGCTGACGTTTTGTAAAATCCCCTCCTCTGAGCTAGATTCATGCCTTCAACTTGTTTGGGCTATTCAGTAACCAGACATCTGTTCAGAAATCCCTCTAGAAAGTTTCCTACATTATTTATGTCACTGATAAAGCTATTTCCCCTCCCTTAAAAAACGGCTGCTTTATATACAAAAGAAAAATCATTATTTAGCCAGAATGTTGATAAATGATTCTAGTTTCTTTTCGCTGACCCATCATTGCCTTTTATATACTAATTGGCTTCCTAAGCCTCTTCTGCTCTCAAAGATGGCCAAGTAGCCATTTAATTTAATAGTAAAATTTAAATGCTATTCTTCTATTCTCTCAATTAAAAGTAAATGTTTAATGATTTTATGTAAATGGTTTTAATCTCACCCCCAATAGCTTATAACATGATTTTTGAAAGCTCTGAACTTTTTGTCTGCTTTTCTCCTGCAAACTTAATATATTTCCCCCAAATTTCCACATTCCACATCATCAAAGCTTTCATCTTGTCTCAAAAGAATAAAGAAAAAAAATTTAAATGCCAATTAAAAGCCAAAATCAACTATTTTCAGCCTCAATTTACAAATGTCAGTTGGTTTTTACCCAGTTCTAGTTAATTTATATAGTGTAATTCTAAACTCCACTGTTTGACACTTCCTGCTGAAGAAAATCAAAAGAAACTTTTCACCCTCTATGTTGCTTTTGGAACTAAGCCCCTCCTATCTGTGGTCACCGTGAGGCAGAGCCCAGGCTGGTCCTTAATATGGGGGGATTTGCCTTCACTACTGTGCTTAGCATCCTATCTCCAGGTATGACCTGCTGTTTCTCTGCAGTTGAATGTTCTGGAGGATGGCCAGCTATGAACAGGGTACCAACAGGAGAGAGGTGACTTTCTACATTCAACAAACCATAAAGGGAATTCTGATTAGGAGAAGGGAAAGAAATCCATAAAGAGACCAACTCACAGTTGAGTCTTTGCATTTTTGAAAACTCGAGATCATTTTCTGCTGAATCACTGAATCAGCTAATATTTCTGAAGCCTTAGAATTTCTGATTCCTACGGAGTTTAGTTTTTCTAAAACAAAAATGCGAAGTGTTTTGTTTTGTTTTAGTATAAAGAGGTTCTAACTAGACTTCAATTTAAAAGAAAAAAGAGAAAGACAGTGAGTGGGGTATAACCACCGCCTGGTGGATATGCCTAGAATTCTTGGTGAAAATACAGAACTTGCCAAAAATCAGGGGTGGGGGGGAAGAGTCTGCCTTTCTATTTGGGATACAGTTGCTAAACTAAGCCAGAGAGAACACAGTAGGAGGGAGACACAGGTTTCTGCCACGCTGTATCTGCAGAGCAGCGACTATACTAAACAAATGCTGCTAGTTATTTTTGTTTCATGACGAGTTGTTTGTAAACAGATAACCACCAACTACCACCACCACCGTCCCGCACATCCCCAAAAATATGACCAGGCCTCAAACGTGCCTTTAGTTCTGCTTCTCCTTCGTCCCCACATCCTCAATAACTTTAGTTTTCTAGCTGTACTCGTTCCTGCTATGAAACCTGACAAATAGCAAAAATCTGGAAACAGAAAGAGAAAGAGGAGGAAAAACTAAGGAGAGGTAGGAGCGAGAGGGAGAAGGGAGGGGGAAGAGGAAAAGAAAGAGAGAGAGAGAGAGACGTCTGTTGCCACCCTCCTGGCTAACTGAAATGCTTGTTCCCGAGATTACAGTAATTACAGCCCCAGCGTGAGTTCTATACAAGCGCTAAATGAAACAGCACATCAATTAAAAAATAAACACTCCATTCTAGGAGAAAGACAACCCCCTGGGACGTCCTAACAAGCGTAAATGAACCTGCCAGGCCGCCCGCCCCTCGGGCCCCTCCCCGTCTAAGGTGGCTGCGAGCTGGCGGGGGCCGCGCTCGCTGGCCGCGTACCCAGACGCTCGGCCCCGGGCGCACCGCGGAGACGTGTCCGCGCGTCCGCGCCAGGTCCCGGCGCCGCCTCCCACGGCGGAGGAGGAGGCTCGGGCAAAAACATGTCAACTTTGGAGATGTACATATGTTCCAAAAGCACGAGATGAAGAGGGAGAATCCAGCCGCAGGGTTTCCAGGCTGTCCTATTCACAAGTTTTTCTTTCTCCCTTTCTCTTTCTTTCTTCTTCTTCACTGTGTCCGGATGCTTTATAGATATTTTACCTCACCTAATTAGCAGAACCCCCTTTGAGGTCTGTACTGTGACCCCATTCTCCAGGTAAGGAAACTGAGGCTCCCCCACGTCCCTCAGCGGAGGCGGGAGGAGACCCCCACCCCGGACCCGCCCCCGGGCCCGCGCCCCTCGCGATCCCGCGGCTGGGCTCCCGGGCACCTCCTCCAGGGCTGCCCCCGGTCCAGCCCCAACAGGCAGAATGAACTGCAGTCGTTCCACTCCTCCGGCATTGCCAAGCCTCCAAGACCATCGTTCTGAGAACCCCAAGAAGGGAACACCTTCCCGGGTCCCCGCAACGTCCCCGCGCCCTCGCCGGCTCGCGGAGCGGCGGGCGGTCCCCTCGCCAGCAGGTCGCCGACGTCTGGGAGCGTAGGAAACAGGGGCTTGACTAGTTCGAAACGGGCCTCCGAAAGCGCGCACTGCATAAAACCTTGTCCCCGGTCCCCAAGCGCAGGCTCGGGGAAATGGAACCCCGACCTCAGCCCCACTGAGCGCCGTGGGGACGGTCGTGGCAGAGCCTCTGTCTCTGCGGTCAATCCCAAGGTTATCCAAACTCCGGCCGCAGACAGCGCTCACGGCCGCGCGGACAGCCGGGCCCGCCCCAGGAAGGCTGGGCCTGGGGAGCGCGCAGACTCCGCCCCCCGCCCGGGATTGGCGCGCCGGCCGCGGGCGGAGACCGAGTCCGCGCCGTATAAATATTCATGAGCCGGCCGGGGCGCAGCAGGGCCGGAGCGGGAAGTTGGCGAAGGCCGCTGCTCCCGCTGAGGAGGAGGCGGCGGCGGGGCGCTGGCGTGCCGCTCAGGTGTCCGCTCCGCCTTCCGGCCTGAATTTAGCTCCGTGAGTCCAGCGAGAAGGGGACCGCCGACACCTCGCCCTACTGCCGGCCGGAGCGCGACGCGGACTTCCACCGGAGGCGGGGCCCGTCATCCCGGCGGCGGACCGACGGACCGACGCCGGGGACAGAGGGCGGTGGCCTCGGCGGAGGCGGGCCCCGAACCCCGGCGGCAGACGCGCGGCCTTAGGGGCGAGCATGAGCCCCGGGACGCCGAAAGGGGGCCGCAGGGGCTGAACCGGGCGCGGAGCGGCCTGGCCCAGCCATCTTGACTGCGTACAGCGGCCCGCCCGAGAGGAAACTTGCTGCGCCGCCGCCCTAGGTGCCCGGCAAAGTCACCGGCGCGCGCGGAGAAAGCGAGCGAGAGAGGGACGATGAGCCGGGGGCCGGCCACTCTGCCCTGCGAGGGCTGAGCCCGGCCGGAGTGAGCGGGGCAGACCCGGGGACTGGGGTGCCCTCCGGCAGCCACCTTCGTCTCCCGCGGCGCCGTGAGGACGCGTCCCGCGAAGGGACCAGGCTATCGGCAGCCCCCCCCCCCCCCCCCCGCTCCCGGGAGAGGCGGGAGAGAGCCCGGCAGGGCGCCCTCTCTCCCCTCCTCCGGCGCTCTTGCAGGATCTCCCAGCGCCCCTCCGCGCGCCGCCCGGAGGGCGAAGGCGCGTGGCCGAGGCGCGCAGCATGGAGTGGGGTTACCTGTTGGAAGTGACCTCGTTGCTGGCAGCCCTGGCGCTACTGCAGCGCTCCAGCGGCGCTGCGGCCGCCTCGGCCAAGGAGCTGGCGTGCCAGGAGATCACCGTGCCGCTATGCAAGGGCATCGGCTACAACTACACCTATATGCCCAACCAGTTCAACCACGACACGCAGGACGAGGCGGGCCTGGAGGTGCACCAATTTTGGCCGCTGGTGGAGATCCAGTGCTCGCCCGACCTCAAGTTCTTCCTGTGCAGCATGTACACGCCCATCTGCCTGGAGGACTACAAGAAGCCCCTGCCTCCCTGCCGCTCGGTATGCGAGCGCGCCAAGGCCGGCTGCGCGCCCCTCATGCGCCAGTACGGCTTCGCCTGGCCCGACCGCATGCGCTGCGACAGGCTGCCCGAGCAGGGCAACCCTGACACGCTGTGCATGGACTACAACCGCACCGACCTCACCACGGCCGCGCCCAGTCCACCGCGGCGCCCGCCGCCGCCGCCGCCGCCGCCGCCCGGCGAGCAGCC